>NW_020799091.1:86324852-86374706 GCF_003259725.1 Athene cunicularia | reverse complement strand
GGGGGGGGCATTCTCCCAGTCTCTGTCTTCTGGCTGAAGAGGATGGATTTTATCATAGTCTTTTTATTAAAGACTGAGACAGAGAAAGAATTAAGCACCTCAGCCTTTTCCTAATCACTTGTTGCCATGTTTCCTCCTGTGTCTAGCAGGGGATGGAGGCTCTCTCTGGTCTTTCTTTTTCTGTTGAAACACTTAAAGAAACATTTCTTGTTATCCTTGTTTTCTGAAGCCAGATTAATTTTTAGCTGGACTTTAGACCTCCTGATTTCCACCCTGCATAGCCTCACAGCCTCTTTGTAATCATTGTGACTATTTAGCCCCTTCTTCCAAATGCCGTAAATTCTCCTTTTCTCCTGAGTTGCATCCAAAACCCCCTGTTTAGCCAGGGTAGTCTTCTCTAGCGTCAGCTTCTCTTACAGCACCTGCTACTGTGACTTCAAGACTTCCTTCTTAAAGAGTGTCCAGCTTTCCTGGACCCTATACCCTTCAGGACCGTCTTCCAAGGGATTCTGTCAAGCTGTTGCTCAAACAAGACAAAGTCAGCTCTTTGGAATTCCAGGATGTCAGTTCTGCTTTAATAGTAGAGAATCTTATTTCATGATTGCTGTGCCCTAGTCGGCCTCCAACCACCACATTATCAATCAGTCCTTCTCTTTTCAAAAAGAGAAGTTCCATCATGGCACCTTCTTGGTTCACTCACCAGCTGTGTCAGGAAGTTGTCTCCCACACATTCCATGAATGTCTGGGACTGGTCCTGCTCTGCTGTGTTGTATTGTCAGCAGACGTCTGGGAAGTGAAAGTCTCCCACAAGAACAAGGGCAAGCGATCATGAGATTTCTCCTCAGTGCCTATGCAGTATTTCATCAACCTCTCTGTCCTGATTGGGTAGCCTATAGTAGACTCCTACTACAACATCTGCCCTGTTGCCCTTTCCCCAGATTCTAACGCAAAGACACTCCACTCTGTCTTCACTACACTTGTACTCAAATCAATCGTAACAGTCCCTAACATAGAGAGCCACCACACCACCTTTCTTTCCTTCCCTGTCTATCCCTTCTGGAGAGCTTGCAGCCATGAATTGGTGCACTCCAGTCATAGGAGACATCCCACCATATTTCTATAATAGCCACTACATCATAATTTTCCTGCTGCATCATGGCTTCAAGGTCTTCCTGTTTGTTACCCATGCTGTGTGCATTCGTATACACGCACTTCAGATGGGTTGATGTCCCCAGCACCTTTTTGCATTTAGAAGTCCTAAGTCCAGCCTGACCTTTAGTAAGTGTTACCACAGTTACTGATCCATCAATATCTGTTGCATCTTTGTTCTGCTGCCTGTCTCCATCCCTTACCTCCTCTGAGCTGGCAGGTTGAATATCATTGCTGGCACAACAGCCCACAAACTCTGGTAATCTACCCTGGGGCTTATTTCTGGGAGTTGCAGTTTTGTCCCCTTCCCCCTTCAAATCTAGTTTAAAGCTCTCAATGAGACCAGATAACTCCTGCCCCAAGTTTCTTTTCATCTGGGACAGCTGCATCCCATCTGATGCCAAAAGGTCTACTAACCCATGACTGAAAAATCCAAAGCCCTGACGGTAACACCAGTTTTGAAGCCAAAAGTTCATCTGTTGAGTTCTCTGGTATTCTTCGTCATCCATCCCCACAACTAAAGGGATGGAGGAGAACACAATTTGTGCCCCTGACCCCTTAACTAGTTTCCCCAATGCCCTGAAATCTCTCGATTGCTTTAGGCCTTCTCCTGGTAATGTCATCACCACCTACCTGAAAAACCAAGAGAGGGTAGTAGTCATTGGGTCTCACTAGAGCGGCTAGTTTAGCTGTGAGGTCCTTCACCTGTGCCCCAGGGAGGCAGCAGACTTCCCTATGAAGTGGTTCTGGTCTGCATATGGGGCCTTTGACACCCCTCAGAATGGAGTCACCCATTACAGTGACTCTTCTGGGGTTCTTTTTAGAATTGGTTTTAATACCTGATCTAGAGTGACCCAGCCTTGATGAACCTTGATCCTCACCCTTGTTTGTCTCATTCTCTTCATCCTTCTCTTCTTCATTCAAAAGTTCCAGGGCCCTTGTGAAGGGACACCATGAAAGCTGAGGGAGGACAGGAGAGGATTTTCCTGTCTCCCTGAGCGGTGACCTGTTTCCAGCCTCCCCCATCTCTTAGGTCCCCTCCTTCTGCCTGGTAGCCAGAGGATGAGGGATTACCTGCCTCGTTTGGAGCCTCCATTTGCTCCTGTTGTTTTAGGGGTGCTAGGGTGTTACTCCACCCTTTCACACCCCCTAATACTTCTTAATCTCTCAACCTCTTCTTTGAGTTCAGCCACCAGGCTGAGCAGGTCACCCAGCCGATGGCAGCGCACACAGGTGCTGTCCCTGCTGCTCTCCGGCAGGACTGACAGGCTCAGGCACTCCCTGCAGCCCGGGACCTGCACTGCTGCATGTCTGCGTGGCAGCTCCGTCTGGGTAGCCATGTTCTTTCTGGTGGTGGTTTTGACGAGAGTGGAGACCATGGTTCAGTCAACTCGTGGAGGATGATGACAACTATTTCAGATGAGCTCCAGACCCAGGAGAGGGATTGTGCCCTGTCCACTCGCCCTGCCTGTGCAAACTGCCACGAAAACTGACGCGCCCCACCCTTCGCTCGCGCTCCCTAGGGGCTGCTCTTGTATGTGAAGGGTGTTGGGTGTCGTCACTCCAGTCTCCACCCACTCTGAGTCCACGCTGTCCTCGTTCAAAGCTCACTCTTTCCACTCAGCGGGGAGGTGGCTTGAGGCTCTCCTTCTTCCCTGGGCTTCTGCCTTCTCAGCTTGCGGTTTAGCCGTGGGGTTTTTGATGCTTTCCTGCTACTATCCTGCTCTTTGGAGCCCCTCTCTTCAGTAACTGAAAACAGTACATTTGCTTGTAGGTGTGCTTATATAGTCTGAGGTGAAGTTCTTGTACACTTAGCAGGGGAGACTTTTAACATTTAAGAAGAAATATAAACCCCACTAATTTATGATCAACACTGAAACACTGATAGCACTGAATTTCCTTATTTTTCCCAAAGTATAATAAAACACCCTGGAAATAAATGCAGAGTAGATTGCATTTTAATAAAAGTGAATTTGCTGGGAATGGAATAAAACAACAAGAAGCTTAGAGCTAGACACTCGGGTTTTGTACATGTCTCAACAGCTGAACAAAGCTTTGAGCAAAATGTCCACGTTGTAGAAACTATGGGCAAAGAATTAAGAGCTGGGCAACTGGTGAGGATTGACCTGCAACCCTGCAGCTCAGGGAGAACACATCAGATATTACGACTCTGCTTCACTGTAGTGCCAATTACTTTCTCTCTGGAATGCATACATTTCCATATTTTGCCTTTCTGGCAGAACAAGCTGAACTGGAGAGTCCTAGAATTACCTTTGATTTTTTGAAATTTGGAGAAAAATTCATGATGCTATGAAGATCTAATGTTTCATCTCTGCTACAGTTTATAGGGATTTCAGTACAAAGAGACTGTGTTTCCTACTAGCACCATTTTTTAAGAAGACTGACAATACATACCAATGCAAATATATTGTGTAGCCTTTGGCCAACCTGTTCTTTGCTATATTCAATCTCATGTCCAGGTTTTGGTAGTGGTGGAGTTGCAGGGGTGGCCTTTGTGAGAAGAGGCAAAAGGCTGCATGGCAGAGTGAGGAGTGAGGAAAGAAGTGAGAGGACAGACCTGTGACCACTAAAGTGAGAGAAGGAAGTTTTTTCTTCTTTCCTGGCATCTGGCTAAGATCAACTGTAAACAAGTTGGTTAGACACAAGACCATTTTCTATGGCAAAGTATCACCTGATTTGCATCTGTGTATCTACGGTGTCATTTCCATTCAGCTTACTCACCTACAGCTCTCATTTCTGATGTTTCTCACAGTACTCTCAGATCCAATCTCTGGCAATTCCTTTGTCTTATATTGTTCCTTAATATTTATTAAAAAAATTAACTGATGTGCCAACAACCTTGGCCTCGGTGGTTGTGGACAAGCTGAAATTGAGGCTGTGGGCTGCTTTCATCTCCATCAAGCTCCAGAACTTATCCAAGGTAATTCAAGCAGGATGACTTTACAGTGAATTTTGCTCCAGTGTGGCTTGTGTCTATCTTTTGCATATTTTATAGATGTGTCCTTAGAGAGTTATATTTTAATCCATTAAAGTCAATTAGACATCAGTTTCAGAAGAATCAGTTTCTAGTGCAATACTAAGCATAATCATACTTGATTTTTAATGAAATGATCCTTATTAATGGTTCAATTTTACTTTTGGAATCTCTTATTTGAATACAATTGATAGCCTTGATCTGTACAGTTCAATATTAGCTATGTATGAAGAAATATTTGAATACTTTTTAAAGGAAATTGTTTGTTCATTAGAGAAATGATGTTATTTCTTGAACTGTGAATCCTACACTTAATTTTTTTTAGCAAAGCATTTTAATATCTAAACAAAAATGCTACAGTTTTAAACAATGGACAATTTAACCATTTCATGAATTAATGACATTTTATTTCATTACTGTTTTGAGTAACAACCGCATATGTACAGCTTAAAAAAATACCCATCTATCCATTTTTTAACACGGAAATTGATATTCAGTTTAACAGACATGGGAAAAAAAAAGATTTTTTTTTTTTTTTTTTTTTTTTTTTTTTTTTAGATACGTATTTTGACCTTGAGGATTTACCAGTCCAATTTTAATCTATTTGAACAATCTACTTTTGTGGGGGGAAAAACATTGATTCCAACAATCTTTATTTAATTTGAACAGAATTTCAGTGAAGCTTAACAAATACTGCTTCTACTACTGACAAAAGCTCAGTTTACTCACGTCCTTTACTAGTCATAGAAATCATGTACAATTTTATTAAAGAAAACCATTATCTACTGTGCGTAAGTAAATGGAACAAAATCAGATAAAAGGATTTGTAACAGAAATTCAGAATAGAATAAAATGTGTCACATTTGTGACAGTCAGTCATTTCTGCTTTTGCTAGAATTGGTCACCAGTACTATTTACCAAAGTTTCAGATAGTTAGAAATTACTTACTTGGTATCAACATGAATCTGTAGACAAATAGCTCAAGAGGAAGCTCTTATGATAATCACTTGCACACGTTACCATCACCCAGCCCCGCAGTGGCTGGGCAGCCCCAGTTACAGCGAGGGTTTGGGGACCCTGTCCTGGCAAGGGGGAAATCCTACGCAGTGCGTCCACCCATAGCTGAGGCTTCTGAAGTTGCTGCAAACGGGCCCAGCCTTATATACCAGAGATTGACAGGCCACAATAGCTGGCACCTTTGTTTTGAGCGGAAACATCTGGTTTCATCCTCCTCTTGGATTCCACCCAAAGCCTGGCCAGGGATTGGGGGGAAGAACCAAAGGAGTTTTGAACAAGGCTGAATACTTGGGTTCTCAGCCTTGAACAAGGCTGAGAAAGGAAAGTTGGATACATTCTCTCAGCATTTCATCCTCACTACTGAATATATGCTGCCTAAGCTACATCTTTCACTAGTGAGCTTATATACTTCATTAATGATTACATATTGAGCTAGCAGCTTCGGCTTGGGGCCTGTTGTTCAGGCTTCAGTACTTCAACACTTCAGCACTTTTTACATCAGCATAGGTGGTTTGTTATAACCCAGCACAATACCTACTAGCAAAATGGTAATCAGTTATAAAATATACAGGATTCATCTATAGGTCACCTCTGGCTTGGGCCAGTTGTCCAAGACTTAGCACTTCAGAGACCCTCCCAATCTTTTCTGTACATCCCGTTAAAGTACTGAAACACTGATAGAAGGTGTCCCCAGAGCCTTCTCTACTCAAGACTGAACAACTTCAACTCTATCAGCCTGTCCTCATAAGAGAGATGCTTCAGCCCCCTGTTCATCTTTGTGGCCCTCCTCTGGACCTGTTTGAGCAGGTCCATGTTCTTATATTGTCAACCCCAGAGCTGAACACACACTCCAGGTGGGGTCTCACGTTAGCAGAGTAGAGGGGGAGAATCACCTCCCTCGACCAGCTGGCCAAACTTCTCTTGATGCCACTCAGAATATGGTTGTCCTTCTGTGCTGGCTCATAGTCAGTTTTCCATCCACTGGTATCCCCAAGTCCATCTCCACAGAGCTGCTCTCAATTCATTAATCGCCCAGCCTGTATTTATGCTTGGGATTGCTTCAACCCATGTGCAGTACCTTGCACTTGGCCTTGTTGAACTTCATGAGGTCTGCATGGGCCCATCTCTCAAGCTG
The DNA here is from genome assembly GCF_003259725.1 of Athene cunicularia. Lineage (NCBI taxonomy): Eukaryota > Metazoa > Chordata > Aves > Strigiformes > Strigidae > Athene > Athene cunicularia. The sequence goes on along the minus strand of NW_020799091.1, from coordinate 86,368,410 downwards.
TCATGGTCCCTCTGTATGGCAAATGATACCATATTCTGATGTATCTGAGTACTTTCCTCTTTACACCAATTCATTCTGTCCAATTCCTTTTCTATGTATTTCTTTTTGATGTGCAGTTCTTCCTAGAGACCTACATCCCATTTAGTGTTGCAATTAAATATGGATCATACTACAACAAAATGTGTAGTGGAACCTTGATAGAAAGCAGTTTCCTGAAGCACTTCCAGTCTGTCTCCAGTTTTGCAGTTAGATCCTGAGAAGATTTCATGACATGGAAACAAGCAGGAAAAGAGTCACAGATGGGTACAGTAAACTCCTCATTTTCTTCTCCTTTTGCCCTTTGGCCAAACTAAACTCTAATTAACAAAGTTATTAACTTTATTGATGGATTCATTTACTGTTATGCTGTTTAGCAGTTTCTATGCTGTTTTCCCCTAGTTTGTGCACAAATTACATCAGAGGGACAATTATGTTTACATCAGTTCTGTTTTTTTGCAGTGACAATAATACAGTAATAATAATAATAATAAAAAACACTACTACATTTTGATAATGATGATGGCAGAGACTCACGGATTAATACCTCAATTAAGAAGAGGCAACATCAAGTGTTCACCAAGATTTATGACTAATTAAGTCCATTAGCATTATTTATGTTTTTTTCTTGCACACCGTAATTTTATTTCCCTCACTACAAATTCTTCTCCAATAATAAGAGCTGACAACATGTCTTACTCATGATATTTAATCATTATGATTTTTTTCCAGAGAGAGGAATTGGTAGATTAATGAAAATAAGTTAGTATAAAGTTCATGAGACAAGCACAACATATACTAAACTTTGCTTTTAGTCAACTAAATATCCAGTACCTTGAAACTGCAGTTATTGGATGAGATTCTCAAAAGCAACTAATGATCATCATAAAAATCAATGTTACAGCACAGACAGTTATATTGCTTCTAAAACATCAGATATATTGCTGGGTTTTAGTATATAAATAAACAATAGGAATAGAATAAAATATTCACTGTCCCCCTGTGTTAACTCAGGGAAAAAAAGTTACCTTAAAAGTATTGTATCAAAAGTGCACTGAAAGTACAATTCAAAACAACATATAACAAGGTACTGAAGAATTTCAGGAAATCCCATCATTTATTACCTTTTTTTTTTTTTTTTTTTTTTTTTTTTTTGGCATGTGGGTGATTAGTTTTGGGTAAATCTTTAAATATTGAAGAAGTACTAATGTCTAAAGGTCTGCTAACATTTATGTATTATTTTCTAATTCAGAGCTATTTTTGCTTATTAAATTGAACTTTTTACAAAAGTCCTGTTTTTTTGTTGATGAAAGATAATTTATGGCACAGAAGTTCAAGTAGGATAAATATCAGAAGTGTAAGTTTGAATTAATAGATTTTTTTTTTCTTATTTATGGAGTCTATCTATTTAAAGACATTCATATATACCAAGCTAACATAGTAGTTAGTCCTGCACCAGACCAATCAGAAAATGAGCCTTTTGTATAATTAAAAACATCAAACAAACAACACAGAAAATATAAAAATCCCAAGCAAAACCTAGCTTTGATTTACTTTCTATGCGTGATAAAACGGAAGTACTGAAAACTGTTAGAATTATAAGAGGAAGGAAGAAAATGGGATAAATTCTTGCTAAATTAAGAGTAGTTTCAGAAAATCAAGAGATACCATCAAAAAAAATTGTATTTTTAAAGCTGCAGCAAAACATTTGGTAGAATTTTATGCCCTGCTAATGTAATCTCTGAAGGTTTAGAAACCGCGGGCTTTTTTTTCCTTTTTTGATTTGTCCACAAAAGTAATTTATATGATACCTTTAGAACTGGGGAAGAAGAGGGAGGAATCATATAAAAACTGTTTCAGAATATTGACTGACAGCAGTGTTCACATTTTACTCTGTATGTCTCAATATATCATAAACAATGTTTGTTTCAGCTTGTAATTAAAATTTTCAGTACTGGTAGAAGACTTGACATAGTAAAGTGTAGATTGGAATATCAACTCTTGTACTACACTGTGTGTATAACCAGTCAAGCTCAGTATTCTGTCTCTGACAGTGATCTGTGGCAAAGTCATGAAAGGAATATGTAAAAATAAACTCTGTGGTGGCCAGTAATGAAATAATCTGCCAAGAGATGACATTTCTTCTTCCTAATCCCTATCAGTTAATAGAATTTGTAAGGTTTAAAACCCTTCTAAAAAAAAGAAAATTATTCTATGTGATATAATAACGACTGTTCTTGCTATCCACACGTGTCTAATCCTTCACTGAATCATACTAAGCTCTTGGCCTCAATTATATCTCGAGACAATGAGTTTTCAAAGTATTACCTTCCATTTTCACTTAATTTCTTTATTTCATTGTATAATGAAAAAGGGTAAAAAAAACCCAAACCAAAACAAAACAAAAACAGAATAAGATTTACCTATAATTTCTGAACTTCTATAGCTTTATAGATCTGTCTACATTAACAATTTCGAATGAGGCAATAGTAGTGTTCTGAAAAGAATCCCACAGTTATCTCAATTTTCTGCATTTGGTTTGCAGAACATGCTTGCAGAGCAGCTTTGCTCTATGGCACATACTCTCTTGTGAAGCAGCTAAACAGGAATCTCACCACAAAAAAAAACCAAACGTAATCCAAATGCTCTCTACCATTCAGTGGGGACATGAGGCTATGAACTGGGTCATGGCCACACAGCCACTGGGTACTCTGACACGGATTTTGTGCACATGCCAATACAAGCCTCTTGAGCTCCTTTGACATCCAGAAGTGGTTCTTACGCTTTATAAAATGGGCAAATACTGCACTCATCATCTTTCAGCCTTCATCTCATTTATTGCCTGGAACTGGCCTTCCAACTGCCCTGTCTCAGAGACATCTGGTGGTCATCACTTGGACTATGATAGTTTCTCACTCTGAGCTGGCTTGCCACTAAGCAATAAGAGCCATGGGCTGCAAAATTCACAAGGAGAGCAGCCCCCTCTTGCTGTGGAAATTGGAAGGGAAGTTCTGGAAATTAGAAGGGAAGATGCCAAAGACAAGTTCATGGCAGGACATCTCAAATGTTCTCTCACTGCCACAGATTTCTACATCAACTGGGCCAGTACTTCAACTAAATCACTAGAAAGGCAGATCTAGCAACTACTTTTGCTCTTCAGACTAAAGGAAGCATGACAGAGCTAGCATCAAATAACTCAGTGTCCTGGAATAGTTGCTGCAAAGGATGAAAGCTCCACTCTAACTCTTTTCTTTGGACACTGACAAAACTAGAAGAGAACAGCTGGGTTGGGCAGCAGCCACCATACACTCTTATTTTGAAATATTGGTTAGCAACAGGAAGAGCATGAGCATAAATGAGAATTTATTTCTACAGGGTTTATAAAGGTGATGGTGATGAGAACACAAATATGCATTAATGTGCTAGATATCCATATGAAATAGAAGAAAAGCGTTTCCTCAGCATGTATAATGAAGTGTGTGCAGCCAAGGAAACAAAGGTTTGCAGGATAGATTTCCATCAGAAGACTTCAAACCGTATGTGTAAAGGGATGTTTGGCCCAAATACCCGGCTTTATCTGATGTAATCTCCATGAACCACCTGCAATAGAAACATGAGGAACCACAGAACCATCAACTTCTACCTGTTGATCTGCTCCTGTTGGATCAGGTCTAACTGATTTCAGTGAACTTCTAATACAAACATAGCCCACACGAGCATCTCTCTTTCTCTGTGGGAAACACTTCAAGCATCGGTTTCTGGAGATCCTCTAGGGTTTTATTCACATTCTCACATGATACTGAAAAATTTCAATTTCACCTACCACTTTTTCTTAAATAGAATAAGAACCAAGCAATCTATTTCAGATGCAAATGCCTCATAATGGACAAAAGTACCATTGTTACAATTATATTCTATGTCTGTCTTATCTGTTATGATATCACTGTCATAATTTTTGCTAGATACACAGAGTAACTTTAAATCAGCTTCTAGAATGATGCCCAAGTTTCTTGCATTTCTCCAGTTTCTGTTAATTTATAACTTACCATAAAGTATTCTTTCTGATATGATTTATCTGGCACGTCTAAACACACAATTTTATTTGCCATGATGGTACTCATTCATCTAATTTTGATGGATCCCTTAGTAACCTGGCCAGTTTGTCTTTTTGTTTTGTTTCATTGATTGTGTCACAGGCCAGCTACTTTTCCAGACTGCTGACAAATGACAGAAAAACACGTGTGAACTTTACTGCTACAGAACTGAGATGTGTTTCATTGTTCATAGCTAGAATGATTCTTCTTTGCTTTTTTCTATCTGCTACAATTGCATCTAGTACCTCATATTATACTCTGTTACATTTTAGTTTCTTTCATATACTCTTTTGCTCTTCCTCAAAGTAAAAAATAAAAATCAATGAATTGCCATATTTTCTGAGAACACTCAAGTGATTTATCAAATGCTACTGGTTCAGAACCATGTTTTACTTCTGTAAAAGACTTATTCTTTGCCTCACAACATTTTTTTTTGTTTTTCTGTATGGATGGCTTCAGTTAAAATCCCACCCTTTAATGGAAGCTGGATTGACTTGACCTCTGTCAAGTCCTTTCAGATGCAATGACAATATTTCTCTTATAGCCATTATGAGAAGTCACAACTTTTTTGAAATGTAAAGAATATTCTTGCTCCTAGCATAGTCTGCAGTCATGTATGAATCTGGATTTGTGCTTTTTCATACACGATGTAAATGTCAAATTAACACATAGTTTAAAGCATTTATAATGGTGTAATTAGGCACGTATCTGCATATTTATTACATGTACTTAATACATGTAATTATTAAAAGTCATCTCTTAAATTACAGCAATCTTTTACTGGCAATGAGGTACTTGCTTACGGGACATGACATAAACTACAAATGCCTTCCCGAAGCATGACCATCAGTCAAAACTATAGGTGTTAAGGTTACCAGAAAAATTAGAAAAAGGTTGTCAAGAAGCAAATACAAAAGTTATTAAGAAAGAAACTTGAATAAACGAATCATAGTGAATAGCCCTAAAACTGACCTTTCTCAGGCAACGACAGATAATAATTTTTTTGTCTTTTCTGTCAGATTTAGGGATATTTTATAAAAAAAATTGAATATTTACCAATTAATGTAATGGCTAATGAAATATTTACTGCATAGATCTATTAATAACCAGTGGAAACTTGGTTAAGAAAAAAGGAAGAAAAGAATGAGAAATGGCTAATAATTGACATTGGTGCCCAGGAAGCTGATGGAGCAGCTCACCCTGAGTACCATTACACAACACATGAGGGACAACCAGATGCTCAGGCCCAGTCAGCAGGGGTTTATGAAAGGCAGATCCTGCTTGACAAACCTGATGTCCTTTTAAAACAGGGTGACTGCTTATTGGATGAGGGTAAGGCTGTGGATGTTGTTTACCTTGACTTTAGCAAGGCCATTGACACCATTTACCACAGCATTCTCCTGGTGAAACTGGCCACTCGAGGCTTGGATGGGCACATGCTTTGCTGGGTAAAAAACTGTCTGGATGGCCAGGCCCAGAGAGTTGTGGTGAACGGAGTTAAATCTGGTTGGCGGCCAGTCACGAGTGGTGTCCCCCAGGGCTGGGTGTTGGGGCCACTCCTGTTTAACATCTTTATTGATGATCTAGAGGAGGGGATCGAGTGCACCCTCAGTCAGTTTGCAGATGACCCCAAGTTGGGTGGGAGTGTTGATCTGCTCGAGGGTAGGGAGGCTCTGCAGAGAGACCTGGACAGGCTGGAGCCATGGGCTGAGGCCAACTGGAGGAGTTTCCATAAGGCCAAATGCCGGGGGCTGCCCTTGGGCCACAACAAGCCCCAGCAGCGCTACAGGCTTGGGGAGGAGTGGCTGGAGAGCTGCCAGTCAGAGAGGGACCTGGCAGTGCTGATTGACAGCCGGCTGAACAGGAGCCAGCAGTGTGCCCAGGTGGCCAAGAAGTCCAATGGCATCCTGGCTTGTGTCAGCAATAGCGTGGCCAGCAGGGACAGGGAAGGGATCTGACCCCTGGACTCGGCACTGGTGAGGCCGCCCGTCGATTGCTGTGTTCAGTTTTGGGCCCCTCACTACAAAAAGGACGTTGAATGACTCGAGCGTGTCCAGAGAAGGGCAATGAAGCTGGTGCAGGGTCTGGAGCACAGGTCGTACGGGGAGCGACTGAGGGAACTGGGGGTGTTTAGTCTGGAGAAGAGGAGGCTGAGGGGAGACCTCATCGCCCTCTACAGCTACCTGAAAGGAGGGTGCAGAGAGCTGGGGATGAGTCTCTTTAACCAAGTAACAAGCAATAGGACAAGAGGTAATGGCCTCAAGTTGTGCCAGGGAAGGTTTGGACTGGATCTTAGGAAGCATTTCTTTACAGAACGGGTTGTTAGGTGTTGGCATGGGCTGCCCAGGGAGGTGGTGGAGTCCTCACCCCTGGAGGTGTTTAAGAGTGGGATTGACATAGCTCTGAGGGATATGGTGTAGTTGGGAACTGTCACTGTTAGGTTAATGGGTGGACAAGATGATCTTCAAGGCCTTTTCCAACCTAGTTTATTCTGTAATTTTCACCAAACTCTTCAGATATTTCTAAAATCAATAGTAGAAACTTTTTTGTTTTTAATGAAATTGAAACTTTTAAATGATTTTTTTCTTTGTAAATGAAGAATTACAAATAAAAAAGGAATGAGAAACAAACTTGACATGTTTTTCTCCATGCAATTTTAAAAAATGGGTTTTGATTAAAAAGTTCAAATTTTTGAAATGCAGAAAAGTAGTAGAAGGAATAATTCAAACTGAACCTCTGCTATGAAGAAAACAAACTTTTTGAAGACTCAAACTACTGTCTGTATAATTTTGACTGAGAAATGATTAAGCATCAAATACATCTACATCTCTCAGTGTATAGATTGTTTTCTTGTTTCAAAATGTCTTTTGTGTTACAACTTTATTTCTACCTCCAAAATGTATAATTTCAAAAAAAGGAAGGAAAAGAAAAAGGAAAAAATAAAAGGAAAAAAAATGGTTGATTATTATAATTGTCACACCTGTCACTTGATGAACAGATTTTGAGTCGTGACATTTTTCATGTTTTTATATAATTAACTCCAGACTAGAAGTCTGAGCAAGTATGATTAGTCAATTAATAAATGTTATTGACTTAAAAACATTATTAAAAACTTTATTACACAGTGCTAGAACCATTTATTTTACATGATGTACTTATGTACATCTATGTATACATTGCTCCCTAAAACTCCTTTTCTGCCTTTAAAATGTAAAATAAATTACTACACTTTTGCAGTGATAGTTGCTTAATGAAGCATGCATAAATATTCAGTTTCTCTCTCGATTGCAAGCTAGCATACTCTGTGCCTACTGGGTGGCTGTATGATACTGAAATCAATCTAATTTCTCAAATATTATATGAAAGGTTAGTATTTATTTTTAAAGTTGAGAACATCCTATGCAGTGTTTGATATAAATGGCTATTAAGAAACTGAAACCTTTTGCAAGCTTGGGCCTATACTTAAAATAAACACTTATTCAATGTGCTAATGTTTGAAAGGCCTGTTTAACATCAGCTTCAAAACATATTGAAACAAAATCAAATTTTTTTTTTTTTTTATAACGACAAAACCACAAGAGTTTGCAATAGTATCTGCAGTTTGTCTCAGTTGCAAAGATGTAGCTTTTAACTCACGTCAGTTTTACATTGTAGGAAAGATTATATGTCTTGCCTCTCTGACCAAAAGCAAAAAGTGTAGTATTTATAAAGAATATAGTGAACACAGCCAGTGAAAGATGAAAGGAATGGTATTATCTGACTTTAGTTATAATGCTGTCTTTGTGATAACAGCTCCTTATCAAGCAATTATTCATACAGTAACCTTATGTCTGGTAATCTAAAACTGAATAACTGTGATGTTTCACACTAATAAAAACTGTAGCATGATTCACCTAATGAACGTCAATTCCCTTCCTCCCAGCAAATCTGTCCAGCCTTGATGTTGAAACATCTCCAAGCAGCAGTCCCAGGTAGCACTTACAAAAGCAATGAAAAAAATCCACCAATACCATTCTCTACAAAAACAGTAAATGCATAAATGCATAAATGCATAAATGCATAAATAAATAAATAAATAAATACATAAATAAATAAAGGAAGGTAGCTAAAAATGTGAAGTCATAGAAGAAACCCTCCAATCACGTTATTAAAGGTATTATTTCCACCTGAATCTTCTTATTAACAATACCATTTTATTCTTGTGTCTGGAGTTGCATTTGTGTCATTGATACTTCTTTTCCAGTAGGTTTTCTGTGTTAGTATGGGTCACTTTTCCAGAAAAATTGGCACGGTTCTAACCTTTTTGACACACCAACTGCATAAAAGCTTAGATTCAGATTAAGTGGTTTGGTATATTGTTTCATATAGTGTAGTTACCCGGTTGAGGGAAGTGATTGTCCCCTTCTACTCCACTCTCATGAGACCCCACCTGGAGTACTGTGTCCAACTCTGTGGCCTAAAGCAGAAGACAGACATGGACCTGTTGGAGTGAGTACAGAGGTGGATGTGGCTTTGAGCAACCTGATCTAGTGGAAGGTGTCCCGTCCATGGCAGGGAGGTTGGAACTACATGATCTTTAGGGTGTCTTCCAACACAAATCATTCTATGATTCTATGATTTACTTGCACTGTAAGAAGTATTTAGTCTCATAAACATCATAAAACATTGCTATTTAGTTGACTTCTTGGCCTAGTTCTTCTGAATAGTTTGTACCCTGCTGTAGTGCCTAGTCTTAGCCGACTGTCAACTAGAGAGCCCAGACAATTTTTACCTTGTCTTTGAGAGGGCTAAATAAAAAAGGGATATACTCTTGAGAGAACTGCTGAGCATTCTGGTGTTGAAGATTTTTTCAATTGCATACTGCTCCTGCAGTATTTAATTTAATTCCTATAATAAACTCTTGGTCAATGCATATGATCGTATCATTCTTGTCTGCAGAACATAGCATGCACAGAAACTACTTTTAAGTGCACTGACTGCCAACATCATCATGAAGGGGTGTGTCAAAAAATTGCTCTACATCTATTTGATTTTTTTTTTGTTCTGTTAAACAGAGGAAAAAAAAAGTATTATTCATTTCTTCATAAATGTAATTACATAATATATGTAACGTAATGCTTTACAACACCCTTCCAAATAATACCATAGTAACTTTGGAAAATAAGCACTTACCTGGGCCACTGAGGACATTTTTAGCATCTTTTTATGCAGCTGTGAGTCCTCCTATTTTGTTCTCTAAGTCCTGAAATAAATGAACAACCTTTGATGTTTGTAATGGTTTGGGTTCCACTCTGCTACATAGGGTTGTTATGCATATCATTTCTTTCTGCAAAAGGCATGACAAAGTGAGATAGGAGAACAGGATCTTCACCAGGGCTATGAAACAGAAGTGAGTATTGAAAGTTGATGTAATGACATAGGCAGTAAATGGAAGCTGCAAAATTCAGATGCTGTGATTGTTCTATTTAAAAAAAATAGGAGTTACGGGTTTTGACACCAGGGGAAAATGGATTTTTCTGGTAGCTCAAGAGATGATCACCTATAATTGAAAGACTGGAATAATAGGTAACAGTTATTGGTACAACCCATGAGATAAAAAGGTGGTGATTCTTTGAAATGTAATGGCAGTTAAAACTTACCACCTGCTGTGCAGTCTACAGTTTTAGGTCTGTAGAAATTTTAGTAAAAAAAAATAAAAATCTATTTCGTCAGCAACTGGTGGCTTCAGAGTGTTCCTACATTTTTAAACGGAATAAAAAGAAGGGAAACTACTTTTAAGCATAAAGTGGAACTGAATAAATTGAGAGCCCTGTCAGTTTTATAGAGGGCTCTGGTCAGGTTAGGAATGTATACAACTCACAGTGGAATCTGTTCCTGGGCAGCAAACAGAATGGAGCAATCCAAAGTCAGCTGCCCAGTGAATCTGATCTAACCATAAAATACATTTCAGCATTGTTGTTTTAGGGTGGGTTAGTACTGAAGAGGCCAAGTAGATGCCCAGTATCACATAAAAGATTAATTCAGGGGTTGCAGCAGAAATTACATCCAGTAGTATGAATTACTTTTTAATTCCATGTTAAAGAAATGCCATATTAAAAATGTTTTTTTTTTGGTTCAAGGTCAAGTCTTTTAGAAACTGAAGAAAAATGGAGAACAGATGTTGCTCAATTCATTGAGTCAAAGCACAGTTCATCACAAGAGTACAGCAACTTACAGAGGATAACACCTGAGACCTTTGAATTCATTTTTTTTTTCAGAAAAAAAAAAAAAAAGACAAAAAGCACCAGACTTCATGGTTCACACTTTGGAACTCTGAATGGGACTCAAAGTAATCATCTCTTCTCAAGAGTCAGTAATTTCAGTGATCTTTTCCCATTTTTAATGACTTTGACATGATTGCTAGTAAAATGATCCTTTTGTCAATTCACTGCTTAGTTCCTACTTGGAAGATAAATCCATGTACCAAATAGTTTAAACCTTATTGTTCTAGAGGTTTCTCACCTATTTCTCAAAGGTAACTTTCAAATACCTCTGTATCATCTTTAAATAATTACTGAATGTTTTTTTGAAGGAATACTAAAATATCAGTCATTAAGAATATTTTAATTTTTACCTACCCCAACTTGATTTTCTGATTATGGTTAGTATGGGGTGAATGAAATTTAAAATCAAAATGTAAAAAACATAACAAAGGCCTACTCACATGGACATAGTTTAGCCATCTATGCTTAGTACTGCAATCCTGAAAAACATCTATCAGGCAGTATCTTTTCCCTAGTCTACCTTGTGATTAAATCTATGGAATATAAATAATACTTATAAAATAAGAATTAATTCCAGTATAGTCATGAGGTAGCTGAATCTCTGTACAGTGTTATGATAATCAGTTCTTCATGGGAGCATTGCCTTACACAAGCTAACCCAATAATTTATTATATAACCACCCCCCCCCAAAAAAAAAAATTAGTCCATAAGAGCATGTGAAACAACCCTCAAATCCCAGAAGTTACAGTCTCTCTCTCCCCCCACTCTCTCTGAAAGTTCTAATTCTGCAGCTGCCCTGTATTGTCTCTTTTTTGGCAGTTCATACCAACACCCAATCAAATTTTTAAGAACTTAGTATGTATCTACCTAAGGTCTCTGAAATTTAAAAGTCTTTTTAAGCACACTATTATAAATAATCTCCATAAAGTGGCAAAGCAGTAGGAGACTCTGATTCAGGCCTGATGTGAAACTGTGGTGGCACTTTCTCTGCAACATAGTCCAGGCTAAGATAATGTCCCATAGGATTTGGACAACAGAGGTCCCATATACACCTCTGAAAATGTTTGCATCTTCTGTTAAAACAGATGCCTGAACCATCAGAGTGAATTAACTTATGAAGAAAACAGATTCTCTCGATTAACTATAGACAGAACATCAGATGTCTAGATTAGACTAAATTTTGTACAGATAATATAGAAAGATGAATATCGCCCCTTGCTGTCTACCTTCTAACGTTTTAAAATATGTGAATAACTATCAATTTTACAACAGAGGTACAATCTCCAGTGTATTACATTTAAAACTGTGGTTAACATGTTTTTTTTCTATAAATTTTTTGTCTGTCTTTGTAAGTAATGCATGAGTCCAGATGTTCTCAAGCTACAGAATGAACACTGCTGTTCAACAGTATAATAAATATGTAAATGTATTGACATTATTGACTGTACCCACAATATAAGTTTAATTGTTTGACACAAATGTCATAGTCATGTACTTTCAGGAGCTGTCTCTTTCACTTGGAATTTAGAGCTTCAAATTTGAGTTAAATAAATTTTGGTGATCTTTCTGTCAATGGTTTGGGTCCTAATTCTGAGATATCTAACTTCCATTCATTTTTACTTTTGTTGAAAGACTGCTTTGGACTGTTACACATTGGGTCTAGCTTCACATTTAAAGTGTAAACTAAGAGTTTGCAGGAGGGATAAAAACCCAGTAATTTTCGTTTCAAAACCCTCTATTTCTTCACAGTGTATTAAAACCCCTCATTTTTTCAACGACTGAAATTTTTAATAAGAATTTTAAATACATATATCACCATAAAGGAATATATTTTAAAGCATGTTTAAACATTAACTCACAAAATGAAAGAACCTGAACATTTGAAACAGGAATTCTATTGAGACGTAAAGGATGAAACATGATTGTAAGAATGTTCATGCATTTGCATCATTTATATTTTGCCATTTGGTTGTCATTCTAAATAAAAATTTAGTGTTGTTTCTACAATATAAATATCTACAAAAAGGAAGGAAGGAAGGAAGGAAGGAAGGAAGGAAGGAAGGAAGGAAGGAAGGAAGGAAGGAAGGAGACATGCTGGAACAAGAAGAAACATCTATGTTTTTCTGCATTTTCAGCGTTTTCTGTTCAAAAGTGGAAGAATATTTTCACCTCATTGATGAATGTGGGGAAAAACAAGCTAGAGAAAAATATCCAAAGCAAATACTTCAATTTCTTTCCATTAACGTGATATTCACAAAACTCACAATATATGTTGATCATCTGTTTTTTTCTTTAAGTATGGAGAAAATATAGTTCACTCTTTTACACAAAACTGAAACAAACCAGACAACTGTACTTGTAGTCCTATGTCAATGTTTAAGTATTATATAAAGATATCAGCTACCTCATTTGATTGATTTTACAGCCCTCCTGTTTCTTTCAGTTGCTGGTGGTACACCACAGGAAATCAAGAATGAATGTTGATCCCAACCTTGCTGAAGATAAAGGAAGTCTTTTCATTTTGCTGACAGCCACTTTTATACCATTTCTTATAAAGAATAACAAGGTCAAATATTTTACATCCAGTTGTGGATTGTGATTTCATCATAGCTCATTGTATATAAGTCAGACCTGTTAAAAATTCACTGAAAATGTAAATCAGTGTCTTGAAAAGGGTTGCAACATATTTCATCTCATCACTGCCTTTTTGAAGAACAAGAATAGTCCTTATATAAAGGCTGTGAGGTGCTTGAGAATGCTTCCTACATAAGACAACTTCAAATCAAAACCTGTATGTGTAAATCATGTTTTGTCTTACACTTTCTTTAAAAAAATTAATCAAGAATGAAGCTGAAAAATGGATTGTATATCTTCAAAGGAATAGTGAATTAATTCTAAATAATAATCAGCAACCAGAAGTAAATCCTTAGAAATCATTTCATTTTTAAGTCACCATGCATTTTAGCGTCTTCTATTGTAGCACATGCCTTTAAGCTATGATTTATGTACATTACTTTCATATATTTTATTTCCTTTTCTCTTTTCCTTACAAAGTGTTTCCCAAAGGCCAATCAACCCTCTTCCATTCCCACCCCCACCCTCCAAACCGCACAAAAGTTTTGTTCTTGTTTCTTAGACTTATATGTTTAGCACCATAAATTTCTCAAACTTGGATGTTTCTTGACTTCCTACTGTCTCTTTACCTATCATCATCATATTCAGCAGGATTTAACATGTTTAGAAGGATTCAGAACCTGCTCATTCATTCTTCTGCTACTGAGTCACATCCTCTAGAAAAAAACTCCTCAGAGTTTGCCCAAAACTCCTCAGCTTGCTGAGTGAACACAGTCACTTAATAAAAGGTAGTGAATGAGGAAGAAAAAATATACCCACTGTCAAATGCTGCAGGCCACAAAGTCCAAGCTAATGCAGAGTGTGAGTGCCACAGGTCAACAGACAGACATCTCAACAATTTAGACAATATGTTTGACAACAGTAATAAGCAGGGATAAAAGAAAAAAAATATAAAAAAGGTGCACAGTGAAACAGATGAGTTTAGGAAAAATAAAAAGCAGGTGAAAAAGGAACTGAACTTTTTTGATAAAAGCAGTAATATCAAGGAAAGGAAATATTCAGAATATCATCAAAGTCAAAGCAATGCAAAAAATCACTGAATAACATTTAAGAAAATATCACCAGCAGAAAAATGCAAAGATTCAAGCAGAGCTGCTCTCCCTATGAAGCCATAATATCAAACAGGGCATGAGGACAACAAACGAAAGACATCAAAAGTATGGAGTACTTACTAGATCAGATGCACAACCAGCCCACTGGAAGGTTACACAGCATTAAAGGAAATGCAAGATAAAAAGTGAGTATATTAGTTCTGCCATTCATAGTAAAACATTATAAATTTTGCATAAGGGTAAAACCATCAAAAATGAAATTAATTAGAACAAAGGAGAGAAGGATAGAAGAAGATAAGAGAAGAAGGTGGAAAGAGAGACAGAAAGGGAAGAAAAAGAAGGGGAAGGTAAGAAGGAGAAAGACAACACAGGAAAGAGAGGAAGGAAAGAGGGAGGAAGGAAGGAATGAGGAAGGAAGGAAGAAAGGAAGGAAGGAAGGAAGGAAGGAAGGAAGGAAGGAAGGAAGGAAGGAAGGAAGGAAGGAAGGAAGGAAGGAAGGAAGGAAGGAAGGAAGGAAGGAAGGAAGGAAGGAAGGAAGGAAGGAAGGAAGGAAGGAAGGAAGGAAGGAAGGAAGGAAGGAAGGAAGGAAGGAAGGAAGGAAGGAAGGAAGGAAGGAAGGAAGGAAGGAAGGAAGGAAGGAAGGAAGGAAGGAAGGAAGGAAGGAAGGAAGGAAGGAAGGAAGGAAGGAAGGAAGGAAGGAAGGAAGGAAGGAAGGAAGGAAGGAAGGAAGGAAGGAAGGAAGGAAGGAAGGAAGGAAGGAAGGAAGGAAGGAAGGAAGGAAGGAAGGAAGGAAGGAAGGAAGGAAGGAAGGAAGGAAGGAAGGAAGGAAGGAAGGAAGGAAGGAAGGAAGGAAGGAAGGAAGGAAGGAAGGAAGGAAGGAAGGAAGGAAGGAAGGAAGGAAGGAAGGAAGGAAGGAAGGAAGGAAGGAAGGAAGGAAGGAAGGAAGGAAGGAAGGAAGGAAGGAAGGAAGGAAGGAAGGAAGGAAGGAAGGAAGGAAGGAAGGAAGGAAGGAAGGAAGGAAGGAAGGAAGGAAGGAAGGAAGGAAGAAGGGTTTTATGGTGAAAAAAATTAATGACAATATGTTAAATCTGGCAACAAGAATTATTTTACATGGGAACAGAAAGAATATTTTGAATAACGAAGGTATTTATCCCAGGAGCTAGGCAAATATTTTTCTAAACATGACAGTGCTTTTTACTTAAAGATCTCATTTATTCCTTGCCCTTTGTTTTCTCCAGGTTGACATTTCTGGCTCACTCAGGAAAAAGGATGTAGCTGGATGCTGACAGATGAGAGAAACAGACCTTGTGGTGTTTTCGGTGATATATCATGGTAAAATCTCATTCTTCCAATGTTCTGTGTAATGACAAAGAGAGATAGAAACAGTAAGATAATGAACCAAAAGAAGGTTGGCTGGAAAAGTAGAAAAGGAGGAGAAACAAGAGAATAAATAAAGACAGAAGTGAGAAAATACAGAAAATTTAAAGTGATCTAAATGGTATAAACCAGTTTTTTTAACAAAACATAAGACATTTTTTACAAATTACTTGTAGAGCTATGTTTTATATGTTGCAGTAGAGACAGTAAAATGGGAAAATAAGGTCTAAATGTGCAATATTTGATTTTCAAAAGCTAGTCTCAGGAATCTTGCTGATTGTCTGCATCAGTCAGCAGCAATGTTTCAATGAAGATAATAGTCACACCCCATCTGTACTTCTAGTGGAATTATCTCATTCTTTAAGGACCATGATTTGAATTTAGACCATTTCTAGTTGATGAAAAAATCCATGATACTTCATGATACTACTAGGATGACTTGCCTTGAGATTCCTATATCATGCTATTGACAATAGAGAGAGTAAAGACTAACTTCCTAACCAGCACCTGCTATAAATGCTGTATTTCTAGGGAAATGATCTAGACACCGGACTCCACAATTTTTAGATTAGTATACTAGATTAGCATACTTCTGCAGAGCCATCAATGTAATGTCAATGTTTGTCTGTGCAAACAAGAAGCAATAGTAGGAAAGGAGAAAATGCACAGATACAAGTTTTATAAAGTTCTTCAGAGTAGGAAACAAATAAAATAGAAATGTAGCAAAAAAAAAAAAACTAAATGAAGGGAGAAAAAGGGAGAATTAGATAGAGTGACAGTAAAAAAAAATTAAAAAAAAAAAAAAAGAACAATAGAGAAAGCAGTAAGAAGTAAAAACAATGTCCTGAAGCATGATTAAATGTAGGACAGGGTGTCAATAATTCATATAAAGAAAAGGCTACTTAAAAATGCAAACCTTACTTCAGCTTGCCATGGAGATGTAGTCAGTATGTAGGTGTGATGGGGATCTGAGATCTGTCAGTAATCAATCAGTATTTCATACTTTTTTTTTTTTTTTTAATAGCTTGAATAATTTATACTAATTTTCTCATTATGTCTCTAAGAGGTGAACATGGTACTGGGAAGCAGATGGGCTGATGTGCTCATGACCAGAAGGAAGAGGCAGAACATAATTATGTCAATCTGACTCATAAGGCTGCCTGCCTATAGCATAGAAATGTGCATGGTTGTCACTGTATTTGAAGACAAGAAGATGAAAATACATTTCCATGTCTACCCTGGATTGAGCAGAGCCTGAAGGTTACCAGGAAAGATGCTGACAGTGTGCCCTGTCTGTATGAGGATATATTACCAATGATGAATTCAGACCCTCTCTGCACCCTCAAAGTATGACCAATTTCTTCACTTAATGTTTCCCTTCTCATCATGCAAGACGGTATCCTGTTCAGAGAGAAGTAAAGAGTGATTTTCTTCTTAGAAAGGTAATAGTGAGACCACTTGTCATTCTTTACTGAAGCTAAGAGAGCACTGGTAGGTTGGATGTACGGTAAATAGAAGAATATTACCCACACTTTAAAAAAAGATAATCTGATTTAACCCATACTTTGAAAACATCTTGCTACTAAGACAGCTGCTTTTGTGTCATTTCCCTGAAAAAAAGTTAATGTTTCATGCCAAAAGCTACCAGAGCATATATATATATATATATATATAACCCAGCCAGCAGAATATGAAGAGAGGTATCCCCTCACACTGACACTGGGGTTGTGATGAGAGGACATAAAGACACAGCACCTAGTGATGAAATATTATAGCAGTTGTACAGTGAAAAAATATACCTCTGTGCAAGCATGTATAAAGTCTAAAACCACTTAAATTTGAATAACAGGAAAAAAATTATAATGATCAAGCATTTCCAGGTATTAAGCTTATCTAGACAAGCAAGAGATAAATAAAACCATAAAACACTGCTTTTGCTAAGGGGAAAAAATCAGAGAGTAGGTTTCATACTCTTTTCCCAACCATAAGCTCTATTTGTGCAAAGTTAGTCACACAGTTAAATCTATTTCTGAATAAGAAAAAAACCTATAAATTAATTTCATGTGTGTACAGGGTGATGCATATTGGTTTGCCTATCTTAATTTGGTCTGAATATCAAGACTGAGAAAACATACTGTATAATGGGTTTAATTTTTATGGCTATAAATATCTTTCAAACACATAAGGTAGCTGTAGAGAAACAAAGTGTGAACATTATGAATATCACTATTCAGCACTTGCTGTTGTGCTTTTCCTAATTAAAGAGTTATTTTTAAAGATTTTATTTAGCTTGTTATTTCTGCTGCAGTATTTTTGACAAAACTTAATTGTTCTGAAGTGACAACTTGGAGATGGAGTCTTAGGCCAAGTATTATGTTGACACAGTAAATACATTTAATACTGTATTACACATATTTCTGAGGATATTTATCTCTGCTTTCTCTCTGGATTTGACGTTATATTAGCAATTCTGTAATGCATCTCTTAGCAGCAGTTTTGTGCTATATTTGGGGGTTTTTTTTCTTTTAATTCTTCTTGTTATCACATGTAAAACAAATGAAGAACCATGAAATTTGATGCTGGGATATTTGCACAATGATGATCTCAGAACAATCTCTCTTGTCCCCTGTTATCCCATTCGGCTCTTCACTAAGCTAAACAGAACATTCCATTTTCCAAATATTAAAGTATGTGCTAAAAATCCTCAAAAATGAACACTTTCAAAAAAACCCACCCTATTTCATCATCTTTTATAACTTTGCTACATGAGAATAGCAATGACTATCTCCTAACTCTCCAAGTTGCACTAAGAATTAATATACAGTTGTTAGATTTTGCTTTAAATCCACTAGCAGAATTCAAGCTAGCCATCATTCTGAATCCACTTAATCACAACAGAAAATTGATCTATTTCCTTCCATGCTAAAACAGAATTTTAAATTTTATTTGGTATTTAAATCTATCATGACATAAATCTTTTCCATAAGTACTCCAAGAAGAGTTAACGTTAGTCTACTAGATCAAATTTTAGCACCTATTGAGGCATGCTTGTTTCCTGAGAGTTACAATTAAAATAAAGACAACAGGTGAACAACATGCTGCAGATGATTCATAAACATGTGAGTTATAGTTTCTGTTTTTGTTTGTTTGTTTGTTTTTTGTTTGGGTTTTTGTTTTGTGGTGTTTTGGTTTTGTTGTTTTTTTTTTGGGGGGGGGGGTGTTAGTGTGGGGTTTTTTTTTTAAATCTTCTCAATACCTGTAATTTTTTCCCTTAGATCAGGTTTATCAGTCACTTTCAGAAGAGTTGTATCAATTTATATGTTTGGGGAAAGTCATACTGGCATTTTGAAAAAGGCTAATATTTTTCCAGCAAGGAAGGTGCTTCATAATTAACTCTTTATAAGCCAATATTTATACCCTAAATCATTAGAAATATAAGCTTGTTTTTCTAAGGTGCAAGACACAGAATATCTACAGAATATATCTAGAGTCTTATATATATTATCAGAAAGCAGAATATATTCCGAAATTTAATAGGAAAATTAAAGTTTTAGTTACAGTTCATATAAATCACAGCTGAAATTTTAAAATATAGTCAGGATGTTATTTAGTAAAACTCATAGCAAAAAGTGTTCTGGATCATCTGAGATGGGATGTCAGTATCTGACACTAGTCATTCTGCTAGTATAGTAAATGAAGTAAAATTTACTTTCTGACAATTTATGACTGACCAGAGAAACTATGGGTATATATTAGGAAGTAGGCTACATTTATCAATGTTATTTACCATCTAATTTTTGATAAAATTTCTTGCTTCCCCTGAACTGTAACATCTGCTTGTGAAGTAATACATCCTATAAATGTCAACAAAACTAAACTTCATTAAGCTTCATTATAAGAAACATTGTGGTTGCTCTGACATTGCTGACATAATTTCTAACAGCTTAATCTGATCCAGAATTTAATTCTGTACACTTCTTTACTTATTTATCTTCTAATTGTACTCATATCCCTGCAAATTCTTCCTCCTAAATTTATTTCTTTAACTTCCTATCCTGTTCCCCCAAAATGCAGTTAGATAGTTTGAGTTTAAAAATGAAATATGTTTATAGTAGTCTGAAGACTTTCTATCAAAGTGTCATATACAGCTATAATCAAAGGCTGTGCAACCATTCTTCTACGTTTAGTCTATTATTAATAAAAGCTCTCAGGGCAGTACCAGTAGCAAGGACTCATGAATTCTTACTTGGTCATTATCATAAAAATGAAAATACATTTATCTCTAAAACCCTTTGAATTTTTTGTCCTTTTAAGCTTTACATGTTACTTATTTTCTTCACCCATGGAAATGTCTTCTTACAAGCTTAACTTCTAAGTGTGTGACTGATTCTGTTGACTTCATAGCTAGCCAAGTGCCTAAGTGTTAAGCACAATGTAAAAACTTCAGTTCCTCTAAAAGCAGGAAATAACTTTCATAGTCTCTACAAAATGTATAGTTATTTGCCTTTTCTCCATACACATTCTCATCCCTAACTGGAGCTTACAGAAATACGAAAGCTTAATAAACACCAGTCTGTCCATCATCAGAATTGAATCTATTCATAATAAAATCCTACAGCACCACATTTTCTATCTAGCTGAACTAAAGCCTGGGAAAAACAAATTGCCTTGGCATCTGACTATTTTTCATCAGTCAGATTTGTCCTCAGAGCACTACAGTTCATTTAGAGCTCAGACTAACTCTTATATTCCTAGTATTTCCCCACCTTCCAAAGGATACATTCTTCCAGGAATGGGATCAAGATTACTGTTCAATTCTTACGGACATTAAATAGTTATTTTATGCTAACTTCAGGCACTAACAACATGGAATGGATTGGAAACCAAGACATGAGAAGAACTGTATTTTACTGATGATTCATTGATTCATCAAAATGCCTCAAGAACACCACTTTTGTCAGATAATAAATACACTGGAGAATTATCTAAAACCACACAATTTTCATTAGGATTTTAAATTCATTTTCTGTCTGCAGCATTGATACTAACAGCATATTAAATATTAAAGAAAATATTCAAAGCATCCTATAGGACTACATATTTAATATAATAACTGAGTCTTATACTATTGTCTGTCAAGTTTAATATCAGTAAATAATATTTAAGTTCAATTATCAGTGCAGGATTCTCAAAACATATTGCAGCACAAATAGATTTCCAACATGGGTTACTAGGAGTGATAGACCCTAGCAACAAATAACATCAAAATGAAACAGTTTTTGTGTCAGTTCTGGTTTGCACACATCTAAGAATTGACAAGAAAACATTATGTCCCATAGACTCATCTTCCTAGGTACAGGGTATGTAAAATTCCCATTGAAGACACTTCGACTTCTGCTAATGACTACATACAGGATCAGTCCCATGGTATCACTTCAACAATACTCCAAAAGACTTGGGATATACAGAACCAAACTTATTTGAATAGTCTTGGAAATTCTTATCTTTCTATGTTTCTGATTGCCTATTAGACAACGAAAGTCTTAATTTCCATTTAATTTTCATCCATGTAATTTTAAAATGTCATTTCTTTTAACCGAATATGTTTGCTGGCAACTGAATTCTAATTGCTTAAAAAACATGTTCCAGTGCAATTATTAAAGAAATCTTTGATTGCCTGAGGTAGATAGATATAATTTCCTAGATTGTACAAATTAGTTATCATTGATCTGCTTGACATTCCATGCATATCTATATATAAGTGCATATATATATATATGATGCATATATATAACTTTAAATATTGTTTAATAGCTGAGGGCTATTAGAATAATTTCTGATCATGATGATTCGTGATAGGTGTTGATAGGTTTTCGCAGTAGCAATTGACACTGATTAATAGGTAAGCTAAGAACTTCCTATTATAAATATGAACATACAAGCAAAAGACTCTTTTTTTAAAGGTAAAATAAAGTTGTGAAATTCAAGCTCCTGAAACAGAATCAAACTGGATGACTGAGTCTTGCTTCTTGCTTCTCTATATTGTTTCTTTAGAAATTATGTTAGCTTTTCATGTTATTTATGGTAACATGCTGGCATAAAGTCTGCTAACACTAGGCCATTCTTCTCTGCCATATCTGAATTTTCTTATAATTGTCTTCGGAGGTGAGAGTTTTCAGCATATATGCCACAATTATTTTTCTAGACAAATGTTATTTTACCACTATTTAATGTTATGGTCTGTACTGACTACTGAGTGGGTCACACAAGTACAATGTTTTTACACTGAATGTACATGAACTTTATCTGAAGTAATCTGGAGTGTTTATGCATTAGAATCAGGGGGAAGGACAACAGGGCAGTTGTAGCAGGAATCTACTATAGGCCAACCAGGACAGAGACGTGGATGAATTAATCTATAGGCATTTAGGAGACATCTCACAAACGTTTGCACTTGTTCTTGTGGGAGACTTTAACTTCCCAGACATCTGCTGGGAATACAACACAGCAAGCAGGACCAGTCCTGGAGATTCCTGGAATGTGTGGGAGACAACTTCCTGACACAGCTGGTGAGAGAACCAACCAGAGAAGGTGCCCTGCTGGATCTCTTTGTGAACAGGGAAGGACTGGTGGATAATGTGGTGGTTGGAGGCCAACTACGGCACAGTGATTGTGAAATAATAAATTTCTCTATTCTTAGGGAGGGCGGGAGAGGCGGCAGCAGGACTGACATCCTGGACTTCCAAAGGGTTGACTTTGTCTTATTTAGGCACCTTCTTGACAGAATCACTTGTGAAGTGGTCCTGAAGGGTATAGGGGTCCAGGAAGGCTGGGCACTCTTTAAGAGGGAAGTCTTGAAGGCACAGGAACAGGCAGTCTCCAGGTGCTCTAAGAGAAGCTGTCACCAGAGAAGAGCACCCTGGCTGAACAGGGAGCATTGTCTGCAACTCGGGGAGAAAAAGGAGAGTTTACAGCCTTTGGAAGAAGGGGCTAGCCACTTAAAATCATTACAAAGATGTTGTGAGGCTACACAGGGCAGAAGTCAGGAGGCCTAAAGACCAGCTAGAAATTAATCTGACTTCAGTAATCAAGGATAACAGGAAAAGTTTCTAGAAGTATGTCAACAGCAAAAGATAGACCATCAAGAGCCTCCATCCCCTTCTAGATGCAGGAGGAAACATGGCAACAAGTGATTAGGAAAAGGCTGAAGAGCTTAATTATTTCTTTGCCTCAGTCTTTAGTAATATCTTTAGTAATAAGATTAGCAGTACTGAGGGAATCCATCCTCCTCAGCCAGAAGACAGAGACTGGGAGAACAACACCCGCCCCAATCCAGGAGGAGACAGTCAGTGACCTGCTGCATCACACAACACACACAAGTCTATGGAATCAGACGGGATACACCTCAGGGTGCTGAAGGAGCTGGCTGGGGTGCTCACCAAGCCTCTTTCCATCATTTACCATCAGTCCTGGCTGACCGGGGAGATCTCGACAGGTTGGAAATTGGCCAGTGTGACACCCATATATAAGAAGGGTCAGAAGGATGATCTGGGAAATTGCAGGCCTGTCAGCTTGACTTCGGCAGCCGGAGCTGATGGAGCAGCTCATCCTGAGTACCATCATACAGCACATGTGGGACAATCAGATGCTCAGGCCAAGTCAGCAGGGGTTTATGAAAGGCAGGTCCTGCTTGACAAACCTGATGTCCTTTTAAAACAGGGTGACTGCTTATTGGATGAGGGAAAGGCTGTGGATGTTGTTTACCTTGACTTTAGCAAGGCCTTTGGCACCGTTTCCCACAGCATCCTCCTGGCAAAACTGGCTGCTCGAGGCTTGGATGGGCACATGCTTTGCTGGGTAAAAAACTGTCTGGATGGCTGGGCACAGAAAGTTGTGGTGAACAGAGTTAAAACCAGTTGGCAGCCGGTCACAAGTTGTGTCCTCCAGGGCTGGGTGTTGGGGCCACTCCTGTTAACATCTTTATTGATGATCTAGACGAGGGGATGGAGTGCACCCTCAGTCAGTTTGCAGATGACACCCAGTTGGGTGGGAGTGTTGATCTGCTCGAGGGTAGGGAGCCTCTGCAGAGAGACCTGGACAGGCTGGAGCCATGGGTTGAGGCCAACTGGAGGAGTTTCCATAAGGTCAAATGCCGGGGGCTGCCCTTGGGCCACAACAACCCCCAGCAGCGCTACGGGCCTGGGGAGGAGTGGCTGGAGAGCTGCCGGTCAGAGAGGGACCTGGGGGTGTTGATTGACAGCCGGCTGAACAGGAGCCAGCAGTGTGCCCAGGTGACCAAGAAGGCCAATGGCGTCCTGGCTTGTGTCAGCAATAGCATGGCCAGCAGGGACAGGGAAGGGATCTGACCCCTGTACTCGGCACTGGTGAGGCCGCCCGTCGATTCCTGTGTTCAGTTTTGGGCCCCTCACTACAAAAAGGACATTGAATGACTCGAGCGTGTCCAGAGAAGGGCAACGAAGCTGGTGCAGGGTCTGGAGCACAGGTCGTACGGGGAGGGAACTGGGGGTGTTTAGTCTGGAGAAGAGGAGGCTGAGGGGAGACCTCATCGCCCTCTACAGCTACCTGAAAGAAGGCTGCAGAGAGCTGGGGATGAGCCTCTTTAATGATGCAACAAGTGACAGGAAAAGAGGGAATGGCCTCAAGTTGCACCAGGAAAGGTTTAGACCAGATGTCAGGAAGCATTTCTTTCCAGAAGGGGTTGTTAGGCGTTGGAACGGGCTGCCCAGGGAGGTGGTGGAGTCCCCATCCCTGGAGGTGTTTAAGAGTTGGGTTGCCATAGCGCTGAGGGATATGGTGTAGTTGGGAACTGTCAGTGTGAGGTTAATGGTTGGACTGGATGAATCTTCAAGATCTTTTCCAACCTAGATGATTCTGTGATTCTGTGATCTTTATTTAACGTAAGTCTCTATCTCCCATATTTTTTCATTATCACTGATTTTTAACACTTCAGAAGTGCCTTGTTTTGGTTTGTATTGTCAGTCTCTCTATTTTTTGATTCTAGCAGGAAATAAAATAGGGTAAGTACCTAAAATAACTCAAATGTTTTTCCAGGCTGAGACACTTCTGAGTGTCTCCAGAGGTAAAGGGATGAATTTTAATATTTCAAGTGTATGTTAAATTCCTCTGTCCTTGGCCATTGAGTAAGGCAAGATTTTGAGAATTTAAGTTTTTAGTGCTTAAATTCTAGCTATACCTGTGTGGGGATCTGTGTCCAAATGAATTTGTAAGGCCACAGAAGAAAACTTAACAGATCAGAAGTTCTTACAACCCTTAGACTAGTGCCCCAACCACAAAAGGACTCTGCTTTTCCTTAGTTCAGTTGAACCTGTTGTTCTTATAAACTCTGCTCTGAGTTTGCCAGTTGGGGCTATGAACAATGGTGAATATGTGGGACCTATTCATTGATCACTGTGATAATTCAATTTTCTATAAAACTCTTTGTCAGTCATCAAAACACTAAAAACTTTTTAATGCTTTCGATGTATTGTAGAATCAATGGAAATGGTTTCCAGTCCATTAAGAAAATGCCATTTCAGAACTCTAGTCTTATTCTATGTTCACTTGGAAGGCTGTAAATTTTTTTCCCATTAGTTTTTGTCTAATACTTTGCATTAGCTGTCTTTTACAAGGTGTCTAACTGGTCTCCATTTTGAATACCACATGTACTAATCTGAAAAAGTCTTCTGAATTATTTCTGAAGTGCACACACATAGATGCTGGGCAAGTTTTTTAAAGTCTGTTTTCTCAGTGACAGTCTAGAAAATTAAAAAACGCATTCAAATGTTTCAACTTCTGAGTTTCCTAGCTCATTTATTGTTCTCTATATTAAAAAGAAAAGCCTTAAAGATTTTTCAAAGATCCCATATTTCTTTCTAAGATTGATTTAATGCAACCTTTTAAATTGTCTTCTACATACAGATTATATTTTGCAGTTTTAGCAGGCATATACCATAATGAAAATTCAGTCTGACTATAATCTGATGGTTGTGGGTTCTTCTGACTTCATTTGTTTTGACATGATGTTGTGGAGGTCCTTTTAGTGTTTCTAACAGTTCATCTTTCTCAGGCTGTCACACCCACAATTTTGGATAAATATCAAGCTTTACCAACCCTTTTGGTGCCATTGCAATCTTTCTTGTCTTGAGCCAGTCTAGTTGAGTGATTCATGTCAAGATTCTTGCTAGGTTTTTTATTGTAGAGTATTAATTTGGTTTTCCATGAGAAACAATGCAAAGCTAAGATGTAAATGTTATTTATGTAGGTTCTCTAACTGTTAATGTAACCACTGAAAAATCACTTTGTTTGAAATAACCCATTTACAGATTTTGTCTCAAATATATTCTGGCTTAGGGTCCAAGTCTTTTGTCTTTTTTTGCAGAAAAAATGAATTTAAGTTATGTTAGTCAAATTCCTGACTGAGATTGACTGACCTATTTCCATGTACCCAAGCTACCTAAATGAAAATGAAGTGTTTGCAGAGGTCCAAAGAGGGGCCACGATTTGTTCAGAAATGAAAATGGAAAGTTTCATTGACAATCTTAGTAATACATGTGGATTGATGAAATAATATTTAATATGTTTGGTTTTATTAAGTTGTCATTCATAAAGCTAGTGTTAAACTGCTCTAGCATTATCATCAAATAAGCCCTCTGACTTTTCTCTATATTATTTATTCCTTTTGTGTTCAATTTCCTCTTTCATTTTTTACTGGCATATTGCTTTGTAGTAAGTGAAGCATGAACGCTCATTTCCACTTACAAAACAGACCACTTACCTAACTGGAATATGAAGAGATTTAGTACATTTACCACCAAGTTTTTCATGTAACAGACATAAAATGTAGTGTGATCAAAGAGAAAAAATGTGGGCTACCAACTTTGTCTTAAGCATTCTTTATGGAAATATATATATACTAAGAAAAATATAGTGTAATGAATATCACAACACGGGCTTATTTCCTTTGTTTTTCATGACTATAGTGATGCAGAATAAAGTTGTTACATCTAACTCTTTGAGAATGTTTCTGAATGATGAATTTTCTAATGGCAGATAATCAACATATGTTTTAGCTTTTAATCATTGATAGGAGAAAAATGGCATGATAAGCCTTCTATTTTTACTTTGTGTACACAAATATATTCTTCCTTAGTAATTTGGGTTATCTGTGAACAGGATGTTCTTGTGCACTTGGTGATATTGAAAATATTTATTTTTGTCATTGTAAGTATTATATGCATTTTCTATTTATTTTCTACACTGAAGCTGGTCAGCATATATACATGTAATTTTATGAAGCTGATATCAAAATGGGGGAAGTGGTTCATTGCTATTTAAAGTTAACTCAAGAAGGGCAAAAAAAGAGTGGACAGAAAACTTGTAAAGATTTGAAGATTAACAAAAATAAATGCAAAGATCAATACCTGGGACAAAATAATCCCATTCAGCAGTACAAGCCAAGGCAGACTGTCTAAGAAACGGCTTTGCCATAACCTCCCAAGTAAACATCAAAGCTTGTCATGAGCTAACACTGTGACCCTGTACCAAAGAGGGCCAACAACATCCTGAGCTGTACTATGTGAACTGAAGTCAGCAGTTCTAGGCAGGTGATTCTTTTCCTTTATTTATAATCTGTTAGACATTTTGGGTGCCTCAGTAGATTTGCATGTATTGGAGTAAGCCCAGTGCAGGCCAGGATCATTTGGTCCTTGAGCACATGACGTATGAGGAGAGGCTGAGAGACCTTGGTTTTCTCAGTCTGAAGAAGAGAGGGCTTAGAGGAGGTCTTATGGTTGTCTTCAGCTACCTAATGGAAGGAAATAGAAAATAAATGAGTTGTCTTTGTGCAAGGTAGCAGCAGTAACAAGGTAAATCATAGGTTAGGAAAATCTCAGAACATGCTGAAAAGGGTTCTGGGATCTTTTGGAGGTACTCAAAACTCAACTGGATAAAGCTCTGAGCATCCTTTTCTAATTGGACATGTTCGGAGCAGGAGACTGGACAAGATAGCATCCATAAGCCTTCTTCAGTCCACATGATCTGGTGGTTCTCTTCATTATAAAAAGTGTAAATTGTCTGGACCTAGAGTGACATCCAGAGCCATGAAGTGTGTAAATTCTGAGCTTGACATGTGGAAGGAAGCATATGCTGTGCAGAAGACAGTGTGGTCTGAGCTTTTCAGGGTTAGCAACAGAAACCAAACACTTGAATAAAGCAAATAGGATACCAATGTTCATGTTATAAATGGTGGTGGTGCTTTCACTAGTGGAATATGCCTAGAAAGTTCTTTTAGAAAAAAACCCACCATGTAGAGCTCATTCAAAATAACTCAGTGTTGTGATACTGTTTAGCACCTGAATAAGTATCTTAGAAACAGAATATGGGTTCTAGGCCTTCTCTGCCACTAAGGGATTTTAAAACTGTCTCTGATCTTCAGGAGAATACTTTCACCTGATTTCACCAGGCTATAAATCTGGATGTAATACTTGGAGCTGAACCACTGCCATTGGAGATAGAGGAGTGCATTGGATTTTCAGTATGTCACAGAAAATGAAAGCGCAAAATTGATGGTTAAGATCTGAGGAGCAACTGAGGGAACTGAGGTTGTTAAGTCTGGAGAAGAGGAGGCTGGGGTGAGACCTCATCGCCCTCTACAGCGACCTGAAAGGAGGCTGCAGAGAGCTGGGGATGAGTCTCTTTAACCACGTCATAAGTGATAGGACAAGACATAATGGCCTCAAGTTGCACCAGGAAAGGTTTAGACTGGATATTAGGAAGTGTTTCTTTACAGGACAGGTTGTTAGGCATTGGAATGGGCTGCCCAGGGAGGTGGTGGAGTCCCCATCCCTGGAGGTGTTTAAGAGTTGGGTTGACATAGCGCTGAGGGATACGGTGTAGTTGGGAACTGTCAGTGTGAGGTTAATGGTTGGACTGTATGATCGTCAAGGTCTTTTCCAACCTAGATGATTCTGTGATTCTGTGATATCTGGACGACTGAGAAGGCAATATACGAAATACATTGAGTGTGTACATAGATAAAATGATCATAGATTTGCAGGTTCTTGACATATTTACTAAATCCTTGCTTTGTCTTATTACAAAAATCTCTACTACGACATACTGAAGTATATCACTGAAAGAAAAAGAGGATTTTCTAGGACAGATTATCTGCTAGTTAAAGAAAATCAAATTGGTGCAGTAATTCCTGTAATAGCTAACACAGACTGCAACATAATAATGAAGACTATGTGGAGGCAAATATTAACTGGAAAATATAAATACAACTCTTAGCTAGAGTCTGCACTGAGCAGTGGAATCCAACAACAGCTCAAGCCATACTTTTTATAACTTTAAGTTCTGCTATTTATTTTGTTCATTTACCTAATTTCTTTGGAACAAATTTGTTTGAAATACCTAGGACTTAAGTCTATAATGACAAGTTGCTTCACTAATTGGTTGGTTTATTTATCTTTTTTCTACTCATGTAGAAAAATTTGTCCATCCAATATTTTTGACAATTTATAATCTGAAATATAAAATGTCTGCAAAACCAGCTAGCTAACATTCAACATCTTCTATTCCCTCCTGTTTAGAGAAGTGATGCAACTGCATTCTATTCATGGAGACATAAAGGTTTAGAACCAGTCAGTGAAAGCTGTAGGCAATGGCTTCATTGTGTAGTCTCAGAAATAATCTACTATAGACCTATTTAAACTGGCTTTAATTAACTAGATTTAGTACAGGCAGCAACCCTGTAGACCTGCCTGGTGTAGATCTGTGCAAGCTGATTTATTCTGCTATGCAATGTCTCTCATAAGATGTTTACAGGTAGATACAGAAACGTTTTGACACCTGAGCTCAAGAACTGTGGTCATGAAAATAGCCAGTCTGTATTTTACATAATGCAGTCACTGTTTACAGTGTCCATGGGGTTATAAGAACAGAGTAAGAAGCTAACACAGTCTTATCCAGCCTCCTGCTATACCCACCCATAAGTGCCAAGAAAACTAAACTAAAGGGTATTTGAACACTCTCTGGAACTATGTGAATCTTGAATTTCTTTTTGTATATTGACTATATAGACCTTTGCACAGGGTTTGTGTGGGAAGGATACCCAAACAGAGGGTTTTAAAAGCTTTGTTAGCTTTCAGACTGTCAACTGACCATACTTTCTTACACACTCTTTTTTAACAATTCTGTAATATGAAAACAGTGTCTTTATTTGATGAGACTATTTTCTCTGCTCTTTACTTAATGTTTCAAAGCACTTTAGATATGAGTAAGTGGTAAATACACTTAGGCCTGCATAAGTAGCCACTTTGATTATGTAAACTCCTGTCTTAAGAGATTTCTAAGTATCTCCATAAATAGAATACAATTTGTTCCTCAGAAGAAAACATTTTATGTCAGTCCCTGGAATGCTATACTTGAATGTTACTTGTTATCTTAATATCTGTCTGCTTACATATCTATATTTTAGTTCTCAATAATTCAAAATGACATTAATTATATGAGCCAGAGCTAATAATCTTCAGAGATGTCCTTGTTCCCAGAAAGAAAAGGACATCTGTGCACCAGAAGTTCTACCTAAATGGTCAGAGAAAAGACTACTTGTCAAAAAACGCTAGGAGACATTCTGCTGTAAGAACTGATAGTTTTGCTCATATATTCTACTACATAAACTGTTTTAGCAATAAAAACACAGAAGTTTCTTGAGAAGCACCCCATGGTGTTGAACCTTTTACTTCATGAGAAGCTTGTCAAAAACCATTCTAGGCATGAATATAATTTAGAATGAAAGCTGCAGGCCTATTTCTAGAAAATCAAAAATACTACCTTTTCCAAATGTAGACTCATACACAGATAGTAAATTAACAAATAAAAACTGAAGAAATTTTAAACCACACGAAAACGAAACAGAAATTTAAAGAAATTTCACACTTCCAATTTCAAGCAAAATAGTGAAAAAATCTACTGTGATTGCACCCATGCAGATCTATTACTGTGAAAAATTTTACATACTTACCTCTTGACTTTTTGGAGGGCCCTGAAGCAAACTGAAATGTCTAAATTACTTGAACAAGATATTTGCTCTATTTTTCACCTTCACCATTCAGAATGGTCTTTTCAACTTGCTAAAATTCAGTGATATTACAAGAGAGCTAGGAAAAAAGTTAAAAAAAGGAAATGAATTTAAGTAAAAAAATTTGTAAACATAAGTTTGTAGTTCTCAGGGCAGCTGTATGTCTTGGCCAAGAAAAGACCTAAGAAAGAACAATATTTTCCTTCTCTGTATAAGAATTCTATTATGATCTTAGTCAAAGAAAAGAAAAGACAAACTCTATCATTGTACTGCTATTTTTGATAGCATGCCTTCTTAGAAGACAATACTGGCATGAAATATGGGTGATTGTTTTCCTTCATATAAACCATCATTGTAATCGATCTGCTGATAAACTGAAGGTAAGTGATGGTATTAATTTGCTAGTTATTCAGAGCATTGTTATGGGATATGGGATAACTGTTGCCATAGAAATGTCTGTATTTTACTTGCGTATTTAACTTGCAGATTTGTCCAGCACAGTACAGACTGTGGAGATTTAACGTATTAGTGAGCTGTGCAGATTTTCATCCTGACGCCCTTAAACTACTAACTGCTGAGGTCAGAGTTACCCAAAGCAATTTTGTTTGCTGATACTGTCATCTTCACAGCATCTCAAGAGCTGTATTAGCTGTATACTATAAACAGCTTACTTATTATTTTAGTACCAAAAAATTTCCCATTATCATTGGATAAGCTTGCATTTTCTTGTCATCTATCTTTCACTCCCACAAGTATGCATATTTGCTGAAAGTAAACTTTATATGTAAACTTTCCTTTAACAATGTCTATCCCTAGATAGTAATGGAGCAAGGGTTTGGATTTAGCACTTCTATCATCTTCTGAATCATTCCCATCTGCAGTGCAAAGTCCCTCACCATCTGTACCATGCCTGATAACTTATGCAGGCAATACAAATACTTGTCTCTTATTTCCATCAAGGGCATTTTTTTAAACGTGGCCCATTTCTCTCGTAGGCCCTAATTCAGTGAAACACTGAACCTTTACATAACAATCAACTATTCTTCATCAAACTGAAAGATTGATAAAGGGTTCTCTCAATTTATTTTGGCGAAGGTTCCTCTCTTGGAATGAGACTGGCTAGATCCTGGTGCAGTAGCTATTTCTTGTCCCTACATAGAGGATTCTTCTTTTGAGCAAGAGACCATTTAGCCCACTCTCCTGGTGGAGTTTGTGTAGCATTGTGAGCATTAGGACTGACCACAGAAAGGAAAATTTTGATCTAAGGATCACCAATAAGTACATATGTTGAAATTTCAGCATTGGGAACACTGCCAGTGCTTCTAACCCTTCCCATCCCGAGATGAAGAAAATATCAAGTTTGGGAATAATCTTAGATATTAGGTGTTACTAATAGGGCGACAAATAATCTACTTATCCCTAAAAGCATTTTTGTAAAATGCAACACTGGGTAAACTTTATCAGACAGTGAATGTCTCCTGTTTTCTTCTGCACAACAAGAGTGAAATGCACATGTAAGTACAGTAAGAAAAAGAGATTAAAATAAAATAGAGGAAGGTGAACTTGTATAGTCAAAAATTCCTACATTTTTCAGTCATGTCAAAGTTATAATAGGAGACACAGATAATGTATTTTCTTTCTGTATTCTGTTTACAATGGAAAAAATGCACATAAAGTTTAGTCTTGTCTTCTTGTCTTAAGGATTATATTTTAACCTCATGGGAACCAGAATCTTATGAATAAATCACTGACAGATATTCATCCACAGGATTTACCTTGCTTTACATACCTGGGTCTTAACCTCAACCTTCAAACCCTCAAAAGTTTAGCCTCCCTTCACACTTGGCCTTGGGTGCAATAAATGAGTACACTATGACTGTAACACAGAAATCTAGGTTTTGTTTTCTTAATGTGGAGAATTACAGAGTTACTAAATATTTAGTAGTTTCCAGAATTTCCAAAAAAGAGAAGGAAAAAAAAAAAAAAGAATAAAAATGATCTACTGAGTGAGGTGGGACATACATTAGCTCTTTCCTGTTACCCTTGTACTTGTTAAAAGTTGTTGAAGCTGGTAGCCCTGCTGCCATTCCCTGCTAGACACATCTTCCTGACAGGCACACGCACAAACACATATATGCAGCATGTATGTACATGCATACACAGGCTGCCATGAAGATCAATGCAGACAGGACACACAGCACTCATGCAATCACAAACAGCACCAGCTGCCTCATCCTGTCCTCCTCTCCAGCTGAATGATGGTGGAGGTTTCCAGGATGAGGGACTGTCAGTGGGAATACATGCACATATATGTCCAATGTGGATGCCTCTGACAGCCGGGCTCTGACACATGGTCCTCCCTCCAGGGGTTGCCCTGGTACCTTGCCCTGCCCAGCTGCTGGCACCTGGCACACAAGTCCCCATGGCTGCACTCCAGCTGCTGGAGAAGGCCCCTCACATGCAATGACACAGGTAGTGCACACACACACACACACACACACACACACAGATGTATCCAGACCAGGCATTGATTCCACTGCAGCTGGCCTTCATCATTTAGTCCATCTGTTAGATGCCTTTGGACCCTCTTATCTCCGGTCACCTCATGCACAAATGGGTCTCTCAGGTGACCCCTCCAACCTCTATGTTCTCTCCAGTAGATGTCATGGACCCTCTGATCCCTCTGGTAGCCAGCCACT
Organism: Athene cunicularia; assembly: GCF_003259725.1. NCBI lineage: Eukaryota > Metazoa > Chordata > Aves > Strigiformes > Strigidae > Athene > Athene cunicularia. Next base: position 86,335,154 of record NW_020799091.1, on the reverse strand, counting down.
CCTGTCGTCTCAGGCACAGGCTACTTGACCTACTCTTCAGCCAGCCCAGCCTGCTGCTCACTGGTGACACACACAGACACACGCACTCCCACATACTCCAGGGGTGGCCCACAGGCATATAGCCCCTGTGAATTCTGGTACCACTCCAGCTGCTGTCACTCAGAAATTCCACACCCTTGTGTACACAGATAGAGAGCCCCTCACCCAGGAAAAGGGTCAGAAATGGGTTTTAATGAGAAGAAAGGACGGACTGCACTGATCAGTCACAGGGCATGGCCAGACAAGCACGGTGACCAGCCGCTACTTATACACGACTAGCCTCTTTTATCCCCTTATCCCTCTATTTCCCCATATTTGTTTCTTCCCCAACCACTCTAAATCCCAAAGGTGCCTACGAGCCTTTCCCTGGCCCCATGGTGGTGAGTGTCCACTGTGGAGCTGGTTACCTCCTGTGACATCCCAGGCACAGGAGAGGTTGAGGCAGGATTCTCTGCTCTGTGTGTATGGCCTCTGACCCCCCCTGTTGTGGGTATGGTGATGAACTTTTTATCACATAATCTAACAGTACTGTCCATGGTAATTTAGTGTGAATCAATACATTTGAGAAGACAAAAATACTATGTTCCAAGCAAAGGGGAGACTGAAGTGTTGCAAACATAGAAGGCACCAGAGTATAGAGGAAAGCAATAAGACCAGATGTGCATGGATTATTCCAGTTGGGGATCCACACAGATCATGTCTGTGCTGCTCATGAAGACAAGGCCTTCCAATGAAGCCTGCAGTAAAAGTGTTGTCTTCTTCGATTCCAAACATCAGTTTTATTCTTACGTTGAAAAAGGAAGTAAGATGTCCAAAAGGTGGGAAAGAAGGTTTCCTGTTCTACTTCAGAATATTAATTTACCATGTTTCATGGCCTGCAGATAACATCTCAAAATTTTGTTACATTTGTTACATGTGAGAAATATAAAAATAAGAAAATAAGTAAATATGCTAAAGCCAAAAGTGTTGCTGTTGGTGAACTGAAGACAAATATCCCACTGCTGTGCTGCAGCATATATGTATATACTGGAAAGATAGATTAAAAAATTATATAAAATCTTGCAATCTTAAATTGTCACAACTAACAAATACTCCAATAATTTACAGTTGTAAACATCATTACCCTTACTGAAAAGATAAACCTTTTTTTCAAGACTGATCTATCTCATTCCAATGTCCAGACATTTCTATGTATTTGTCAGAAAGGCTGAAATTTTTTTCTTATTAGACATAATTTTCACAGAGATCAAGTCATCTTCAAATCTTTCCAGTAATTTTAACAGATTAATTTTTTTAAATCTCACATCCCAAAATTTATTCTCTTAGCCCTTCAACCACTATTTTCAATCTCCTCTGAATGTTTTATAAAATTTCCATATACTTTAACAACAAACAACACATACTTGTACAGATTTCCAATTTAAAAAAAATAGTTGTGTAAACAGCGAAACTATGCCATACATCTCTAATAATGCTTCTATCATTGTTGTCTTAACTAAATTTTTGCATTGCTGACATTTCTGACATGGCAAGACCCAGGTCTATAGCTATCCAACATGTACCTCTGATGTCTGCATATGGCAAGCTTTAAAAGAACTTTGAGATATCTTATCAGAGTTTATCAAAAGACTTTTAACAAGAAGTTACATACACACACACACACACACACACACACACGCTCCATTATAAATCAGACTCTTTACGAAGAGTGGCCTACTGTGAAATAAGTATTTTAAAATTTCACAGATTGTTATTGGATTTCAAAATTAAATATTTAATTGTTTGGTCTAAATTGGCACTAATATAGTCAGTCTTAATTTTTCAAAGAAATAGTAATAAATATTGGAGCAATACTGGCACAACTGGGACAGAGCCAATTTCTTAATCTGAACTGAGGATGGATGTTTGACGCTCTCCTAAGTGTCAGCTAGGGCACTTCCATTACGTGTTTTCTGAGCTTCTTACTTAATTAATGTCATCCACAATAGATGTGTCCTCACATTTTCATCCAAATACAAAGCAGAATCTAGTGAGAGAATTTTTGCTTTATTACTTTTAATTTTATGATCTACAATTTGCCAGTTCTTTAAAGAGGACAAATCTCCATTTGTTTGTATTCCCTCTAAAAAATGGTGTTTTGTTTTGTTTTTTTTAAAACCTCTATTAGGCATTGGTGCTCTTTCACTCACTTTTTTTTTTCTTCCCTCTCAGAATTTTTTACCTTATTTTTACTAATTTTGTTGAAAAATACTGCAATATTTTCAGATTTTTCTTCTTTCTTGAAATTTTGTGTCCCCATTGGTTATCCCAACAATTGCTTTAAACTTGATTAAAACTGTCTGTGTAAAGTTCAAAAAATACATATTAATTATGTGTAATGAGCTACAAATGCCAAATCACTATGTCTAAACCATAGACTGTATTAGACCTTCACCTCTATAGATTATTCCCTTTTCTCTTCTTGCATGCCTTCCCCAATACAAAGTTTCTTATTTCTTTGATTGGCTTTAGATCATCCCTGCATGTTTCTGAGGTCTTCTTCTTTTGAAATGAGAATTTTTTTGTCTTTTCTTCTCTATGAATACATTTGGTTTGTTTGATTAGGTGAGGTTTTTGTAATTTCCTGCAATATTTCACCTTGCTATCCAGAAGTTTCACATCAGAATTACCACTTTTTCCTTTATTCAGGTCATTGGAATACTGTTGGCCAAACTATGGATAGCAAATTATAGCTCTCCAGGAGCTAAGATTAAAACATAGTTTAGACCCTGCTCCAAAATATATATACCTTAATATGTTGTATTGTGTGTGCTAATAGATCAAAAAAATAGTGTGAACAGCAAATACATGGAAATTCACTATACATAGGCTCCCAAAACCTCAGTGTCCTCTTGCATTATAATTGTGTTTAGATAATATGGCCTGCAAGTAAGCTTTTAAATGTAGATGCAGTACATGTCTATGTAAAAACTAGTTTCACCTGGACTAGAAATTTCATGTGTATACTGTAAGCTATTAGTATTATTAGCAACAGCCAGAAATGACCAGTCATAAAGCAGAGCAAACAGAGCCTACTCTGTAATAGTGCTTGTTATGCCTTGTTTCCAATCATGGAAAATTTCTTTTGTCACATTGGAAGCACTGGTAATATTACATAGAAATTACTGGAAATGTTAGGGTAATGGCAATCAATGCTTATTCCATAGCCCAATGTATTTTCTCAGCTTGTGTGCTTTTTTTGCCAGACTGGTCTTAGTGCAAGTGTGTGAAGTGCTGTCTTTTCTCAGCTCAAGATGCATAAAGTGTTTGTTCAGAAATTGCACTTACTCTTACACACATAACATTTTAAACAGTCATATACTTACTTTTTTCTTTTTTTTTTTTTTTTCCCTGAGGTTTGGAGATACTGCTTGAATAAATACTAAAAGTCTGATGTCTTTTCAACACTATTTGGGATATTTGAGTTGTTTGAAAAAGTCGATGTCAATCTCTGGCAACTTCAGGCATTCATGTAGGAAGTGTCAAGATGTTTATCAAATGAATGAATAAATAGCATATTGAAGATTCACTGGCATTTTATCTTAAACACAAATTTGATTTAATTTCAGTTGTTTTTCCAGAACTTAAAGATTTCAGCTGTTTCTTCAATTCCAACTTTGTCAGGACTAACTTTCCTGTAAAACTGAGAAGTGGCATTGAAAATGAAAAAGATATATCAAAACAGTATATGGAATATGGGCACATTCCTCTGAGTAGTCAGATATATCTGATTTTTTTTTTTTTTTTTTTTTTTTTGAACCAGGTATCAGCTTCTTTTTACCTCTCTCATATATAGTACATTGGTTCTCTTTTTACAATAAATACTTTGTGAAGAAGCATTTGGTCGTCAACCTATGTACACTCAGAAAAAAAGGAAGGCTCACTCCTGTATTAACAACCTCATTTCCAAAGGGGATTACTCTCATATGCAAAGATCAATGAAAGTATTATTAAAACTCCCAGCCCTTTTGCTTTTCTGTGCAAAGCTGATATTGCCAGTTATTTTAAACATGTCTAACTGTAATTTGAGTGGAATATTTTTGGCATGAAGTAGAATAATATTGAACATTTTATATCAGGCTGGTCTCAGAAGGCATTCTAAACTACTTAATACCTTATAAGATGTCACTAAAATGAATCACTTTAATAACAATCCATCTCACTATCAATTTTGTCAACTATATGGACCTTTTCATTTTTTTCCAAACAAATGCCTTACCCTCTTTTCTCTGTGAAGCGCTGGGATTTCAACCCGAAGCCCCAAGTTAAGATCAACATATGGGTGATTCCCACAGCCCTTCACAAAGGGGGGGTGAGTTTACCTTTAGGCCTCCCTCCAGGGTGTGGCAGCCTTGCAGGGAGAGCCATTGGGTAAATGAGCCCCAGGTGTCTGCATTAAGGAACCCAAGGTCAGGTGTCCCACTTAGGGATAAAAGCTGGGACCACTTGCAGGAAGGGGCAGTGTCTGTGAGGTGGATGCTCTGTGTAGAGCTTTCTGTTGGGGAAGGACCTCCTGCCTCCCTGGAACTGGGTTCCAGTCAGGTCTGGCTTTTGTGGGATGTGTAGAGATTCAGTATGTGGCTTATGTGGCTTCCTTGGTCTAATGTGTTTGGCTTGTTGACTTGGTTGTCTCCTGTCCCTTCTATGGCAAACTGCATGTCACTGTTTATTCCACCCATTGTTGGTCATGCCGTGTTGTTATTAGGGTCAGTGGGATTGATGTTGATTATGTATAGTCTGACTTGTTTGTACCCCTGGTGCTCACCCATGTACTGACCGTTTTGTAGCAAATACAATTTGGTTATTGGTTCATCTTTATGCTGCCTGTGCCATTTATGTTAGGCCTGATAATTGGTAAAACACCGTAATAAAGCAATTAATCAATTGACCCTGGGTTACTAAAATTTCTGCACATATTTAAATTCTGGAGCATTTGAACAGTTTCATTTATCTCTTATCTCAGAAGGTGACTTAAATTCTTTTCCTCTACTGTGTATTTGTATCTAATGTGCTTGAGCAAATGTATTGAAATACTTATGACAGCAGAAAGTTTTTGGTTTACCTTTTACTTGCAGACCCATGATCATCTTAACTGGCATGTTACTTCAGTTGCTCATAACTTGTAATTTTCAAGTAACTGGTTTCATTATTCAGTCTGTCTCATTTTAGTAATAAAAAACATCTGAAATGCGTAACTGAATTTGGACTGCAATATATTAAACAAATATGGGTCACTTGTACTTTCAGACAGTAATTATTTCACCTTGACTGCAAGGGCTCATGACTCAGTTCTACTCAAGGACTGACAAGTCTCAAGAAAATTAATTCTGCTATGAATAAAGATGAGCTGCCTTAATCTAGTGAGGCAAGGAGTGGACATACAGCAAGTGAAAGGACAGCATAGGTAGGTTTCATCTATCCAAATTTGGACATTTACATCAAAGCTACTAATTTGATTTTACTTTCCATGGAGTTTTTGAGGGGCTGATTCATCTGTGTTGTTTGCCCATCTTAGACAGGTAGATATTGTACTGTAGGCATGTTCATTCCTCATTAACTATAAGGAAGTCAAGACAACAATCTTAAAAGCGCATTAAATTGAAGTGAAACTGATCTCAAATTATCAGATGTAAATATTTACAGGTTCTTTAGATGTAGAAAAATCAAGCATCTTCTTTTGCTCTTTGCATACTGGATAATAGTGAAGGAGCTTTTACCTTTCAGAACACTTTTCTTTTGTTCCTTTTTTTTTTTTTTTTTTCCCCACCCCTCTTAGTAGTATCTACTTTCTATCTTTTCTAGAGAATGTTACACATTTCCAAATCATGGCAGTCACTGAGCAGGCCAAAGGAAACTTAAATTTTTGTTTCATCTGTGCCATATTCTGAATAAATTAAGCTATAAAAGCAATTTCACAGATGACAATGAAATATAATTCAAAATGGCACTTGAGTATGATAAACTAAGAGTAGTAGCTTTACTGAAATGTATAAAAAAACTTACTGTAGTCCATAAAGACACAGTTTTAAAACTATACTTTGCAGATATCCACAACTCAAATGTTAGGGAAGGGGAAGAAGCAAGCAAACAACATCCAGCCATCTTGGTCAGATGAATGAAAACAAATAAATCCCATAGATTTTGGTAATTATACTTTAATCATATTTTCCTGATTATATGCTACAATATTCCCTTTCCATTTATTTAATCTGGCATGTACTCCCCTGCAAAATATATTCCAGTGTCTGTAGAAATGGTAATAATTTCTCACGGGACAGTTAGCATTTTCACCATTTCAGGACTACATTTTAAATTAGCATTTCCCAGGGGCTGTCTGTACTGAGATAACTGTCCAGATGTATAACTGCTCACAATGTCAGTGGTGCAGAGCTTGAGTTGATGTGTTCTCTGTTAAGTTTTAGAATAGTTCTGATTTATTAGAAGAAGCACGGGACAAGCTTGTCAACTGAAAATAGATGTAGTGGTGAACTAGTGACACCTATCTTGACTTACAGTATGTCTCTTACAAAAGAAGCTTCTGTAGCATGGTAATTACTCCACTCACCTTTTGTTAACAAAAGGAATTTATGTTAGGAGAAACTCTTCTGGAGGAGAAGCAACAAAGTAATGAATCATATGATAATCACAAAATAAATAGAACAAAATATAATTATGTTCCACAGTTTTATTCTTAATTTAAATGCACGTTTATAATACAAAGTAATTCTTAAGACTTGATCACTTTGGGTTGCAAATTTTCATTATTATGTGTAACACAATGATTCTTCTTTTCCTAAAGAAAAATATTAATGTAAAAAGAAAAATTTGATTATGTCAATGGACATTAGTTATTTATTTCAAGACATACTATTGTTCCAAATTTAACAAGTTAGCTTAATTAATAACAATTCATGTCAGGAAGGAACCTTTCAATTTCATTGATCTAACCTATCCAGCAACTCTTCTACAAGCAATAAAATATTCCATTGGAGAGCTGCACACTAAGACAAAGTAACTTGCCCTAGTAAACATGCAATGAGTTTTCAAAATGAGTCTTTCAATAGATTAAATTTAATCTATTTACAGAATAAATTACATTGTTAATGGGATTTGAAGGGGGTCCTGGGGAGCCCAGAGCTAGACCCAGAACTCCAGATGTGTATTATCAGTGTTGAGTAGGAAGAAAGAGTCATCTCCCTTCAAAGGAAGTGTCAGAAGAATTTTTTTTTGAAAACTCCTAGGAGTATCTATTAAACCAGAGAATCTTTGATCCAAGAGATAGTTTGCCTTACCAGAAAAAAAGAACTTTTAAAGCTGAACTATTTTATTGCTATTAAGTAAACAACACAAATTTTATCAGAAAATTTGAATACTTTTAAAAGCTAATATTTTTAATCAAGATTTTAAAGGAGATAAGACATTAGAAAGAAGGAATCCTAATATATTCTCTTTTTTTTTTTTTTTTGTAGAAAAAAATTCAGTTCCTCTCTCCTTGAGATTAAAAATGATAGGAAGAAGATGATGAAGGTAAGTTCCTTGGCTGACATAACATGTACTTTCAAGGGTTATGAAGAAAGCAATAAAACATTCAGAGAATTTTTTTTTTTATCTGAGTATTTGTGTACCACTTAATTTCCAAAGTAATTTGGTTTGGAACCATTTATAAGATATAATTTATTTCCTTTCTCTATTATGTGTTACTAAACAGATGATTAAAAAATGGTATTCGAAGTAAAGGAGTACCAAAATACTTAAACATATTCTTAACAGAGCCTCTCTTCTGGCCTAGTTTTACTGTATGGCTTTAGATTTAGGAAGGGTATCGTGCAGAAGAACAATATCCCCTGCAGCCTTCTTAGAGATGTAGTGCTGTACCTAGTCTGTAGTCATTCTTAGAGTAGCGAGTCTCTTGCAAGAGTATGTTGCCTAAATGGTATTACATAGGAGAAATAAAGAGTTGCTAAAGATTATTCACCTTTGTAGGTTTTTTAAACCTAAGTGACATTTGCAGCTTACCTCTAGTAAAAGCACATACACAATATGAGCTGACATATTGGTGATCTAGAGCAGTGAGTAAATGATTAAACTATCTAACAAAATGGATAGAAAAATATTGTTTTCCTACAATAGCCTGCATTAGAATGTAATTTGAGATTGAAAGCTTCTAAACAGAAGTCTTGAATGATTCTATTTATTCAAACTCATGAATGCAGCATTTGGATGTTTCAGTGTTTATCACAACTCTTGCAATTCTGTAAGCTTAAGATCTGTGGTCATTAGAAGTTACCACAAAGAAAAAGTGTTGGCATACTTGTACTGCACAAAAACATCTGGTTTTCTTTTACTCTTCTTGGACTATTATGTAAAGGGGAATTTTTGATAGTAATGGTCATCAAAAGAATTACATTTGTGGCACAGAAGATCAATTTCTACTCTGCAAAACATCTTGTTTACATTTAAGAAAATAATCTCCATTAACAATACATGCACATTACAGCTGAGTGAAAACAGTATGACTTAAAACTTAATTTTTAGCTGCACATTTTTCCCATGCTTTGGTTGTCCCACTCAAAATTCACTCTGAAAAATAAGCAGCCCTGTGCTTAATTAATGTTCATATATAGAACACTACCTAGAAATGCAAGGTACTTTGAACACGGGCCTAAGGAACTAAGAAAAAACCACCAAATCCCCCCCCCCCCAAAAAAAAAAATAAAAAAAATCCCTAAAGTAAAAAATCCAAAAGGGTCCTTTTAACAACGTTAATGGATTAAAAGAACTGATGAGAAAAATAATGAGGGAGACTTTTTTTTTTCCTCATTAGGGTTAAAAATAAATAGGCAGGGATTTAGATACTTTGATCTTGGGCAGGTCTTTTAATTCTCAGTTTTTCTGTTCCTGCCAGATGTGTATCACACTCATGCTCTCGTCTGCCTACCTTCGTTTAGTTTAGTTATCTACACTGTGAAATCCATGAGACAGGAAGATGTTATTTCAAGTATAATGCATATATGTAGCTCTTTTACTGCATTACATGTTCTTCAGAGTGATCTTTAAATTATTTTTGGAGTTTAAACATTATCTAGAAGCAGAGCTAGTGTTTATGTAGCCTGAAATTCTACAAATTTCTTTTATGAATGCATACCTCAGTCTGTTTAGCAGCCCTTACTCTGCTGTGTCCTACCCCATTAGACCTAGAGGAATGTTGGCAGAATAAATAAGAAAGACTTGAGGAACTTTCACTGGTGTAGAGCCACCTCTTCTGCACATCATGCAAGACGTGCCCAAACACCTGTAGCGCCGCTTCATGAATTTGAATAAGTCAAGATTAATTTTTCTCCTAGCTGGAGACCTGAAACGAAGTCATTATTTTATTTTGGTTGCCATTTGGATTTGTGCTTATTTGTTTCACTCAAGTAGTTAAAGGGAAGAATATAATTAAAAAGCAGTGGAGTTCTGTCTGCCATTTAGTGCATAGTATAGAGCCTTCTGCTCAGCAGCAACAGTCATAGAGCCAAGACTTCATTTTTCTTTAATCCTGAAAAACTGGAAGTGGTCATATAATTTTTCTGCTTACGGGACTGTCTATTCCTCTCACAGACTCCCTCAAACATTTCTCATCTGCTTCTTACAGGAAAGGACCACACAAAGATCTTCACAACAGATTTTTAAAAACAGGCATTTAATATTGCTATGTAAATCTATTATTCAATATATAAAATTTACTTTTTGATCTTATACTTTCTTGGCTTTATCTGAAGTATGTTTATATTTATTATCCATTAAAATTGTTAGTATTAGTTAATATACTGATTTTGGCTGTGAATTGATGAGACATTAAAGTTTCAGTTGAACAAAGGAACCTAGATAGGTCCGTAATATTGTTCAGGTTCTAGATATCTAGAGCTCAGACTGTGCGGAACAGGTAATCTTCTGTCAGCTGTGATTATGCTGCTAGGAACCTGCATAAGTCAGTGAAGAACACAAAGAAACCAACATCCTGGGAAAGGATTCTAAACCAAAAAATTTTTGATTAGAAAAATCTTGAAAAAGCATGTAAGTGGTGTACTTGCAGGAGCTTCTGCTAAGAATGCTATAAATGTATACTTGCACAGTGTTTAGACACTGTGTTTATTGATTTCTTCTGAAAATGTGTGAAAATATTTCTTTCCTGATTTCTAAGACCAACACCCCCCCACCCCCCATCCCGAACTGTGTGTGTTC
>NW_020799091.1:86320745-86324802 GCF_003259725.1 Athene cunicularia | reverse complement strand
CTATCCCCATCTTTCCTGTAGATCCTCTTTAAGTACTGGAAGGCCCCTAGAAGGTCTTCCAAGAGCTTTCTCTTCTCCAGGCTGAACAACCCCAGTTTCTCTAGACCCTCAGTCGATTCATGCCCCTCCTCTGAACTCACTCCTCCTTATTATACTGGGGGCCCCAGAGTTGTACATGGTACTCCAGGTGGGGTCTCATGAGAGTGAAGCAGAGCGGAAGAATCCCCTCCCTCGACCTGTTGGCCACACTTCTCTTGATGCAGCCCAAGATACAGTTGGCTTTCTGGGCTGTGAGTGCACACTGCTGGCTCAGTTTTCCATCTACTACTATCAGCAAGTACTTCTCCACAGGGCTGCTCTCAATCTACTCATTACCCAGCCTGTATTTGTGCTTGGGATTCCCTCGACCCATTTGCAGGACTTGCACTTGGACTTGTTGAACTTCATGAGGTTTTCATGAGCCCACCTTCAAGCCTATCAGGGTCACTCTGGAGGACATCCCTCCAGCATGTCGACCCTCCACACAGCTTGGTGTCAGCAAACTTGCTGAGGGTGCACTCAATCTCACTGTCCATGTTATGACAAAGATGTTATACAGCGCCGGTCCCAACACTGACCCTTGAGGAACGCAACTCATCACTGCTCTCCCCTCAGACATTGAGCTGTTGACTGCAACTCTTTCAGTGTGACCATCCAGCCAATTGCTTATCTGAGTTGTCCATCCATTAAATCCACGTCCTGTCAATTTCTAGACAAGAATGTCGTGTGGAACAGTATCAAATGCTTTGTACAAGTCCAGGTAGATGATGTCCATTGCTCTTCCCTTATCCACCAGCACTGTAACCCTGTCACAGAAGGCCACCGAATTTGTCAGGCATGATTTACCCTTAGTGAAGCCATGTTGGATGTCACCAATCACATCCTTATTTTCCAGGTGCCTTAGTATAGTTTCCAGAAGGATCTGCAGTATGATCTTGTTGGGCATAGAAGTTAGACTGACGGGCCTGTAGCTCCCTAGGTCTTCTTTTAAAAACGGGGTGTGGGTGTGGGTGTGGGTGTGTGTAGGGGTGTGTGTATGTGTGTGTGTTCAATTGAGGAAAAAAACATTTTCATTAGCAAATGCTACTGAAATCACTCTAGATTCCATTTTTTGGTAAGTTTTGGAAAAACAAACTTATATAATGGGAAGAATAAATAAACAAAGCATTACTTTTTTTCTGTATATATATTCAAGGTGAAGGAGCTTCTACAACAAGCTATTCCTTCAAAAGCTCTTCAACCATATTGTTGAAAAGGAGAACATAACAGCATGTCGATTCAATATAGAAAGGCAATTGGCCCATATTGTGTGTATGTGCATATAAAACATGGACATCTATGATTCAATTCAACCTGAAGGTAGGCATCCTGTCCTAAAGCATCCAAGACATTTGCATGGAGCTAGTAGAGTATCTAGAAGACCAATAGGTATTTAATGTATTTCTGGAGACACATGAGATGGAATATGGAAACAGGAGAGGAGAATCCAAGTCATCTAGAGTGGTAGTGGAAGCCAGTGCTTAGGCTTTGCAGAGAAACAGAACTCAAATCAAAATATCTACATGTGTTTCCATGCAGGAGTGGGATTGAGGTGTCTGGTGACATTTTACACATCTCTCCTAGCTTCAGCCACCACTAGAGGAGGGCACAGCTCTCTTGCAGGTTCTGAGCCATCCCTGTCAGGGTCATGGTCAAGGATTCCCAAGAGTATTTCAGATGGCATTGAATGCCTTTCATTAGTCAGCTAAACTTCAGCCTGAGTGTTTTCATGTGGTCTAGGCCTTGTTAAGTTCAGTGGAGATGTTGCTGATGCAATAAATAGATTATTTTGTTGTGTTCAGCTGACCAAATACAGCTGTCTACTTTAGGGTGAATTGAACCATGCTACAGAGTATAAATTCACTGAGTAGCTTTTCACTAACTTTAATGAGAACTCAGACACATGGAAACACATAGGAATTTAAAGTGTAATAGTTTTCACAAACTTCATATACACTTATAAAATGGTGACATGGTTAATAACTAATAATGACAAAAAACTTTTAAAATACCCTGAATTAGTAGGCTAATGATCTGAGCAATACTGGCTACAAAGAATGAAGAAAACCTTGAAGAATACGCCACACTCTAGCAGCAGCAGCACTTGAACAGTGTTTGTTTTGAATCAAGTGTTGCTCATTTTCTTCCAGCCCAGAGTTTAAGATGCTTGTACACAACTCTTAACACTGGACTGGAACAATAAACAATAAGAGCAAGGATTTCAAAAGAGACAGCATAAAAAGCAAGAATAGCAAGACTATGTGGCAGTGGAGACCTATAATGTGAAGGAATTTTGTAATTTACAACTGCTGAAAGATAGTTGGTGACTCCCATAAAAGTGGGAGAAAACTGGCAAGATGGATTTGGTTTTGATGCCTGTGTTTTTGGAAATTCTAGATGAATAATTGACATATTTCAGAATGAATAAGAATTTACTACTACCATTCTCTCTATTGTCTGCTGTTCCCATATCATGCTTATCTATGACTCTTTCCTGCTCCCTCTGTGAGGGATCATGTGTTAACCTTTAAAAGTTTATCTCGTATTCTCTTTGCTGCATAGTGACTGCCCATTAGATCACATGCTTCCTAAACACTCATTCAATTAATTTGTCCCTGTTCAGCACAGTTGTCCGTATTTAAAATGGGATATTATTAATTTCTCCCATACATCAAAGAACATGCCTCCAGACATCTTCCCAAATCTCAAAATATTTGGACATCAGGTGCCTAAACTTAAAGATGTGACAATGCTAAAACCAAGAAAAATAAATATTATTTTTCACAAAAAAAAAAAAACAATACAGAAAGATTTGGAATATTAACTTTAAAGCTCTTGTACTATTACTATTATAAATTTCATGTAACTATTCTACAATAGAATAAAAGAGACTACAAGGGTATTATCCTCCTTCTTCTATCCTGAATCTTATCGCAATCATGGAGATCAGATTTTGACAATGGAAGCAAAGCTGCCTTCTTATTTTGCAGCAGCCTGTGTGACATACAAAATATAGTTATGCTCAAAAGCAATAAATAAATCAATAGATAAATAAAATCCAGATTCTGCATAGATGTACCCCATTTTTAGAACATATGCATGATAACCCATCTAGGTTTTTCAGGTCAGTTGCATGTCCTAATCAATGTCAGTTAAATTTGAAAAGTTTTCCCTCTTATCTAGAAACTACTGCTACAAAGTGCCAGAACCACACTACAGATTTGTCTTTTCCCAGAAATATTTTAGCACAGAGAACACTTTTTTTTTTTTTTTTTTCTTACTATAAATTATTAAATAGATGGAGGTAGTAATACAAAATATCTTTTGACATCCACCTTGTTACCCTATATTTGACTATAATGTTCTGCTGGCACAAGATCAAAAATCTGTGGGCACTTTAGGTACTTCTTTCTAAACAATGCTAATAAGGACCAAAAAAAATATACTGAAAAAAATTGAACAGCTAACACAGTCAATGATCATAAATAATGGATTTTTCTCTAGTGTCTGTTAAAGGTATGCAAACAGTTCTGGTCTAAAACATGATATCTGGTTTAGCATCTCAGTACACTTGAGGGTATTTTCTACTTACATATATTAGCAGCATGTTACCTGATGTGGTGCCTACATTTCTTTAAGAATTTTCACCAAAGAAAAGACTCAGCTGCTTGTCAGAAGTCTCTCAAATTATTCAGTTCAATAGACATGATAGAGTGTCAAAACTTAACTAACTTTTATCTTTTAAGACTTAGATTTTATGCACATCTTGCGGATGCTGTATAGACATATATATTTGCAGGAAAATCTACCATTCTCCACTCTTTGGAGCTTGTGACACTTAGTGAAGCATTTTTTGGGTAGACAGCTTCTATGGAAAATAAAACAAGATACATTTCAATCAAGTAGCCTGGCAAAGCATGCATATATATATATATATATATATATATATATATATATATATATATATATATATATATAT
>NW_020799091.1:86310546-86320695 GCF_003259725.1 Athene cunicularia | reverse complement strand
TCTCAAGTGATAAAAAGTTTGATGCAGATGCATGTTTGGAAACATTAGTGAAAAGAAAGCTAGGAATCATAATAATAGAATCATAATCATAGAATAATTTGAGTTGGAAGGGACCTTAAGACCTTAAAGATCATCTAGCTCGAACCCCCCCTGCATGGGCAGGGACGCCTTTCCCTAGATCAGGTTACACAAAGCCTCACTCAACAAGGCTTTGAAAAGAAGTTTGTAAACTTGAGCTAAGAGGTTCAAGGATCATACTGCAATATTTAAATTGTGATAATTTATAATATGTTGATATGTAAGTGTAAGTAAAGTTGACTGAGTGTCACAAAGACTGAGGAGATAAAGACAGATCAACATCAGATGCTGGATGAACTACTAGTGACTCGGCCTTGTGGTTTAAGCCCAAAGGGCAAGTGAGCAACACCAAGCTGCTCACTCACCCCTTCCCTCTCAGGGATGGGGAGGAGAAAATCTAACAAAGGGCTCAGGGGTCAAGACAGAAAAAGGGGAGGATGTCTCACCCACTATGGTCATGGGCAAAAGACAGACTCCAGTGAGGAAGCAAGAACATCAATTTAATTTGAACACCACTACCAATCACTAATTTACCAATCAGAGTAGGACAGTGAGAAATACAACCACTTCTTAAAATGTCATTCCCCAAACCATTACCTTCTTCCTGGGCTTGGCTTTGCTCCTGATTTCTCTACATCCTCCCCCTCATGGTACAGGGGATCGGGGGATGGGGTTGCAGTCAGTTCATCACCCATTGTTTCTGCCTCTCTTTCCTCCTCAGGGAGAGTGTGGCAGGTGCACCCACCCCAATGAAAATGGGTCTTTTTGGCTGCTGAAATATAGTGGCCTTTGATTCTCTCAGCCAATAAGGGCTGATACTGACCACAGATCAGATTCAGCTTGGGTATATATGGAGTCCCTTAGGGGAGATATTTTGAGCTAGTCCCTTCTGGAGGAGCATGCTGCAGTCATCTCCCCTTGGGTTGGGACACCACCCAAAGAAATCCATCAAGGTTGGGAGGCCTCACTTTTTAGGTGAGTGATGAAGTGTTTTGGATTGTTGTTAAATCCTAGGAGTTTTTTTCAGTATTTTTTTTTTCTCTCATGAACATTTGGATCTGCCATTTGTGAATGATTGCTAGGAGTGCCAATTGACGGTATTAAAATAAATTTATTTTAATTATTGTCTGTTTGTCCTGAGAGCTTCCACAACAAGGAGGACATATCACACTTTGCCCTTGTTCCATCATGGGGTCCCTCTCATGGGAGACTGTCCTCCATGAACTTCTCTGACATAAGTCCTTCCCCCAGGGCTGCAGCTCTTCAAGAACTGCTCCATCATGGGTCCCTGCCACGGGCTGCTGTCATCCCAGCAACAGACTGCTCTGGCATGGGGTTCTCCATTGGCTGCAGGTGGGCATCTGCTCCGCCTTGGACTTTCATGGGCTGCAGGGGCACAGCCTACCCGCTCACCATGGACTGCAGGGGAGTCTCTGCTCCAGCACACCTGACCCGCAACCTCTTCTTTTTCTTCAGCTGACCTCATGTTTGCATAGGTATCTGTCCCACAGCTTCTCTCAGATTCTCCTTCTTAAATATGTTCTCGCAGAGTTGCAGGCACCATGGCTAACTGGCTCAGCCTTGAGCAGAGGTGGGTCTGACTTGGAGCTGGGGGTGCTTCGAGAAAATTCTCACAGGAGCCATCTCTGTAGCCCCCTCCCCCACTACCAAAAACCCGCTGAACACAAACCCAACACACTTGGACTTTGTGATTTTTGTTTACCAATAAACCAAATACTTTTCTATGCAAGTACATGATACTGTATGATTAAACATTTTGTCCTACACCCTAGACTCCAGTAGAAATGATGCAAATCAAATAAGTATATTGAAAAAAAGGAAAAAAAAAATAAAGGAATACAGGAGTAGATTTTTTTTTTTTAAATTCAGTGCTCTAACAGTTGATAATATACTCTCAAAATATGGCTGAAGATTTTTAAATAACAAAGTACCAATACAAAGTATACTAGCATCCTGTAAAACTCATGTTCTGTATTTTTAGTTTTGAAAATACTGTATTACCTGATAAGATGCCTTCATCATAGGTCTTGTATAGGTATGCAATACACTGCATTTCTTATGTATAAATTATTTATGTAAATAGGAAATGGGACACAAAACTAACACTGAACTTTCAACCTCAGTTCAGCAGTCATTCAGATCTGAGTATGTGAATACTTAATCTTATGACTATATCATGTTTTATCTTATGTTACTTTATTTTGTTGGAATTATTATTTCACATTCTGTCCAGATTTTGTCTGTATAATGCCTACTATTGGATGTGATCTTCTCAGAGAATGTCACAAATAAAGTCATATAGCCTCTAGAAAAAAAAAAAAACAAAAAAAAACCCCAAAACAAAAGCAAACAACCAAAAAACCCAAAACCACCAAAAAAACCACCAAACCAAACAGCTATCTGCTTCTAATCTACTTTTGTGAGAAACTTTATTGGTTGATGATTTTTCCTGGTCTATGTTTCAATACTTATAAAATTAATTATTCATTACCATATTTACATGAAAAATGGACAGCTCGTATTTCTTAAAGAACATAATTAACATCCAAATGAAGATAACACAATGGCAGTATATAAATGAATATTAACTAATCTGTATAAAGTTGATATAAGAATCAGGGCTGATGCACAATGCTAATAAGAGTAAATATAGATACTTAAATAATTAACAATTGAAATGTGCATTAAAATTGGTGTACATAACATACATTGGAGCTATTATTTTGAAGCCTTACACAAAAGTGACAAGTATTTTTGCTTAAAAAACCAAGAACTCCTACCAACAATCCTCCATCATATCTCACATAATGGTGTGCATGCCTTAGTTGTATTGATTTAAATGATAGTATGCATAATCCATTTCTTCAGGCCTAATTATTATTGCTAGAAACTGAAAAGTAAGGCTGTGTGAAAGAAATTTGAGAAATACAGAACTTACACATACCTTATTTCATTTATGTATATGTGAACTACCCTAAAGATCATGTCAGGTGAACTTTAGGTTTGATTGATCCTTTGGAGATTCAGTTAAGTGAATGGAAAGGAGTACCTCTAAAAGACAGACAAAGCAAATATCAAATAGTGACTTGATATATCAAGTAGTTTCCTTCCTTTAAAAAAGAAAATAATGTTTTTGTATTACATGAAAAAAAATAGCTGCTGCGTTTAGTACCAGAGTAAAATACCAAGTAGGTTTATCGCAGTTCCTTCTGTCTGCTTTTAGAAGAAAAATATGCCACAGTCTGGAGAGAATATATGGTATGAAGTGGATGTGGAATGATTGTTAACTATATGGAATAATAACCTGAGGATTAGGATCTTGGCTCTACCTCTACATTGCACATCTTTCCCTTGAGCAGCTCAGATGCAGCACAGTCTGTCAGGCATCCTGCTTACATGAAGGTTGCTCCTCATAGATAATGGCTATGTATTCCTGTGTTGTGGGTGCACCTTCAGGGTATCCTTAATAGCCAGGAGATAAGATCTATCACTCTGAAGGGTTTTGTTTCTAGAGATATATATATGTTAGTATGGTGACTTTTGCTACGTGAAAAAGGAACATTTAAACACTTGGGAAAATTTGATCATGATATTTCTGGACATAAATGCATATGTAGGGGAAGAAAACATACTAAAGAAATTGTGAGTTACTGAATGAGAAGTTTGCTCTGAAATAATTGCATTAATGTGTATAGACACATTAAATTTAAATATGGTCAAAAATTAGAAGCAGCAAATGAGGCGATGATTTCGGAATAAATAAGTCCATTGTGGAAATACATGTTTTATCTAAACCACAATAAAAAATAAAATTAATACAACCTTCCAAACCTGTTTCCATAGACTTAAATGAAAGACAGGATAAAACCTAACAAGCATGTAAGAATGCAAAGAGCAAAATGATAGCCTTTGTACAAGTTAAGTCAGAAAAAAATCAAAGAAAATAAATTAAAGGTGAATAAAACTCCAAGGGAATAGCAAAAACCAGTGAAAGTTCCATACAAGAATGACACCTAAAAGTGGATAACAAGAGCAAGACCAACTACAGACACGTATACAAACAAATGCAATAACAAATGTGATGATGGCAAAACAAAAAGCGATGCCATTTTTCAACCAGAGTAAAGGGAGGATCTGCAGTGGTATTGATGAGACACAGCATCCTGGGTGGGCTGGCCGTACGGTGTGAGAGCATTTCCTTTCTATTTTTGCTTTGTTTCTATTCTTGTATATTTGATTGTCTTTTCTACAGTCTTGCTGTCTGCTCTGTGTTTTATGTCTGTGGGTTTTTGTTGGATTTTTTACTGAATCCATATACCAGTTTTTTCTTTTTCAGATTCATTGAGATAAGTCCACCATGAAATCTCTTAGTGACCAGCTATTGATGATTTGTGCTGATAGCCTTGAGGTTTGCTACGTCCCAGTACTTTCAAGGCCTCTGATACCAAACTAGGTTTACACTCTTGAAGTCCCCCGCTGGAGTATTTAGTGAATAAAAATGATGAAGGAATATTGATGGAACATCGTGCTATGTCAAAATCTAGACTTAGAAATACTAGCTTGACTAGCTAGACAGAATAGTGACCCAGTCTGTGGCATATTAATAAAAACCAGAAAAATCTGTGAGAGCAGAAAACACCCAGAAAGCTTAGAAAAGTTAGTCTCATGAAGATTCATGTCAGAAGGGACATCATGCACAAACAACCTTTTTAAAGCATTTATTCTTCAATTATCTCACCTTAAAACAAATAATTGGAAAGTATAAAGAGATGAAGTAGTCTTAATCAATGTACAAGACCTGGATCAAGACACAATTAATAAAAAGATACCCTGAAAAATTACTATAATGCATTCAGTGTATGTGTAGGAGTAAAGAAGTAAAAAGTAGGAAAAAAAAAATCTAATGTATTAATATGTCAAAAATAACATTCTTGTAAATATGAAGAAAACAGAATGAGCAGCGAAAAAGGGTGAAACTCTTGTGAGATAAAATGCTTGCATTGAAAAAGTTACCATATAAGAATTATAGTCTAAAATCATACTATTTTTTAAAAAATCTTTTATAAATTATGTAAAAAATATGAAATGGCTAAATAGAAATTGACAGACACCACCAGAAATTAGAAAAGCTTTATGTAAGACAAATTGTATACAAATAATGAAACCATAACTTAACTGTAAATTGTGTTACACTACAGCAGCTGAAACAAGACATTGAGAAATATCTTGTTCTATGAAAATATTTAATCATCATAACAATGTATTTAAATTCCAATGGCAATCCCAAGAAGCCTTCTAAAATTCTGTATGGCCAAATATTAATATGTTGTAAGGGGTGTCTGAGTAAAATGAGACCATAGGAAAAAATCACAGTGAATTAACTACCTCAGTGTGTAAGAACTTAAGTGTCACACAAGAAAGTTTTCTGTAACAGAAGTGAGTGCTCAGGAACTGTCTCAGATGAAATGTTAATAAGAATTTTCAAACAAATTAATAGAATGAATAGCAGCAAAATTCCAGAAACAGATGGTATTCACATAAAGTTCTAAGTAAAATGAAATATGAAAGTGCTGAGCTGTTAACTATAGTGTGTAATTTATCACTTAAAATGTCCTTTGGACTGGAGGAGTTGAAAATGGCAAATGTGATACAAGTTTTTTAAGAGATATGGAGAACTATAAAATGGAAAGTCTATATCTGCACTCAACAAAGTGTTGAATCTATGATTAAAAATAAATGAGCAAATATGATGTAGGAAGTCAAGAGAGGTACTGTAGCAATGCCTCACAAATCATTACAGAGGGGCTGGTGGGGAGTGTGAAGATCAAGAGCAGCCTTGGCTGTAGTGACCCTGAAATAGTCGAGTTCAAGATCTTTAAGGCAATGAAGAAGACACTCAGCAAGCTCACTTCCCTGGATTTCAGGGGGGTAAACACTGGCCTCTTCAGAGATTTGCTTGGTTAGATTACCATGAGATAAAGCTCTAGAGGAAAAAAAAGGTCCCGAGAAAGCTGGTTAGTATTCAAGAATCACCTCTTCCAAGGTCTGGAACTCAGGTAAGAACACCAGGAGGCCTTCACGGATGAAGAAGGAGCTCCTGGACAAGCTCAGACATAAAAAGGAAGCCTACAGAGGGTGGAAACAAGGGCAGGTAGCCTGAGAGAAACTGTCCAGGTAGCCATCAGATTAGGAAAGAGAAAGAACTGATAGAATTAAATCTGGCCAAGGATGTAAAGGGCAACAATAAAAGCTTTTATAGGTATATCAGTAATAAAAGAAAGATTAAGGTAAATGTGACCCCTCTATGGAAGGAAACAGGAGATTTAGCTATCCAGGGTATGGAGAAGGCTGAGGTACTTAATGACGTTTTTCTCTCAGTCTTCACCAGCATGTTCTCCAGCCACACCATCCCAGATGCAGAAGACAAGGGCAAGGACTGGGAGAAGGAGAAAATGGCCACTGTAGGAGAAGATTAGGTTCAAAAACTGTCTAAGGAACCTGAAAGTGCATAAGTCCATGGGACCTGATGAGATGCATCCACAGGTACTGAAGGTAAATGGCAGCTGAAGTGGCTAAATGACTATCCACCATATCTGAGAAGCTGTGGCAGTCCAGTGAAGTATCTGCTGGCTGGAAAAAGGGAAACACACACACATACACACACCCCTACACACACCCACACCCACACCCACACCCCGTTTTTAAAAGAAGACCTAGGGAGCTACAGGCCAGTCAGTCTAACTTCTATGCCCAACAAGATCATACTGCAGATCCTTCTGGAAACTATACTAAGGCACCTGGAAAATAAGGATGTGATTGGTGACATCCAACATGGCTTCACTAAGGGTAAATCATGCCTGACAAATTCGGTGGCCTTCTGTGACAGGGTTACAGTGCTGGTGGATAAGGGAAGAGCAATGGACATCATCTACCTGGACTTGTACAAAGCATTTGATACTGTTCCACACGACATTCTTGTCTAGAAATTGACAGGACGTGGATTTAATGGATGGACAACTCAGATAAGCAATTGGCTGGATGGTCACACTGAAAGAGTTGCAGTCAACAGCTCAATGTCTGAGGGGAGAGCAGTGATGAGTTGCGTTCCTCAAGGGTCAGTGTTGGGACCGGCGCTGTATAACATCTTTGTCATAACATGGACAGTGAGATTGAGTGCACCCTCAGCAAGTTTGCTGACACCAAGCTGTGTGGAGGGTCGACATGCTGGAGGGATGTCCTCCAGAGTGACCCTGATAGGCTTGAAGGTGGGCTCATGAAAACCTCATGAAGTTCAACAAGTCCAAGTGCAAGTCCTGCAAATGGGTCGAGGGAATCCCAAGCACAAATACAGGCTGGGTAATGAGTAGATTGAGAGCAGCCCTGTGGAGAAGTACTTGCTGATAGTAGTAGATGGAAAACTGAGCCAGCAGTGTGCACTCACAGCCCAGAAAGCCAACTGTATCTTGGGCTGCATCAAGAGAAGTGTGGCCAACAGGTCGAGGGAGGGGATTCTTCCGCTCTGCTTCACTCTCATGAGACCCCACCTGGAGTACCATGTACAACTCTGGGGCCCCCAGTATAATAAGGAGGAGTGAGTTCAGAGGAGGGGCATGAATCGACTGAGGGTCTAGAGAAACTGGGGTTGTTCAGCCTGGAGAAGAGAAAGCTCTTGGAAGACCTTCTAGGGGCCTTCCAGTACTTAAAGAGGATCTACAGGAAAGATGGGGATAGACTTTATCAGGGAGTGTAGTGAAAGGATGAGGGGTAAAGTTTTAAAACAAAACCCAATAGGTTTAGATTAGATATTAGGAATAAAATCTTTATGGTGAGGCACTGGAACAGGTTGTCCAGAGAAGCTGTAGATGTCCCCTCCCTGAAAGTGTTCAAGGTCAGCTTGAATGAGGATTTAAGCAACCTGATCTAGTGACAGGTGTCCCTGCCCATGGCGGGAGGGTTGGTACTAAATAGTCTTTAAAGTTCCTTCTCACCCAAACTGTTCTATGATTCTGTGAAATGTAGTGTAACTAACTCTCCATAAAGAAGGCAAAAATAATGATTGATATATCTACTTGAAATTGCAAAATACTTTTGAGAAAATCCCTCTGTAAAACAGAATGACATGGTGTGTTTTTCAAGGAAGTAGGAACTATAATTCAGTATGAAAATTTCTGAAAGATATTTTAATAGTGATTGAGTGGGGGATGAAATACCTAAATTAATTAAAAGCAAAGTAATATGAAATCACAGGTTCTAGATATTTGCATTCAGGATATATTTGAGCAGTTGTGCTTAGATTTGAAAAATATTTGATAGAAGCTGAAATAATAACAGGAAAGTAAGAAACAAAAATCACATGGTATGTAACACTGTGTGAATCTATACAGCACATTCCTTTTGCAGTTCTTCTCCAGGAAGTTCTCATTCTTATATATCAGGAGGGGTATAGTAGAGCTAGACACAGTACATAAAAGAGAAACAACTATGAAGTGAGTTTTGAATGAGAAGAGACAAGACAAAAGCTGTCTGGTTTAGAAGATAAATGACTACCACAGTTTTGAATCTAAAGACTTTCAGGTTTCAATTTCAAACATATTTTGCTCTAGTTTCCACATATATTTGAGATCCTGTATACTGTGGTTTCTTTAGTGAAAATTGACAAACACTGAACTTAAAAAAAACTGTAGTCAAGGTCTAACATATATTTCCATATTACTTCAGATCTGGATTATGCTAAACTATTGTTTAATGCAAGATAAGTTGCAAATTCTGACTAGCTCTTATTTAGATTTTTTTTTTGTTTTGTTTTAAGTAGTAAGTAACCTTTCATATCCTTTGTGTTTGAATGGTTTTTATCCTAAAAATCAGAGTTTTCTGTAGGAATTCTGGAAGCATCACTTGGAAGCCACTTAGAATAACTGAAAAGTAGTTGAGTAAGATCTGTGATTTAGCCTGAACTGACTCATCAAAGAGGAAGTCAGATAGTTCCTGCATAACACATTGGGAAGTCCCAGTATGTTACTGTACCAAACTGAGATAGCAGTCACAGTCCAGAGATTAGCACCTCTGTGAATTACAGTACTAACTCACTTGCATGCATAGCTGAGGTATGCAGGTGCAAACCAAGAGAAGACACTCCTTAAACACTTTATGTTTCCAGTTTTTGTAAATGAAGTACATATACACTTCTGACATGATCAAGAAATTCAGTCCATGTATATACCTGGCACTTTTTCATACATATACAAGTTTGTCAGAACTGTTGTTGAGCAAAATACCTGTGCCAAAATATCAGTAATTCTTTCTTAGTGTCTATATCACAATGATAGGGCCACATTCAATTTCTTCTGAAATCAGAGACACATTCTTCTGAGTTACTTAATATTGTGAACTTCTCTACAGTATTTTTAGCTTTCGAAATATGCATGATTAAATAAAACCTTTGTTGACATTCATCATAATGAAAAAAAAAATATTCAAGAATTTGTATATCTTTATGTTTGATTAATTTTTGTATAAGCTAATCCTGCTTGGACTTCTAATGAATAATTATTATGGAATAATGCAAAATATATTTATTATCGTAGTATATTGTTTATAGTATAACCCAAGGACCCAATCAGTATTTTTGGTCTTTGTTAGACTGAAAGCTATTATGTTAACATAAATTTAGTCTCTGAATTATCCTGCATAACGTTGGACTCAGCATAATTAGAATATGAAGAATGTTTTTCTGTTGCCTAACTTTTGCAATACACCCATTTTGTTTCTAGACCAAGTTACTTATCCTCAATCGTTTAACCAATTTTAATAATCCGTTTAAATATTAGAGAAATTGCCCTGAAGAAAAGAATGTATTTTTATATGTATTCTGTATGCAATTGTAAGTTTTCATGTATAAACTACCCGTAAACTGTAATGTTTATGCAATTTCATGTACTTCAGAATGAAAAAAAAAAAAACAAACCAAAAACCTAGATGTAGACAGATAACTAACCTTGACTTTATTAAAGGACACACACACACACATATATATATATATATATATATATA
>NW_020799091.1:86273773-86310496 GCF_003259725.1 Athene cunicularia | reverse complement strand
TTTTTCTCTTTCTCTTTTTCTCTTTCTCTTTTTCTCTTTCTCTTTTTCTCTTTCTCTTTTTCTCTTTCTCTTTTTCTCTTTCTCTTTTTTTCTTTCTCTTTTTTTCTTTCTCTTTTTTTCTTTCTCTTTTTTTCTTTCTCTTTTTTTCTTTCTCTTTTTTCTTTCTCTTTTTTCTTTTTTTTCTTTTCATCTCAACAATACCTAAGATTAACAGTGGAAAGATTCCCACTACGGATTTCCCAAGAGCCCATTTGAAAGTGTTCCATACAGTTTAATATCTATTTTTTAAAATGGCAAGCACAAAAAAAAACCCAAAAAAAAACCCCACCAAAAAAACCCCTGTCAAAATACTAATGGATCCTGGGCTACAGTTGGAAAGTTATGAAAAGGGAGAGAAGAGAGTGCTTTTCAGAGAAGGATGGTCATTGCTGTTAAAAATGTGATGTATGTAATGTGATGTGATTTCAGTAAGGCTTTTGATAATTCCTTCACAGAGTCCTTCTGGGAAAGTTGTCCAATTGTAGGATGAGCAGGTTTATGGTGCAATGAGTGAAGAAGTAACTGAACAGCAGGACTCAATGGGTTTTTAAGAATGGGGCTACATCTGGCTGGTGATTGGTCATCAGAGGTGTTCCTCAGTGCTCAGCACTAGGGCCAGTTCTGTTTAATATATTTATCAACAGTCTGGATTCAGGAGTTGAATACACCATTAACAAGTTCACGATGTTACCAATCCGGGAAGTGCTGTTGACTCTTTTGAGGGACTAGAGGCCTTGCAGAGGGATCTGTATAGGTTGGAGCATTGGGCAATGAGTAACGGGATGAAATTTAGCAAGTGCACATGCCGGATTCCGCACCTCAGGCAGAGTAACGCCGGGCACAAGTATAAACGGGGAGAGGAGTGGCTGGAGAGCAGCCCTGCAGGAAGGGTCTGTGGGTGCCGGGCGCCGGCAGGCTCAGTGTGCGTCAGCAGTGCCCTGGCAGCCACGAGGGCAAACTGCACCCGGGGCCCATCAGACGCAGCATAACCAGCCGGACAAAGGAGGTGATTGTCCCGCTGTATTCAGGGTTGGTGTGGCCTCACCTTGAGGACTGTGTCCGGCTCTGGGCCCCACCATTTAAGAAGGATGTGAAGGTCCTTGAATGTGCCCAGAGGAGGGCAACAGAGGTGGTGAAAGGACTGGAAGGCATGTCCTGTGCGGAGTGGCCAGGGACTTTGGGTTTGTCTGCTTTGGAGAAAAGGAATCTGAGGGGTGACCTCACTGCTCTCTACAGCTTCCTGAGGAGGGGAAGTGGAGAGGGAGGTGCTGAGCTCCTCTCCCTGGGATCCAGTGATAGGACACGTGGGAATGGTTCCAAGCTGCTTCAGCCAGGGTAGGTTCAGAATGGACATTACAAAGCATTTCTTTACAGGCAGGATGTTTTAACACTAAAACAGGCTTCCTAGAGAGGTGATTAATGTCCCATGACTCAGTATTTAAGAGGCATTTGGACAATGCCCTTAATAACATGCTTTAACTTTTGGTCAACCCTGAAGTGGTCAGGCAGTTGGACCAGATGGTTGTTGTAGATCCCTTTCAGGTATTCTATCCTATTATATTCTAAATGTATGTGACTTCAAAGTTTCTAATTAACACCAGTAAATTATTTATAAATTTTGGGCATGTTATGAAATCATACTGTTAAGCTCAGTCATTCAAGGCATTCCTGATGAGAAGAAACATGGAAGAAATTACAGAGAAAACACTGATTTTGCTAGAGAAATACAGTGGAAATTTTTCTGATGCTCTTCATTCACCAGCTTTATTTTATGTCTGAAAAAATCTTTATAATTCTTCCATTAGAAGTAAATGCCTAATATAAGAAGAATTACTAGGGTTTTATCTTCTACTATTGAATTAACATCTTCTTAACTATCGAAACACATCTAACTGCTAAAGATTTCATGGGTGAATGGTAGGAAGTTGGCATTCTACCATTACTGAAAATAAATATTTTTTTGCATATCTGAGCATATGAGCTACTTTGCAGTGCCATTTCAAATTAAATTGAACGCCTTTACACAATAGCTATTAACATTAACTTGGTAAATTCTCAGCACTTTGTGAACCTTTGCATTCACAACCATACCTCTAATTTTCTTTGAATAGCTTTTGTTCATAAACATGGATTAAGAAGGTAAAGAGGAAGGAAGACGATAGATTTAAAATTAAGTGTTTTCATTATTTTTGCTATATATCTTATAGTATGTTTTTGATACAATATCTTCAACAGTAAAAATAGCTGAATTATGCTTTACATAATTCTAGAATCAGCAGCTGAAATGAAAATACCCACTGTAAGGGAGAACCTCCTTTATATGAACAGGGGGTCTATAGGAAAGATGGGGAGGGACTCTTTATCCGAGAGTATAGTGATAGGATAAAGGGGAGTGTTTTTAAATTGGAAGACGGTAAATTTAGATTAGATATAAGAAAGAAATTATTTACTGTGAGGGTGGTGAGACACTGGAACAGGTTGCCTGGAGAAGTTGAGGATGCCCCCTCTCTGAGAGTGTTCAAGGCCAGGTTGGACGGGGCTTTGAGAACCTGATCTAGTGGAAGGTTGTTACGACCTGGACTTGGACCCCAGAGAGTCATGAAGGTTCTATGTTGCCCTCGGGTTTAAGGTGAAATGACTGCACACAACCAGTTAAAATGTTTTACTTCGCAGTAGAAACAGCTTAAACTTGGAAAAAGATAGTAAGCAGTGTGGTCTTTCACAAATCTATAGGAAAGAGAAAAAAGAAAAGAAAAAGGAAGGAGAGAAAGACAGTCTGGATCACCACTCCAGTTTCCAATGTTATAGGTCTGGTTCAGGTCTGTAATTTTGTGTGGTGAGTGCACACACAGCAGTTTTCTGTCACCTTTTAAGTTCATCTTATCATATGATTAGCATATTTGACCAACAGAGGCAGGTATTCCACAAACTCATTTCCATGAGAGATGAGGAAAAAGTGGAGTGTGGGTTCTATGCATGCATTGAGGGGGAATGGGGTGCACCAATCCTCTCATCCAATTGAATTGTTAGTCAGGATCTCCTTCTGTCCTCTTTACTTCTCCCCCAGTTTCCACAGATTTTTACTGACTTCATGCTTCTTGATCAATCATCAGACTTCTGACACCTTCTGGGGCAGGATGGTCACCTCATCAATTCTTTATCACCTCTTCAATGTTGAGGTCATTAGCAAGGCCTGGATCCCATCAGTTTTACACAACAGAGCCACAAAGTATCAAGCTTACACAACGGAGCCAGTGATTAGCAAGGTCTGGATCATAACAGGCTTACACAAATGATCCCCCACCTTTGAGGTTTATCTAAGGAGTTTGGCAATACAACCACAAGGGACTGGGGCCGTGCATCATACCATACACTCTGCACTTCCTTGGATGGCTTTCCGTAGACTACTCACAAAAGCCACAGCTTGTCCTTGAGGTTTTCTGTGTCAATTAATGTTTGAGGCATTAATTCTATCAGTTCCTTACAAAAGTGTCCCTGCTCATGACAAGGGGTTGGAACTACATGAAGTTTAAGGTCCCTTCCAACATAGACCGTTCTATGATTCTATGATAACAAAAAAAATTTAAAAGGCAGAAGTACAGTGGAAAATGTGGAAACCAAACCCTGTATGTTTCCACAATCACATCATCTAGGAAGAGGGCTGTCTTTTATGCCCAGAGGATGGAAGAAACCTTACTAGAATATAAGAAAGGGAAAAAAAATCTGCTTTGGCTCTACAAATCTGGTATTAGCTTTCCATTTAAGTTTGTGAGCTGGGCATAAGAGGCCTAAGAAGAATTAAAGCCCTGCTTAGAAGCATCTGTCAACAACATGGACAAGATGTAGTCAATAGCAAGTACCTAAGAAGAGGTGATAAAAACCTCATTGTGGATCAAGGAGAGGAGGATTCCTTCTTTCTCAGAACATAGCCAATAAAGACTTTGAAGAACAGGTTTAATATTTTGTGAATGTAATGCAGATCAGAGTGCAACAACGCAGTGGAAATATCCCGAATGCAGCTGATTTTAAGGAATTTTCCTTTTAACTTTTATGCACTGTTTTCCATTAATTTTTAAGTTACATCCTAAAAAATATTTAATTCCTTGCTCTCACCATTGTATTTAAAAGACTATTCCACTACTTGAATAATTAAAACCTCCTTATCTGATTCTGAAATTATTTTTTACCTAGTTAATAAAAGGAAATAAAATACATTTTCCAAAGCAATATACCACTTCTATACTTGTTTGCTTAGGCTTAACTGAGGCATTACCAATGCAGTGGTACCAATGAAACATGTAATTAAGTTTCTCTGCCTTTATTGAAAACAGGGATGTTTTAGTGAACACTGAAAGCATAGCCATACAATTTAAATGAAAAAAAAAAATATTTGAAAAATGCATTAATGGATTAAATTAATAGTAATGGATGAAATAATAGTATTGATAAGACACATAGGAAACACACCATATGAAAACATATGCAGGGAGGGAAAGAACATGCATGTGTTAAATGCAGCAAAAGGCAGACAGTGCTTGTACCAGACAGAACAACTGTCTAGATCAGCCATTAAGGAAAAAGCCTGTTGCACTTCCATGAGAGAGGAATTGTGGGAAAAATGTTGATACAACCCAAATTAACTTCAAAAAGCATTTCCAAATCTTGGGGAAAATTACCTGATTATATAATTTGCTAATATCTCATATTCTGTTTGATATTTCTAGTAATTTTTTTCCCCTCTGTTTGCCTAAAATCAATTGATCTTACTTTAGAATTATTTTCCTCGGAAGTTAATAATCTAAAGTAATAGACTGGGGAGTAAACGGACCTCACACTCAGTTCCACACATAACTCAGCTAGTGGGAGTGATAAAATTAAAATGGCTAACACTAAAGAAAATTGTACATATATAATCTCACAGGAACCTTTAGGAGATTAGGGGCATGTTTTTATTCTCACACTGTGCGTAACAGTTAACACTTGAAGAATTATTCTTGACTTGCTTAAAGAAGAAAAATCAGATCTTTGATCTTGTCAAAATTTGTACTGTTCAGAATCAAAGCTAGTTTAAAACTAACCTTCATTTTTCATTTCAAAATAAATTCAGGGCCAGTTAATTTTTTGGGGGCCATTAAAGTTTTGATAGATAATTCAGGGAAATGGGAAAAATGCATGGTGCGGGATATGTGGGAGTGGAAAGTAGCTTTTGGATTTTAATTTACTAACAGACTTTGTTCACCTGTTTCCACTTAGCATTTCAGTATGCTATTTTCTCCCCCACACCGCCTATAAAACATGTTTTTGCTAATTTGCAGTGATGGAAACAACATAAGAAAAATAAAACATGTTTTGGAAGTCTCTGCTCACTTGCAAAATTTGCCCTTAATTTTGGCAGCCGGTCATATAATTGAGAGTTATTTAACTATGAATTTGGTAGACGGTTTGCAATTTAACAAATCTGTATTTTAATATGCCACAGGAAAGGAAAAAAAAAAAAAAAAAGGTAGGGACTATGTCTATTATCTATAATATCTTGTATACTTTTTATGGTCTTGGAACTCTTGTGGCCCAAAAGGAGCTGTTTAGGATAGCCTCCCTTCCCTTGAGCCCTGTGACCAAGTTCAAGATACCCTTGGACTGAATTAAGGTGAAATGACACCAGCCAACCAGTTTAACAATATATTAATAGAAAATACAAAGCAAGTGGTTAGATACAATAACTTAATGGCAACTCCTTAACTGGATAACTTAACTGGATAAACAAGCCTGTTGCTAGAGGTTTTTACTTGGATCTAGTTATAATTCCTTAAAGAGAAAGAAAGGAAAAGAGAGAGACAGATACTGAAAGGTATCACCACTCGTGGATCCAGCAGCATACCGCTGGTCCTCTTGATTCTTGGTGTCTTGGTAGTGTGGGGGTCCCTCACTGATGGTACTATTTTTATACAGTCCAAGTCCCAAAGTCTGCCCTGTTCCAAGAAATTTCATGCACATGCATGATGAGCATGGTGTCATGTGATGGTAGGCCTGATCTGGTCTGGCACAGGCTCGGTGTGTCCTGGGTGGTATCAGGGAGACCATTTTGGGGGTCATATTATATGAGAGCATCCTCAAAGTCAATGATTTATCAGCCTATACCTGCACAGTTAGTTGTTGACAGGCATTAAAACCACAGGTTCTCGTCTAATTCAAAACCACAGAATGTATTGTTCAGTCCTACCTCTGCAGGGCTGGAAACCGGTGTCTCGTTCTTGCTTATGGTTTCCTCTATATCAAGAAAAGTTTAAGACAAATGTCCATGCATCCGTCCACCACAGGAACTTATAAGGAAAACTTTCATATAGATATCAATTTAGAAAATATCCTAAACATTACATCTTGACTTCTGGAATGTCCATGAATATTAGTTATAAACAGGACATTTGTATAGTTTTCAGATATTTACTTTTCAAAAGCATGAATCAATTTAACTAGATAACACATATAAGAGTTGCAAGTACTGGTCTGGATTAGTCAAGTGGATAGAAAAATTTCCAGTATTTTTCCAGGGTAAGTCTGAAATTTAACTTATTCTATGGGTTGCAGAAAAGTGGAGACATTTGTGAGAATATGTAAACATTACTGAAGAGAAAGACCAAGGAGTTATCTTTGGTATATTTGTTACCTTTTAAAATGTGGTGTAATATTTCCCTATGTATTTATTGGCAGAAGGCACTTACACACACACGACTATGATTTGCAATCCTGATATTTTCAGTCTATTCACAGTATGTCCAAATGGAACCATTTACACAAACTCTGCTTTCACTGGTGGTCATCTTGAGCCGGTCAGGTTTGTTTAGACAAAACCAAACCATATCACAGTAGCTATCTATTGAGTTCACATGCAGTTCTGAAAGTAGAATAAAGTGGACATACAGTGCAAAAATTAATGAAGTATTGTAAAGAAATAAGAGTATGCTACTATAAACTCTATCTCTTAGTGAAAGAAAATGGAATTCATCTGGAGGTCAAATCCTGGAAGAATCTAAGCTTCATTTATCCACCTCCTCCATCTGCTAGCTACACTTCTAAACCTGTTCACATTTTAAGAAGAATGTAAAATTTGGTGCAAATTTTTTGTTATTAAAAGTTTTCTCTGTTAACAAGGTAATTCCTAAACCTGACATAAATACTGAGTAAAATAATAGGAACACCTGCACCTTTATCTCCAGGATGCATTCTGTATTGAATGTCAAAATGCAGTCCTTACTAAATCATGTAAACAACACATTTTTTTATTATCAACAGATCCAATCTTCTCATGTAACTGACAGCAAAAGTAAAAGTTATTTAGTCTTCCCACTCCTGTTAGAACTGTAGAAACAAAACAACTCTCACAGAATAATCAAGTTTCTGTCTGACTCATTTGCCAGCAGCAGAATTATTAAACCATGCAAACAATGGCCTCAGCTTCCTTTTCTGCATTGCAGCCAAGGGCAGGATTTGGAAAAGTTACACACAGAGTCATCGGGTAGTGTGAAAGGATGTAATGAGACTTTCATTTCCAAACTTGAATTTGAAATGGAAATATTTAGGAAAAACTATTCTGACTTGTGAGACAAACAAGATCAAAAGCAACAGGATCACGAACTGAAGTTGATTTTACTCAGATCACAAAAATCACTGAGAATTCAATAATAAAACTTATTTTATTAAGATTTTTTCTAAAAAAAAAATTAGTCAGCTTCTGTGAACTACAACCAAGGACAATACTTTGTAACTGGTGTTCTAATCCTTTAAACTTTCATAATCTATAAATCGTTGTATTAGAACTCCCTTCATTTCACAAAGTAACAGCAAGTAACTGCTGTAATCAATACAAAGAAACATAAAACACAAGGATGGGGAAGAAAAGAAATTCTACTTTTCCTCTATAACATATGAATCTCAAACCAAGGTAAAGCAAAATAAAACCCAGATGCTTGTGGCAAGTAATTCTAAGCCACTTAGGTCTTTTTGTGAGCTCATTTCCTATTACTTATCATCTGCAACAATGAATATCAATGAAAGTTTTGGCAGAAATGGCATGATATTAGCAGGAAAGTATTCAGACAAACTAAGATAGGATAAGGAAGCATCTGATGAACCTTACACACTTTTTGCTTATCTACAAGGTTCTGCGACTGTTGGCAAAGTGACAAACAGCTGAGAATGGAGGAGATACAAAATACTTCAAGGTTCAGACATGATAATATTTGAGTGTCTTGTAGATGATCTTTCTCAGAGGTGTCACAGGCTTCTTTTGTCCAGGTCCCCAGTGTAAACTCACAGTCTCACTTCCTTGTGGGAAAATGGGAGAAAAAAACTACATTTCTCCAGTTTTGTCTGGGTTGTTTCAGTGGTTGCATTCTAGCATTTGCACAAGGCCAGACAGAAGGATAAGCAATAGTTTTACTAATAGCAGTCATATTCTCCTCTGTTACTCTGAATGAGAGGCTGTTATCTGTCTCAGACAATTACCTGATTAGGTCTTCAGACAAAATGTCAGGGTATTCACTGGATATATGTGTGGTTTTGCCTGGTCTTCCCTTTCTTCTTTCACATTGTCAATAAGTGATTTCTTTCTATCTCACTTCAGTCCGTGATGCATCTGGCAAGTGACAGAAAAAGATTATGTTTTCCATCTCTTACCTCTCTAAATAGGTACATTTAAAGGACTAAACTGTCACCTTCAGACTGAGAATACAATCTAATGTTATTATACATTTATGTAGTGCTTAGTCCCAGGAGACAGGATCTCAATAGGATCTCTAAAGTACATTGTATAATGAATAAGAGATCAAGATGCTAATTGTCAAGGGATTCTGATCTATTAGAAAATCATGTTCCTGAATATTGATTTATTTTATCAGATGACTTTGATGTCCCTTTTCTGCAAACCTGTTTATTATTAGGTTTTCTTTTGCTTTTTTACATTTCTCCTCAAAACTTAACACTGAAATATAACTCAAAATTTATAAAAATAAATATATTTTATTTATATCACTTTAGTTGAGGACTATTGGGAGATTGGAGAAGATGACAAAATTATTCTCATTTTGTCTGAGTCATGTCTCAGAATCATACACTATTCTCCACTGATCCTGCTTCCCTGAAGGCCTTTACTTTCAGAGTGTGAGAAGGAGAAAACAGAGAAAGACAATCAAAATTTTAAAAGTTAATGTAAAACACAATCTGTAAAAATACAGCAACTGATCATTAAAAGACAAAGCATGCTGATTGGGCTGGTTTCAGTTTACTGACAAGAATATTAATATATGGGCTCCTTTAGGAACTCTTTTTCTTTGTACAGATTTAAGTGATAGACATTATTTTATTTATATTTGATTCTACTGGTTTTCCTACTGTATTTATTTCATTACCATTAAATTATTACTAAAAAAAAAAACAAACCAACCACCAACCCCAGAAACCCTACATCTAAATATTATTCCCATTTTCTAGTCAAGCATGACCACATTTTAACTTGTTTCCACATATCCTCTACACAAAATTCTTACATACATTATACACCTGCTATCCAAGGTTCTTTCCAGACCACCAGCTTTCCTTTCCTCCTAAATCCATGCACCAGCCCAACAGGAGTACAAAAATTAATGATGCAAAATAAAACTCATGACTGTAAAGCCAAATGCAAAATTAGCATGTATAGATGGTAGGATCAAGGGAAAATTGTGCTTTAATATGTTAGACTGAAAATATATAGAACCCTGTAGATATATTTTATTATGTAATTAATTCATTGTAAAATTGTAAGCACATTGAGTTGTTAGTGAGTGAGACAAGTAGGTGACTTCAAAAAAACTTTAAAATTATATAGAAATAGGTGAAATAATTCCCTTATGAACAATCACAGTCAAAATGCCGAGCAGCTCATATGTACAAGCAGAGATTGATTCAGTCAAGTCTACAAAAAAGATGGACCTGCAATATGCAGTGAATCATTCAGACATATATCATAATTTTTAAGTACCATGTTACTTTGTTCCACTTAAAAATGTGTACTCCAGGGAACATTCCATACTCTGTTGATATTCCTAGCAATTCAAGTAAAAGACATTCCTGGCAATTAAAGTAAAAGACAATTTGTCAGTTGTCTGCATTTTTGGAGTTGAATGAACAGTAAATTTCCTTTAAAAAATGTTCTAACACAAACATCAAAGTAAAAGAAACTAACAATTTTTTTTTAGAATAAAATATTAATTCCAGGAATAAAACCCCTACAAACAAAAAAACAATGAACCAACCAACCAAGACCCTCCAATATAAAGAATAAACACATATTTCGTTGCACAGTATGGGTATAGGCAAGATTAATCGGAATGGACTTGGGCTAAACCTCTGAACTAAAAACTGGAGAAATCTAAAATGGATGTAGTTACATGGGGTAAATGGTTGAATTGTTTCTTTTAATTCTAATAGATTATAGTTTTTTGTTTGATGTTTCAGTGGATGTAACCACAGTTCCCATCAAAATAAAAAAAATAATAATTAGAGTAGTACAGATCACCCAAGGCTGATTCTCTGAGCCCTCATTATTCAAAATGCAAAGATAAGCAGCTTATTTCTGAATATTGAGAAAAAATGGCTGGACACAGGAACAAAAGTAACTGAAGAATGAAGAAGAGGAGGAGGATGAGGGAAGATTTGAATCGAGTAATTTTTTCTTATTACCTAAGCTTATATAATATGTGAACAAGAGCCAAAACCTAAGCAAAATTCATACATATATTCATGTATATGCATATTATTGCTTATGCACCAAATAGTTGTGTATACACATATAAACATATTTGTACATATTCATACATATATATTTATATATGTATGTATAAAAACAAAACAAAACAAAACAAAAGAGAATGGTACAGAAGGAATTAATACACTACTTGGAAGAAAAAAATAAGCTTTCTCAACTGAGAGT
Organism: Athene cunicularia; assembly: GCF_003259725.1. NCBI lineage: Eukaryota > Metazoa > Chordata > Aves > Strigiformes > Strigidae > Athene > Athene cunicularia. The sequence continues at coordinate 86,299,491 of NW_020799091.1, read as the reverse complement.
AAACAGGAGATTTTGGTGGATAACCAGAACTGAGGAAAATTCAAACAGGATGCTAAAATGTCCTGAATGAATTGTAAAAACTGAAGAGAGAGCCATTTTGGGTCTGAATTATGTATCTGGGTTGTCCAGGTCAACTACCTTATCCTCATATGACTGTACCATGAAGGATGTGTTTACAATAAAGTACTGATACATTTCCTGTTTTGCAGCCACCACTGAAATTACAGACTTTACAAAATTGACAGGAGTTGTCTTTTAAGGAACTTTCAATTACTAGCAGGTCCAACAAATTCATAATTGTGAAAAAATCTAGAAGAGTAAATTACATGTGTGTCAGAATAAATCATTAATTTTTCAGTTATTTTTTCTGTTTTGACACAGTTTAATTTTTTTTTAAATGATGACATATCAAAATGTGAAGAAAAAACATAAAGGTTTGGGTTTTTTTGTAATTTAAAAAGATACTCCTTAGATAGAAAAATGACAAGCTGTGCAATAAAATGCTATTCTAACAAGATATCAGACTGATTAAAAATACCAGAGGAACAGAACATTGTTTCATAAGGCCCTCTTTTCCATGTGGATCGTTAGTGTGGGAGAAAATCCTTGTAATTCTTTGCACTGCTCCCACACATACACCTACACATATCATCACTTGACTTTCAAACTAACAATAGAAGTGTTAGCGGAGCTATCACCATCTGCAGAATGAACTGTGCATTTTTAAGGCTGCAACAGTCTCAGACAGTAGCAGCACTAGTCATACAGATGGAAAGTTATACCCTCTTTCCACAGGAAGAATCACAAAGGGGTCAGTTAATAGATATGTTTCCCCATTAAATCTTGAATATAAGTTCCTCTACATTAATAAATTAATCAGCTGGAAGTTATTTTTCAGTTTCCATGGTTTATTATGAAAAAGAGAGCATCCACCTAGTATTGGTGGGAGCAATGAGATACACCACTGCAGAGCTCTCTGTACTCACACAGGTAAATTATTTTGCTCAGTATTTTAATGAGCTTGGAGAAAACCTTACAATGATCATCCAGTGATGACTGCAAATAAAGCTGTATTGGGATTGGAAATTTATTTCAGTAAGGGATTCCTGTATTTATTATCTTCTTTTTCTTTTCCTAATTAGAAATTCTGACCAATGTACTGCCTTACTGTACTTACTTCCCTAAGAATGAAGTTTGTGGTAGTCACTTTTTTCTCTAAATGTCTGTGTCCTCTGGTTATTTTGAATAAAAAATTAGGGCTTTACATACTTGATTTCTCTCACTGTATGCAAAATTCTTCTTGGAGAAGGTTGAAAGCTTTATTTCAGATTGCAAGACTGGTGTGGTAACATAGGCTTCTTTTTTCCTTGCTATATTGAAACCATCAAGAAATCCTCAGAGGAAATAAATATTGTCAAAATATTGGAGTTACGCAGGAAAGGAATGCTCAGAAATTTGCAAAGATGATTATGCAGGAAAAAAATCAAGAAAGAGTAACAAAGATAAAAGGCCACAGAATAACAGAGGTGGAACATAAACTCAGTTCCAGAATCTTAAAGGATTCAAAAGAACAACAAGAGTCCAAAAGAACATCAGGATTGAAGACCCACTTAACTGAGACAGCAGACAGGAGGGACAGACTTGAACCTAGATCTGATCTGCACTTCCACCTTCTTTGCCAACTACTGCATGTGTTGCTCAAGGTATGTCATTTAGGGATGGACTTCAAAAACCGCTGCACAGTTTCCTTCCAGTGACCTGATATTTCATTTGTTTTAAGATATTTATGGAAGAAAAAGAAAAAAAACATTCACATACACATCTTCCAACTTAAAGATTAATCCTCAGGGATGTAACAGATAGCTCTAATAGTTTTGGGTTTGTGTAATATAGAATTTAACAGTTCTCTGATGCAGGAAATGTGTCTTATTAGGCACATTTGTATAGATATAAGCATTATCCTAGTCATTTCCATATAGAAGTGGTCCAAAGATCTGAGCTTGTTCTCCCTGGATCCAAACCGGATTTGATTTGAAAATTTTTCAGTAGGAAACAGAAGGGCATAGTTATTTGGACAGTACACACTAAGGCAGGCATATGATTTCTAGCCTGGAACAACACATGCTTATCTACTGCTGGAATGCAAAACGTTTCCATGTACTTCAAATACAGGATAGCATTGCATCTTCCCCATTCCCTGAGTGGGGGAAGGTGAGTGAGTGGCTGCATGGTATTTGGCTGTTGGACGAGTTTAAACTACAACACCTCCCTATCTTCAATTGATCTGAAAGGAATTTTTCAGTTTTCTCAATGAACACAAAAAATTATGCTTGCTTTTTTTGTTTTAGTATCTCAGGAAAGTACCTGGGCTACTATTAGACAAAGGAAACAACCCATTTAATTTTAAATGTTTTGCCTATGTTGTAAAAATAGGCAGCTCAATTCTTCCTTATAGTTTGGAAGATCTGAAGATTTGACCAGTGGAAGTTTAGGGGTTTGTGTCCAAGAACCTCCGCTCAATACCCGAAGGAAGGTGGCATAATCATCCATGTAGTTATCAGTTTCTTAGTATCTGTATGTGATGAAAACTAGGAAGAAGAGAAATAGATATTATGTTGAACAAGCCTTAAGGAAAACATGTTCTAAGGAGTTATATGGACAGCTCAAATGGAGAGTGATGCCAATATGCCAGGTTTGAGAAGATTCACATTAGAAGGGATTGTAATATTGTACCTTGTCATATCTTATTCTTTCATATCTCCAACAGTGATTGTCCCAACAATATTTTCACTTATAGGTCTGTTTGATTTATCCTCTGGGTGTCTTGGAGCAACATTCCGGAAACGGACCTTGGGCTCAGGCTATCCAGAACACAGCTCATCACTGTCCTTACAAAGGCTGACCCTTCAGCTACCAGTCATCTGTGAGCTGTCAGTGGCAAACGAATGTCTGAGCCCCCTAACTGTCATACTCATGAGTGAGGTCTAGGTGTTGTTACTACAGTCACAGTATTAAGAAGATTTTTCTACTGATAGCTTTTTAGAATAGGGCTCAACAAATACTCCTTTTACTGCAATTCTCTGCGTCTCAGTCTCAGTGGCAGCAGTCTTTCCCTCTGCAGTTGCATTAATTTTTTAATATGATATATTTACTTTGACTTTTGTCAGATGAATATTGTATGATAAACCACCACTTTCTGCTACCTGCATAAGCTGGCAGATAAAAAAAAAAAAAAAGTTGAAGTTAAGCAAATATGGCTGTCGTTATGAATAGGAAGATGTCATTAAGGTGAACTTGTAAAACCTATATCCAATAACCAAATCACACAAAATCTTTTAACTCTGAGTAAGTCATAGAGGTCTCAATTATATTGACTCATTCTCAGAAGGAAGAAAGAGACTGGAGAGAACGTGATGACAGGTAGTTTCTCAGATGAACATGTTTCTCATCAGTATAAGAAGTTAGAAAAGTGACAAATTTACTCAGAGCTCCTGGATGTGTCAATTGATAGATGTACCCTGCTATGGTAATGTCAGCTTAATCACTTCTTGTATTGCTTTATGTTTGAATGAATTCTGTGTTGGACAAGGACTACAAAAAACTATTTCCCTCATAGCATCTAGAGCTGTGTGAAATATAACAGAGGACTCCACTGCCTTATCTATTTTAGAAGTATAATTGGATGGAAGTACAGATTATTGATGTAAATTTGATACAGAAATTTATGGTTTTGTAAAACCATATATAAATTAACAGCAATAAGCTATTGTTGACATTGGTTATGGAGACACATTTCACAATGCACGAAACAAATTTTAATTTATTTGAATTATTTCCTCTTGATATTACAAAAATACTATGTGGTTTACCCAAAACACCACAAGAGCAAATAACTGATTTAATCTTTACAGTCATATTTTTATCTGTTGGAAAACATAATCAGAAGGAAAGATAAAGTATAACTCCTTTTTTTTTAAGACTATATATAATTCAAAATGTTACTCCACCTCAAGTGGATCAAATTTCATAATTTCCTAAATCTCTTCAACATGTCTAGAGATTAGAATTTAAATAACTCAGGAGTTTTTGGTTTTGGTTTTGGTTTTCTTTCATATCTGTGATTGACACAAAAGGCAATAGGTGTATTTTCAAAGTGCTTGTTAATCTCTGCAACAGTTTACTAGAAAAGGAGAAAAAGATATAATTTAAACACAAAATGCAGGTGTATTTAAGAATAAAAATATTTCCAGTATACCCATATCGTTAGAATTCAGGATTACTGTTACAAGAAAATATTCAGACAGAGTGACAGACACCATTATCTCCAACAGAATCATAAATAGTTTAAGTTTACAAAGAAGATTTATGTTAATAACCTGTCATTTAGAAAGGAGAAACATGTTCTAAGAACTGGGTTATGACACAGAGAACTTTACAACACAAATTTAACATTGCTAATTAGAATTTAAACTCTCCTTCACACAAGATGATGAAATAAAAGTGGATGCATTCAACCAAGTGTAATCAATGTACCAAATCCCCCTATATCTGAGGCTATATTAGGATATAAAGATGTATATACAGAAACTTCTAACACGGCAACACACATACACAAACATGAAGAAGTCAACAGAAAAAAACAAGCATTCATTCTCTTTATTAAAAGTAGACGATTTTAAAGAAATTTATATTGCTTCTCATATATATTATTTATTATTTTCTGGATTAGAACTGAAATGCTTGCAGTCAGGTACTTACTGAAAAGATTTCTCAAGGTGAATGTTTTGTCTTTTAAAATAATAACTGGAGGCCCTTTCTACCTTTTACTAGTCTGAAAATTAATAGAAAAAAGAATACTTTTAGGTTTATTAGCATGTATATTTATTTTTAATCAGAACGTTAAAAATTATCAAGAAAAAAATGATACTCATAGTTTCACGTAAATCTTACATTCTTTCCTAATAATTCTAATACTGTTTCATAAAATCAAATTATCTGCAGGGCTACATATTCTCCTGCCCCAAGCACATGCTAGAGAAGAGTGGAAACATAGTTTAATGATGTTCATATGACAAATAGGAAATGAAGAACAACAGAACCAAAACACCTTTGTATGAACAATGAATTCTCTCAATGCACAAACCAAAACCAAAACAAACAAAAATGCTAACAAAACCAACAAATTATCATCAAACTTTTCACATTTGTGTGTTTAAGAAAGGTTGATTAAGGGTAGCATTTTTAGAAGATCATCAAAGGATAATACTTGTATGTTTGAGTGTTTAAATGTAAATATCCACATGTACATATAATGAATCCTTTGTTAATTTATTCAGATAGACATGTATTACTACTAAAAGAAGATTTAACTCATATGTTAAACATATAAGGCCTCAAAATAAGATTTTCTCCAGACAAGGAGTACTCCAACATTGCAGTCCTCCATTTATGTTGTACCCTGAATTTGATGTGATGTAGAACTACAAAGGTTAGTATGAATAAGGATTAGGACAATACAAAAACAATGAGGTTTTCAGAGGAATAAAGAGGTCTGCATTATGCTGTATGAAATCTAAACTCATTAGATTTCTAGAGAAATCCATTTATATAATTCTTAGAAATAAAATCAGTAGATTATTTTGAGATCTAATTTTAAAAGCATATGAAACTATATTTTAAGAATTCTCTTGTTTATTCATATAATTGTTTAAAAATGTAGAAAAAAACCAAACCAAACAACACTCTATAATACCTTTCAGAAATGCTTGAAATTAAAGTTTTTCCTGTCCTTGTATACATTTCAAATGCTGGGACAAATAAATGTAAATTATTTGTATGATCTCTTCTACTGTTCCAGGACTGTATATACAGAGGTATGAAATCTACATGAATACAATTAAATATTTTCTAGACAGAAGATGTCAAGAAAATATACTAGGTGAAAATGTGTTAATTTTTATTAAAAACCTTACACTTGTTTTTAGTCATTAAATTATTTTTAACAATTAATATTAACATACCTTTATGTGTGTATCTTCATTTTGCTAGAGAAAACAGAAAGTACTAAAGTAATAGATGCTTTTGCATGCTAAAAACATTCACTAGTAATTGCTTTGAAAAACTAACAAATATTTTAACATGAAAGCATTAGTTTCTCCTGTACTGAAGTAAGCATCTGGTGACAACAAATATTAACCAAGCAGTTAATCAGTAAATATGTAAATTTATAGTCCTAAATTACTCAATGAACAAATAACAACCAAAACTACTTGTTAGATCGTCACTTGTCAAATGTGTTTAGACTGCTGATATAAAGATTGAAATTTTACTTCAATTAAAATAAAAAATTATCTGAATGTAAATCAACTTTGTGAATTCATTTGAACGAAACATACCAATGGAAATGAACTACCTAGGCTGTAAAGTTAAGTACTACCATGTATTAAAACATACAAGGAAATTTATATTTCTTACATATGATAGATGTAAAATATAGTTCATTTGATCAGTGTACACATATTCAAATACTTCTAGTTTTCTTAACAGTGAATGACACACTGAGAACTGCTTTAAATAATTTACATTTTATTGAGAGTAATAAATCAGTAATGTGCTCTGGATCCATGCAATAAAAGAAAATTTAGTTTAAAATGCTTCTGTAGGGTTTAAAGCTATAAATACAATTGAAAACTGAAGCATCATCTCAGTCAGCATCATCACTTGACATAATCATGTGGAAAATTTGTGGTTCTTCAGGTAATCTGAAGAGGAAGAGTTTATCTGGATAGAGACTTCCTTCATCCCTGGCTTTCACCTGCAGATGTGGAAAGATAAATTTAAGTATCATTTGTGGTTTTATGCCTCTGTTATAATTAATGAAGAGATGCTCAATTTATCTGAAGAGGCGTTTGGTTGACTATTCAGGCATCCACCTGTAGGTAGCTGAATGTTTTTCTCTAGGATCTATTCACATCTATGATTAGACCTCCACTGGGAATAAGGAGAGGCTAGATATGAGGAGCACTTCCATACCTAAATTCAGAGTACAGAATCTCAGTAGAACTGACCAGTGAAAGAAGAAAATTCTTATACTCCCCTCAACCCCACCTATGGAATGTTCATAAAAACCCAACAACAAACAAACAAACCAAAACCCTACCAAATATGTAATTACTCTTTATGTCAATAAAATGCAACTGGTTCCAATGACAGAGTAAATAATCTGTAAATAAATTCACTATCCTTCACTACTTTGTTCAGTCCAAGTCATAGTGTAGCCATGAGTTTATTGGTTTCTCATCTTCAAATTACATATTGAAACAAATCTATCATTATCTAAACCAGAATGCTGAACAAGTTAAACAAAATAATAGTCAGATGGCCATCTCTCAGTTTGAAAAATGCAACATCACAGTCATCAAAGACTCTGACTTTCATAATGGGAAGTAGGTTTAAAGAGAAGAGCTGTAATATTTGTGAGAATCTGAAGATAAAAATCACTATTGAAGTAGTTTGGTATTACTGAATACAGTATCAAATTAAAGAGGTTCACTCAATAGTCAGAATTCAGTTTGTGGTGAGGACTCCCTACAGGAAAATTCCAGGGTTGCCCAAGGGAGTCCTATTCTCAATGGGTTCTGCAGCCAAGCAGAGAGGGTCCCATCTGGGTCACCAGCTGAAACAAAGAGGTTCGTTCACTCAACAGTCAGAATTCCGTATAACTGTTAAGCAGCTATTCTTTATTAGCAGCACTGGGCAGTACTGGGGATCACTCCACCACGTGTGCCATACTTACTAACAAATCACGTTGACTAATATACACAAAAAGCATATATATTCATCACATTTCATAGAAAAGGCAGTTTTATGCTATTGTGTTCTAGAATTCATTTACATAGTCCGAGAATGCATAGTAAAAATAGAGTGAGGGTCTTCTCCCCTCCTTAGTGCTCCACATAGTCTTCCTCACACTTTAGGTTTCTCATGTCCATAGATGGTCATTGCCTTACCTCATCCATCCTTTGTGTCAAGGGGGTTAATTTAGACTGGCTTCCAGTCACATATCTTGACACTGGCATCTTCTTAGATGCTTGTTTTTAGGTTCCTGTTATATCAGAAATGTACTCAGGGAATTTTCCAGACTGTCCAAGGCCTGGTTTATTTCCACTAGGCAAGGAGTTACAGGTTTCAAAACATCTTACAAGTGGGTAATGACTACAGAGGGTAGTTAGGAAAAGAGTATAAACAAAATTATATACACTGCAGTAAAATACAGGAAAAAGAAAAGCCAGTAAAACACAAGTGATGGTTAACAGTAAAACTAAATGTCCTACTTTACTGGTCCCTATACATTAGCAAGGTCAGGAGGTTTTGTAATTTCAAGTATACTTGTAGCAGCTTCCCTTCAGTATGTCCATTGTAACTGACTAGGAGCTTTATTTGCAGATTAAATGACACTTAATGAATAAATCCTCATCTGGAAAGGATAGTTGTTTTACTGGATAAATAACTTTTTTTTTTTTTTTTTTTTCAGTGATTGCAAAATATAAATAGATAAAATATATATATCTATATTATATATAGATATAAATAGATAAATTATATATAGATATAAATAGATAAACCTTTGTGGAATTAAAGGAATAAAGATCTTCTGTTTTCATAGGATTTTAATAAAAATATTCTGTTACATTTATTATTTTATTTAAATTTATTACATTATTATTTTTTAAAAAAAATTATTTTCTTGTTGTGTTTTGTTTAGTTTTCTTTAATTCTTTTCATCATAAAGTTCATTTATTTGTCAGTCTATTCACAATTTCAAGTACTGAGCTACAGGACAAATCGCTGTCAGCAGCATTTGCTTTTAATGTGGCATATTTAAACAGACTTGTTTTTCAGACCTTGTCTGAGTGTATATGAATCTCAGTTGCTTGGAGAACACACAAGCTTGTATGCAAGTTGAAGGTTTTTTAGAAGACAACTATAAATCTATGTAGACTAAGCCCTAATTTTCAAATGCTGTCATTTTAACTGTGATCAAACTAAAGTAAGACAAATAAGACAGAGCTAGCTTTAACAAAGTCATACTGTCTACCAGCTGATTATATGGCTCATAAAGTACTTAACAATACACACACACACACACACACACACACACAGAGAAATTTTATATTTACTGGCTTTATGGTTAAACAATGATGGCTCTTCACTTCCTTATAGCTTTATATTATTCCTTACACTGCCAGGGGTAGCAAGTCACAACAAATGTCCACAAGTTTTAGTGACTGCACACTGGGCAGAAAAAAAGTAAAACTCGTTATCCATACTGGGTAGCCAGGTTTCTGGAAATTATTATTGTCTTCTACAAAATAATTTAATCTAATGAAATATGCTAAGTGGAAGTTCTCACAGTATTTGGAAAAACATCTGTTCTCTTATCAAACCCTTGTTACTATAAACCTGATGATTTTGTTTCCCTCCCATAATGTTTTCCAATAAAGGAGAAAATGTGAATGATTCAACTACAGCAGTAACTTAATTGTTATAAACAACCCAAATATTTTAAGTAATAAATTCCTACAAAATCTGTTTGCCACCATTAATAAGACACATGCCAATGGCCTAAAACCGATTTATTTTGCTCTGAATAATAGCAAAACCCACTTTTCTCAAATTAGTGTACCATATGAAAAGTTAATAAGTTAATCAAGCAATTTATACTATGAAATACTTGTTGATGTATATGAAGAAGCAGAGGAAGAGACAGGGAGATTCTACTCTTGTACTTATCTCAGGTCTTGGAAGCTTGTTTTGAAATAAGTAATTCAGTTTTGTTTTTTTTTTTCTAAAGCTGAATATTGCTGAAAACAAAACAATTTTCTTTTAAAATATCATTGTTAAGCATTTGAAAATTGAGATACTCAAACTCTCTAGCTCTTACTGAAAATTAATTTGATATCTTCCTTCCATTAAGTCTGCTGTATGTACATACCTAGTTTATTGAGATCTAGTGATAAACCAAGAAAAACAATTTGGAATAACAAACACTTTATTTTTTAAATTACCTGCAACTATATATAGATGTGCATTTAGAAGAGAACATGTGAATGTGCAATAAGGGTTGCAGTCAATATGGTGTGAGTAGATGTAGAGTGGTTTGATAGCTGGAAATGGCTGGCTGTGGTAGGATGTGATAACCTATGCTCCTTCTACTTCACCTTTTAATGTAGACTGAAACAATTATACTTTTTCTCAAAACTTAGTGACTAAATGGTAAAATGTACCCTTTGCTGGATAATTACAATTACAAGGGAATATAGCATCTTTGATGACACAAAGGTACCATTGAGACTGTGCAAATGGCAGGAATGACCTTTAAGACAATGTTCAAATTACTACATCTCTCTTAAAACAATCTTCTCTGCTAGGGTTACCTGAACAGAGATGTTATAAGAGTCTTTTGGGAGATGCAATTCTGTTCTTCTTGAGTTAAAGCCTAAAAATAATTGAATTGAGGATTTTTGTTTTCTCCTCTGCTAAGGGGACTTCAAATACTTGAGCTACCTATTTATAAGTCCTGCCAACACTAAACTATTTTCAAACAGAACACCAAAGATAAAGTATAATGTCTCTGAATCGCAGTCCTGTTTAAAGATATATTTAAATATTTAAGTAACATACGTGTAACAAAATGTAAGTAATCAATGGACATAGTAAGTATTGTAAGTATGCTATGTGGTTTCCCTGAAATTCCTTTGCAGTTCTGTAACAAAACTGATTTTGGAACAGCAATAAAATGCAACATGTTCATTATTCAGCCTCAAGTTCAACACACAGATGAAGAGAGGCACTAATGCTTCAGTTAGAGCTGGTTTACATGCATCTGTATTCTCCACATAGCTGATAGCTCTGGAAGCACAGTTCTACAGTGTTGGTTATGCATTTTGTGCAAGAAAAAAATCAAGAGAGCAAAAGAGGACTTTTTAAGATGTCTTTACAATATACACCATGCCAGAATAATATGCAAAGAAACAATAATAATACAGTGCAATACAAATTTAAAGGGTAGCAATGTGTTCTCTCAAGGGATATTTTTGATGAATTAGTTACATTCTGACTGACACCAATCTGTGAAACATACTTGATGGCACAATAATTTTTATTAGAAAGCAATGTGGAAAATACTTGGAATAAAACATGCTCTTTTATCCTTGCAGGTAGGGTGCAAGGAAAAGGCCAATACAAGGTTCCAAACAATCAATTTTAGAAACACAGAAATCCTATATAATGTTCTGAATGTCTCCTCTTTCTATTCTGCTACTGGTTCTTTGACATTTGCAGATGAAGCTTCCATCTCATCTCAACCTCAAGCCAACATATAAATTAGAAGTTATAAAGTAAGCAATTAATTTTTAATTCAATTTAATTGAATTGAATTAAATTTAAATAAGGCAGAAGACATGCAGGGTATATGCAAAACAGTTTTTATGTATACTCTTATCTATATGTAAGATAGCTAAAAGATACTGGGGCATTTGGCACTGTGAAATTTACTGGCACAAAGTAATTTTCTCTGTTCCAGTTCGTGGTCACATATCAGTATGAAAGGGATTCCTAATCACCTCACAAAATCTCAGCCTGGAAATGTTTTGAATATTCTGATGGACATGTTCCCCATTTATTTAATTTTTACTTCTAAAGTTTATGTATTCTGCACACTAGACATAATCCATACTATTTTATTAGCATAGCTCAAGGTAACCTAGAGAGAAGTTTTGAAACAGAAATTGGTGGGAGAATTTCTTCTTATGGGAAAGTGGTATAATCCCAGTTGACCTAGGTACTAGAGCCCTTCACTGAATTATATAAATTTGTGTTTGTTTTCAATCAGCATTTGGGATATATGGTGGTATTCCATTACTGATAAAAAAGTCTAGGAGTAAAAGAAATGGTTAATGCAAAGCACAAGTATTTTGACCACAGAACTCTCGCTATTTTAAAGAACTGCCTTCCTAGACAAGGGTTGGAAAGCAGTTCAATTATTCTTCCTTACTTTCACAAATCAGATATGGTTGATCTTTTGTCATTTTTCAGGAGTCTCATTCACCTCTACTCCTTCTCATTCCTGACCTTGTGGAAGACACAGTCACCCTTAAAATTTCCCTTGAATATCTGAATGAGCTGTAAGTGTGACTGTCCACTTACTGAGGTGGTGTAATTCTCCCTGAGGGGGGGGAAGTATAAAGGGAGAATAAAGCTGCTCCTTCAGATCATTTACTCACGCCACCTGGAAGGCACAACTCACAGACCTAGTCAGTAACTTTTTTCCCCTCTTCTTCCTCTCTGTCTTCCTGCTACCTATTCAAAGAAACAACAACTATTTCCTACAGTTATACTTTTTTCCTCAGTTCTTTGTGAAGAACAATTTCTACTTTGACAATTTGCACCTATAGATCCCAAGAATTACTTTATCAAAGTGGAAGGTTTTTTGTTTGTTTGTTTTCCCCAATAGCACGCACCACTTAATGTTTCCATATAGAGAATCTGGAACATAAAAAGTTATTTTTAGTTGTTTTTTGTTTGTTTGTTTGTTTTTTTATTCTTGTAGGTTTATCTTTTGAAGAAAAGTAGAACACAAAACCTTAGGGAAGAATATCCGAAATAAAGCAAAATAAATTGGAGTGAAGCAGAGCAACTTTGTTAGAAGTGACCAGAAATGACCAGAAGAATGCTGAAATAACAAGAAGTCCTCCATAAGTTACTTGAACCTGTTTATAAATCTGTGATTATTCTCAGGCAGGTCTAAATGCTTTTCACTGTAAGAACTGAACCAATCAGAATTCAATACTAGAAGAGGTCATAAATCTGTTCATGACACAGAATGTAATTGATTTGAGGAAGGTGCATAAACAGCAAAATATAAAAATAGAGGAGAAAACAGTTTGGAACTTGTAGAAGTTTTATTTCAGGTAGAATGAACTCACAGCTGCAGAAAGACACTGACTTTCTTTTTGCATCTATGCTTGCTAAATTTCTCTAAACTTTTTTCCTATTTATAATTTGATGCTTTTGAGAGCTGGAGCAGTTACTGTTTGGAGGGCAGAGAAAGAATTGCTGACTTTTTGGTACAATTAGAATGAACAGTATCTGAAAAAAAAAATTCCCTTTTAAGAAAATATTGTTTTCAGTAAAAATCCTGTCTTCTGGCTGTCCAGAAAACCTTGATCTAATCTTCATGCCCATAATTCAGGTGTTTGTGAACCAGTGTTTAGTTTGATGTTACATAGATCTGTGACTTTGCTTCATTTTTACTAAGAAAATTATTGTTACAGTGTGTATTGAGTTTGCACAGCAAGGTTTTGGTAGCAGGGGAGCTACAGCGCTGGCTTCTCTGAGAAGCTGCTGGAAGTTCCCCTATGTCTGATAGTGCTAATGCCAACTGGCTCCAAGACAGACCTGCTGCTGGCCAAGGATGAGCCCATCAGCGATGGTGGTAGTGCCTCTGTGATAAGATATTTAAGAAGTGGGAAAATACCTGCTTCACAACAGAAGCTGGAAGAAAGGAGTGACAATATGTGAGAGAAACAACTCTGCAGAAACCAAGGTCAGTGAAGAAGGAAGAGAAGGAGGTGGTCCAGGTGCTGGAGCAGAGATTCCCCTGCAGACTGTGGTGAAGACCTTGGTGGGGCAGGCTGTGTCCCTCAGCCCATGGAGGTTAACGGTGGAGCAGATCTCCACCTGCAGCCCCTGGAGGACCCCACATCTGAATAGGTGGATACCTGAAGGAGGCTGTGGCTCCATCGGAAGCCTGAACTCGAGCAGGTTTGCTGGCAGGATCTGTGGCCCTAGTGGGCAGAGGACCCACACTGGAGAAGGTTTGCCATCAGGACTTCTGACCCCATGGGTCACACACTGGGGAAGTCTGTTCTTGAACGACTGAACCCCATGAAAGGGACCCACACTGGAACAGTTTGTGAAGAACTGGAGTCCTGTGGAAGGACTCACATTGGAGAAGTTCATGGAGAACTGTCTCCCATGGGAGGGACCCCAGACTGGAACTTGGAAAGAGTGTGAGCAGTCTTCCCCCTGTGGAGGAAGGAGTGGCAGAAACAATGGGTGATGAACTGACTGCAACTCTTATTCCCCATCCTCCTGCACTGCTGGAAGGAAGGAAGTAGAGAAAATTGGGAATAAAGTTGAGCCTGGGAAGAAGGGAGGAGTGAGGGGAAGGTATTTTAAGATTTAGGTTTTATTTCTCATTATCCTACTCTGATTTGATTGGTAATAAATTAAACTAATTTCCCCAAGTTGAGTCTGTTTTGCCCATGACTGTGATTGGTGAGTGGTCTACCTGTCCTGTACCCACAAGTAGTTCATTATATTTTCTCTCCCCTGAGGAGAGGAGAGTGATAGAGAGGCTTTAGAGGGCATCTGTTGTCCAGCCAGGGTCAACTCACTACACAGTGTGAGATGTGCGAGCTGAAGCACTGCATAATAGAAAAAGACGAAAATGCAGGTAAGTAGTCAGAAACTCAAGGTTTCAAGAGGAAACATATACAAATATAAAATATACCGTTAAAAGAAATGTAGAATTTAGTTAGCAATTCAGCATCACCAAGTCTCAGCACACATTTCAAGGGGAAACAGAAATGTTTTCCCAGGTGGCTTCCTGGCTATCAAAGGCTCTCTGGCTATCTCTCTGGGAATGAGTCAGCATATTAATCCTTATTTTACTACTTTGTTGGGAGATAATGGACATGTGAGCAATCCTGCACGTGTGCACACCTCATCAAGGACATGAAAAGGACATAGCCTTGAAGAGAGAACAAAGAACTCAGCAAACAACTCCAGGAGATGGGTTGGGTGGAGAAAAACATTGAGTGTGGCACTTATTATCCAATCGCAAGAAGGCTTGAAGCGCGTGGACAAAGCTAACTGTACAATCATAAGGATTGTACCACGTACAGTTTGCGTGCACAGAAGAAACCTATAAAAGGGCTTGCTTACCTTCAATAAATGGGCATTGCTTGATCATATTGGTCGTGTGTGTGTCCATAGCTCCTGCACTACCTCATTAGCCCTACATAATTTTGTGTACTCTTGTTAGATATATTCTGCTTGGGGAGTTTCTCTGTGCATCGCTGAACAAAAGGGACTCTGGGTGAGTGCTACAGTGCATATTTGACTTTACCAGTGCTCTCCTGAATATTTTACTAGGCCCAGAATATTTGGCTAGCAATAAATGACATCTTCCATAAAGCATCTTTTGACCAATACAACAGCCAAAGGATTTTTGTGCTAATATATGAAACTACCAATTACAACTGTTTCATTTGTCCAGCTTTCCAGATCTCCAGACGTAAAAGTAATCATACTCTTTTTGTTACACGTCAGTCATGTCAGTAGTGTTATTAGATGATACAAAAATAGTTATCTAAGTAACTTTCAACCAGTCAGCTCTAAATTCAAATGCCTACATTCTAAATTTAAAATTTGAGTTTGAAAAATTTCTTAAAAAATAAAAACTTTGAAAAGTATTTATGGAAGCACTAAGGAGGCACACAACCTATGTGCTTACATACAACCATGGACACATACACAAGGTAGCTTTTACCTCTGGTCTCACAACAGAGAACTCACATTGTTCACATCAGAATGAGTTTCTGCCTTAATGCAATCATCTATCATAATTTTATTTTCATAAATAAAAGGAAACTCATTAACAAATTTGTGTGTCTCAATTACGTATCTGATGTAAGTTCTCCTCTCCAGTCCTTTTATCTACTGCTGCATGCTGTGAGACTGCTGATATTGCCTTTATCATGTTTTCGACAGTGTTTCTACAACTCTGAACCCTCCTGTTTTGTAGATTCCTCCTCTATCAATCCATCCACCAGCTTTTTTATGCCTACTCCTGGAGGCTTCTTCAGGGAGTTAAATTTATGATTGTCAAAAAGAAACCATTGATAATACAAATATTTCTCCATTTACCTTTTTTTCTTTTTTTTCATTATTGACAACATGATTGTCCCTGATCATCCAGCTCTTTGTTTCCTGCTCTCTTGGTTTACACACACCCCTCCAGAAGTTCTGGATGCTTTGAAGACCATAATTCTACATGCTTGCATTTTCTTACTCAGAGCAAACAATAACAGCCATGCAAGCAATTGACTGTTGCCCACATTTTAACCGTACCTTCTTTTTTCTTCTTCTGTGTACTAATCTTAGGTACTCATATTCCAGTCTATCCAAAATTAGCTTCTATTACCTTATTGTCTGGTATTATCATCTTAACATTTCTTTGTTTCTAATGCTGGTCTAAATGGTCCACTAAATCTGGTTATTGAATTTGCTGGTGAATGCTGTCAGCCTGTGGCACTTGATCTTACCTCCTCAGTCCAAAGTGAATTTTACATGAAATCCTGTCCTCAGTGAGGTCTCTGCTCATTATTTTGTTCATGCTTGCCATTTATGAATGATGCCCAATTAAAATTGCCAGTCAGAAAAACAGTGGAATATCTGCATATATATATATATACACACATATATATCTGCATATATATATATATACACACATATATGTATGTGTGTGTATAACTGATGATTTCCTAGTGGTGTGGGGACCATCAAGGTGTGTTTAACTAACCAATACAAATGCACGTGATTATATAGCCAATACAATTGTTTGTTTATAGCTACTGTTATTCTATTCGCTTTCACTCTTCCAACATGTTCCACTGCGCCCATTGAAGCAGAAGCCATATTTTCTTGTGTATTGTTACTAAACCGAATACAGTAGAATCTCCACTTTTATGTCAATCTCTGAATACTACAAAGACAATAATAAGTAGAGAGGGAGGGAAGCTCAGCTTTTACATATGTTAATTTGGGAAAGTGAAGTCTTTAACAATATGAGTATTTCAATCAATTTGCAAGAAAGGAAGGTATTAAGCAGCTGGTGTAGAAATAGCTATCATCATTTTCACAGAAAAAAATGTAACTGTTTTATAATGTGCATTGAGGTTTTGCAGGTGACTTGGCAATGAAGAAAACGTAATTTTCACTAATGAATTGCATTTTATACAGCAGTTTGTTATTACATCTGTTGAAAGATAATCACTATTTAATTTTATTTACCCTGATAATTTCCACTGTAGGTGATTTTTATGTATATTTATTAGCAAAACTCACCATTTTTCCCTTCTAAGAAGAAGCGAAAAACATATAAATCTTAGAGTTAAAACTTTTGAGTTCCTCTTGTAATGTTGACATGAAGGTTTACTGCACAGATGGGATCATCACAGTGAAATTATCTCTCATCCTATGCCTAGCTAGTTCTGAAAGTCTGAGAGAGAGAGGAAATTTAGCCATCGTTTGTGTTTTGAGTCTGTTACTCAGCTTTACTCTGCTGTACTAGATTTTTGGACAGCTATAAGCTCTAGGTTTTCTCCTAAAACATTTTCTGTGTGAAGAATGGCTTAGTTTAGACAGGATGAAAAATTACAGCAATCCAAAGTGATCTAATGATCTAATTCTGAATTAGAAATGTCATTCATGGATCACAGTAAATTAAATATTACAAATGGGAGAATTAAAACTTTGCTGCCTTTCCCTTTCACTGTTTCAAGAAAGTGCTGCTTTGCTATTACTTTTTTTTTTTTTTTTTTTTTTTTTTTTTTATTTCGATGTTTTCATAAAATGGAGTAGATTTGAAGCATACACCTCCAGACTGAAAAAAGGTCAGTGTTTCCACTCAGTTCTCTCTGAAGAAGTGAAGCAGCAATTTTACATTGGGCCTCAGACACTTTCTATCTGAAACCTTGCTGTGTATCATGAGTTTTAAAGGTTCAATATCTTTGCCTCAGCATATTTTGATGAAAAGTCATTTAATAAAAAAAAAAATCTCCCATATGTGCTTGCAATTTTTTTTATTTGTTCTCTTCTACTGAAATGAAAACCTCATCCTCTGAGAGATGAGGCAACCTGAGAAAGATTTCTCCATGTTTCTTCACTCAGACATACACAGAAAAGATTGCAACTGGATTAAACACAGTCTCAAAAAATGGCCACATTACTGCAAGGTGTCAAGTGGGCCAAACTGCCTTTGCAATCACCATTCTATCAAATACTTCAAAGGCTAGAAGCTTTGTATGAATAATGTTCAATTACTGAAAATAGACCTCTACTTCTTATATATAATAACAAAATTATTATTTTGGAAAAGTCAATTCTTTTAAGGTGTCATTCTACAAAAGAAGTAAAACTGTTACTTTTAAAATTTGAGAAGGTTAGATTTAGCACTAGAAGTTATATTATAGGTTTGGCCAGGCTTTGTCTGAAAAGGTGTGATGATGCAAGGTTTACACAAAAGGATGGAATGATTTGTGCTCAACAGTATAATGGACTTAGCACTAGTATTTTTAAAATAAAGACATGCCAATTTTTGGCAATGACTAGTGACTTCAGGAACATTTTCATTAAAAGAGGGAGAAAAAAATGTATGGAGCTATGAGAATAGTTATTGGAAAAACAAAAAATGAAACCCAAAGAAATGCCTGTATACACAATCAGCATGGAGTATTTCAGGAATTTTGCCAGTATGCAAACATATTTGAATAATTAATAAAGAAGAGATAATATTTTCTTCCGGCAATAATAACACTCTGCTTGTATTTCTTTTTTCTGGGAAACAGTGTTGTATTTAATTGTATGAAAGGTGGTTAGGTAACTAGAGTAAACCTAGGGAGTGATCTGAATGTTGCTCTAATTTTTCAAAGATACAAATTTCTGATAAAGAGAAAGACAGACGTGACTAGCATTATACAGCTGTGTCACTGGGACACAGTCACAACTAAAACTTATGTGTAACTTCATATATTCATATAAAAGGAACAATTATTACTCACTTGAAGTTAGGCTGGTCCATTATGAAATTGCTTGTCTGTTTTACTTCTGACTTGGCAATGAGGGAAATTAGTGCCAATTCAATAAAACTGTATCTGTAGAACAAAACAGTGCTAATGACTTGACATCCATGTTATCAAAATTTCAGAGTTTTTATTACGCTGTCTCTAGCCTGGTTTTGATGGATATGAGCAATGGAATTGCTCTAGATAATGCTGCTGGAGAACCTCTGATTTACTTGCATCCAAAGGAAATCCAGACAGTGCACTCTGAAACTACTCTGTGATGCATACTAAAATAAGATGAATTGAAAAACCAAACAGTTTTCTTCAAATAGTACATTTGACACAAGATAAAACACTAATGTAGATGCACTTACATAATTTTCAACATTTTCAGCTCCTATTAAAAATGTCTTGTTTCAGAAATGTTGCCTAAATTGGTAGAAATACCTTTTAAAAATCACTCATAAACCAAATTAATGGAAGACGCAACAAACACACCTCTCTCAGTCTTCTTCCAGGGTAGAAGCAACATTTAAGGGAATGAAATTTGCAATTATCCTTAACTAAGAATATCCCATAATAACACATCTCACGGTCTCACTCACATCTCCAGCCATTATGGAATTCACACAGTAATTAAACAAGTATCAGCTACAGAAACCAAATCCCAAAGTTTTGCTTAGGCCTTTGTAGTAGATTTTATGAAGATTTCCAAGATATATTTGTATCACTGAGATAAAAAAATGTGTGAGATTTTTGTCTCTTAAAAAAAAAAAAAAAAAAAGACTGATGAAAATTGAGATATGATCTTATGATTCGGTTCAAAGAGGGCAAAAATCAAAGCTGGCTCAATTGTTCTCCATTGATACGTTATCTGAAAAGAATCTAAGTGTAAACGTGACACATGAAAATGTCAGAAATTAAAAAGGACTATGGGAAGAAAGAAAAAAACCCTGTGTATCTATAGACCATCAATGTGTAGCATGAAAAGGTTAATTCTGCCCTGAACACTTTTCATGATACCTAGTTATACCAATCTGGATCAACAGCTCATATAAAGTTGCTTCATTGCAATTAAAATGTACTGAATTACCTCAGATAAGAATCTGTTCCAAGTGACTAAGAGTTAAACTTCTGCAACAGCTCTGGGAGATTGAAGTGGCCTAAATCCCTTGCACAACATATTATTAATTTCTTATATAACTACAGAGTCTAAGCAAACTTTTCCAGAGAGGACATGCAGAGTAACAGGCTTCCTCTTCATCCCTAGAATACAAGATTAGGGGCAGAATCAGCAGGGAATAGACTAGTTAGTGATTCTAAACCCCTGAATGAAATGCCTAGTCCTCTTACAGGTTTATGTCAGATTCTAACAGGATCACCTCAGTTCCAAGATTCCTTCTGTTCAACAGGGACATTAAAGAGAACACAGCTTTTTTTTCACCGATGGGGTGGCTTAACATGACACTATTGAATCAAAAATGAACCTCCTGGTTCTTAAATTGCTGTGTTGTTACTGTCACTGCCAGTCCTTGGACTTATTTCTGTGGACTAAGGATGAAGCATAACAACAGGAGTTGAAAGAATAGTGTTTTTAAACAAATGCTAGTACTCAGAAAGGCAAGAAATATACTTTGTGTGTGAATAATACCTTTTGTGGGTATTATTATGGATGCAGTGTAGTTATGGGATACATCTTGTGAGAAAATATGTTGCATATCATTCCCTATAACTACTAGGCAAAAAATTTTTCAGAAAAGAAAACCACCCTGTCAACACAAGAACTCATTCCCTGGAATTGTATGCACTTATTCCTGTTTGGGGGAATGATGCATAAAGCTGATTAGATATTTTAAAAGAAAAATGTCTGCCTAACAGTGTTGATTTGTCAAAAGAGAAGCTGCTCACAAAAACATGTCTGGATGACACTTCTTATAGGATTTCCATCACTGAGATAAGATTTCTGGTCAAACCTGTAGTGAATGAAGAGGAATCCAAGGCAGATGATAGCTTAAAAAGGATTAGATCACTCCCTTATGAGAGTTAAATTCAAGTCATTGCTCTTTGTAATTCACAGGATTGATTTATCTTCACTAATTGTGATGTCTTCTTCCTACTGTCCTTGTTTGACTTTACATTGCCCCAACCTCAGGGTCCTTTGAGGTGAACCAAGTAAGGATATATCAGTAGATATTCCAGCATCTTTCATGACTTGATAATTCAAAACCTTCAAACATGGATACTCTTGTGGGGCACCTGTTTCCCTGAGAAACCTCAGCTCATAACAAAATCAGTGCAAGTAGTCATGCTGTTTGGAGACATGTTACCACTTTCTGGCACAAACGGTCGTCACAAAACCTCAGCTACTGTAAGGTGTAGACCTTTAAAAGTAGAGGTTTTCCCTCATTCTAAGCCTGCTACTGGTCCAGACAGCTTTTTCCCACCTCTCCCAAACTCACATATATTGCAGGCTGTGGCTACAGTCCTGACCTAGTTTTCCTGTCATCAAATTTTAGATAGGAGTAACACTTTGGATTGGGACTTACCACATTTCTTATCATGAGGACATGTGTGAGAGAGAAGTATGGCACAGCTATTGGCATGAGTCAGGTTTCACCGAAATTTGAAGCTGTAAGCTACCATGCACATATTTAACACAATATAGATGACAATCATACTTACCACTCGGGTACTCTGAGGAATGTTTTTACTGACATTCAGTACAAGACATTTTCCTTGTTTTATGCTGCATACTTCATATACTGTTCAATTCTTGTTTACACAGAATTTTGTTGCAGGGAAGGGGGAGGAGGTGTGTAGAGAACGAGCAGTAGATACATTTGGAAGAAGTTAATATAGCAACAAACAACAAATTTACAAATTTTATATGCAGAATGATTGAAGATCCATTAAACAAGCAATCAATCTCCTAGCCTCCAAATACCAGGAAGGAATATGCTGAATGAATCACACTATTATTTTGCATAGTGAGGTATTACAGCCTTTTAGAATATGGTTTAAAATGTTTTATTTTAAAAATTAGATTGCACGATGTTAAAAATCAATCCACATATTTTGATGTTTAGAAACCAAATCTGGGTCTAAATTTTCAAATAACAGGTTTGTGTACTATGCGGTAAGATTTCCTAAGGTTGTGTGTTAAGTTATGAAAGTGCAAAATGCTAATTAAAATGCTGAACTGCAGATCAGTGAAGTACTTATATGCAGGCATAACTAAAAGTGTAAAATGAAGTTGATGTGAGCAGCCATAAGGTTGGCCTGGTTAGAAGGTAAAATCTACTGAACAGAAGAAAACATCTGCTAAAAAATAGACAAGAGAAGTTGCCTGCCAACCTAGGAGCTGTGAGCCCAGGACTAGGCTTGTGAACCAGAAACGTCCTTGAAAAGTGCAGCTAGCATCTCTGAAGTACAGCTGGGGTACCTAGAAACTGGAGACATCCTCAGATACCATGGATAAGTACAAAACTAAGCAATTGTAATAGCAACTTATTGTTGAAGAATTGGAACAGTCTGGGAAAATAAAATGTGTCTGAAAGAACAGAAAACACCATACAGGTGAAAAATCAAAAGTAAAAGCCTCTGTTGGCTGTTTGAAGTGGTGATGTCCTACATCCTCTTCTGTCTTTATAGCAAGGATTTAATTTCTACTCAGAATGGAACCTCTTTCTGAGAACTTCCCATGCTGCACCATCTTTTTCTTTCCTACACAGGTTGAGTTCCCTGCTTGAACTTTCTATGAGACCTTGTATTCTCACTGGGGATGCCCAGCTGACTGACTCCAGGCTCTGTGACACAGATCATCTCTGAAGTGAGACTGATTGCTGCCTTACTGGGCCCCCTTTGGGCCCACTTTTGGGGTCATTTCAGTTTGTCTTTCTCCCCTCTGGGATGGTTGGGACCCACTCTGGGATTGATTTGTTCTCCTTTCTGGGATGGTTTGGCCCTCTCTGAAATCTAATTCACTTGATACTATATATCCATAGAAGAACTCTACCATAAATATAGCTGCTGTTAAATTGCTAAGTTTGCTTCACTAATGATGTTTGCAGTTACCTGCAATATACTTTATTGGTTTTACTGTTACTTGTTGTTGCTACAATATTGATTGATACTATATTATTGATTGCTGATTATAATTTGTAATAGCTTGATATAGATCAAGATAATGATAGATGTACTTGGTAGTGATGATTTGGTAGTAGTTTATTTGCTAGGGCATGATATATATATGCCTACATACACATACTTGTTATTTAATAATTTTTCTGTGGTTGATATCACAAGAATTTGAGTGCTAAGAAATCACAAACCATGGAATCCACATGCTCTAAGGTTTTATTACAAATCTAAAACTTGACAAAACTAAACAGGTCCTTGAACTTCTCAGTAAACTAAAGCAATTTTAGGGAGACAGGTAAAATGCAAGTTGGCCACAGTAACAATCATATTATAATTTTATCTGGTTTACAATTTACAAAATAAAGGATAATATTTTCTCAATACTAAGAGGGTTTCAAGTTTTCATGATTCCATATTAAATATCAGTATGTAGCTAAGAAGACACTTGCATGGAACAAAACTAGAAAAAATAATTCCTGTTATTTTTTAGAAAATATGTGTAAGAAGAATATGTACACAAGTTAATACTTGGTAGAGGGATTATCATGAAGGGCGATGGCTGACCTACAATTCACAGAAATCACTGGTACTTTTCTACTTATATAATTGATTTTAGATTTTGCTGTGTGACAGCATGATCTCCTGTGGAAATTATTTGTGAAATAACCTTATGGAAATACCATTTTAAAAATCTTATTTTTCATACTAGTGATCTGTAACACCATCATATTACTTGGTTCCATTTTGATCTCTCAGAATTCGCTTCTTGATTAGGATCAAAACAAAACAGAAACAGATTTGTCTTCTCTCCATTTTTTGCTTATATGGATGAATTATCAATTCTGAGATCCCTAGAGGCATAAATAAGAGTCCTGCTTTCTGGCTTCAGCCCTATACATTAGGCATGAAAATGGAAATTTTGCACATTGGCTCAAACAGAACCACTTTAAAAGAAAAATCCTATCCTGAGAAAGACAATTGACTCTGAATCACTTTTAATATTCAGTTTCATTCTAAAATTGGTAGAGACAACACAGTATTAATAAAAATTTATCTCAGTGGTTTTTGGCTTTGCAAACAGACTTTATAAGGACAGTGAGAGACTCTAACTCATCAGACAATACACTAATATTTTGTGTGATTATAAAATATTTATTGTGATGGAAAAGGAGAGGAAATGACAGAGAGGAGCATGACATTTATTTTCAAAATATGCAAATCTTTTTGCAAAATGTCACTTTGAAATTGAGAAAATAAACCACAACTAACCTGTTATGTGATCCATATTAAGAGAAAAACAGATTCAAATTCCCTGAGTAATTGTTCTATGACAGAACCAAAATTGTTCTAAATGACCATGGAATTCTAAACCTTTCAGCCTGAATTCTTTAGTAATAAAAGCTTGTGTTTGCTAGTTTTCTATTTTGTCCTTACATCCTTGATTTTGAATTGATGTTCTTTATCCCATAAAAGTAATCACTAGTAATGAATACTACAGCTTTCACAAGTGAGACCAGTGGAGAGATTTAATTGATCACCCCCAAGGAAATGTAGAAATAAAATCTCATTGTGCTAGTTTTCATAAAGCATAACAGAGTTTAAAAGATTTGGAAAGTAATAGCATAATAAATTGATATAAGGGTGGAAGTGGTTTTCTTTTCCAGTAAAATGCATGCCTTTAATTTTGTTTGTTTGTTTGTTTGTTTTTTCTTTCAAAGCAAGTAAATTAAGCAGTATTAAAAGATTCTACCAGTCATTCCAAAGAAAATATATGCAAGTGACCTGAGGCAAGGAATAAAAAAAACAAATTTCAGCCTTAACTGATGGGAAATGACTGAAAAAAAAACCCAAGGTGATACTGTATTTGATAAATATTTAACCTTTAAATACAAATTCTGCACTTCATCTTTCTTCTATGACTTTCTCTTTTTATTTTTATCTGTGGAATAAGTATATCTCCCATCTCTAATAGTTTGTCTTTCCCTGACAATACATGGCAGGGCCAAAGACAACATAAACTGTCAGAGATGAAGAGTGTTAAAATGTAGCTAAAAAGCAAGCAAACAAACAAGTCTTTCTATAAGATATGCCATATGTCATGGGTTAACCACATAGGGGTTTCACTATTTGAAAGTACTGCTGGAAAGTACCGGGAAGAATAGCTGTCTTATTTTTGCTGAGGTCAGTGTTCACAATTAAAACATGGTAGCAAATGAAAGTCTCCATTCAGATTACCATGGGCATCAATTTTAATTAATACCAGACCTCCTTCTGCATCTCTGTGCAAAGTGAAAAGGAGAATTAGACTGAGGTCTCCTCTTAGACCTGTTTGGGAATTTTTTTTTTATTTTTTTTTTTATGACTAATTTTAAACCTTTTTAATTAGATTTTTTTTTTTTATTTTTAGGAAAAAAAAAATGGTTACCAATTGTTTGTAATAAAAAAAAAAATATACTTCAAAAGCTGTTTTACAGAAATAATAATTTTATAGAAGATTTTCTGTCAATCTTAATTGCCATCTGTTAATACATGTGAGACAACCAGATGCTCTGGTAGTTAATGCCACAGAGTTACCTGTAGAGATATGAAGTAATGGAAGACAGAGATGAAGAATAGAGAGAAAAGCAGAATCAAACAGGAGGAAAAAAAAAAAAAAAAAAAAAGGTT
>NW_020799091.1:86250367-86273723 GCF_003259725.1 Athene cunicularia | reverse complement strand
TTTTTTTTTTTTTTTTTTTGTTTTGTTTTGTTTTTGTTTGTTTTTTTTTTTTTTAATGGAATTTGCCATTAACAGTGAATTCTGATTAGTTTCCTCACTTGCAGAGATTTCCCGTTCTTCCCACTGATGCAGACTCCATCTTTGCCAACCCCTTTTATTAAAACAATCTATTGTTTATAACAGTTATTCCCCTCATTCCTTCAAAATTCTGTTGTTTTCTGTCATGCATTGGAACATATTATTTAGTTTCTCAGTTTTTCTTGTTGTTGTTTATGATGAATTTCACATCACCTCTAGCTCATTTCATATGAGGATATGAAGTCCAACTTAGTATATTGTGTCTCCCAGTTTTTAGTATGACAAAAAGTAAAATAACAGATTACACAAATGTGTAGAATAGATGCTCCACAAACTGTACAGGACTCCAATTCCATTGTCTGGTAAGCACAGGGGTCTCCATATCATATTCTTTCTCCTGAAAACTTTTGATTGAGAAGAAAGATTATTGAATATGTAAAAAAAGTTATAATGAGTGAAACTATGACAGCAATTGTTTAAATGCAGATTTGTATATTTATGAGCTTTATTTACAGATAACATATTTGAGTTCCACAGTAGTTAAAATCATCCCTCCAAACTTACTCTTCCGTGATCATTAAAGCCAAAATGTGACTTTTGGCCTGAAAATTTATGTAGAAAAACTCATTAAACTGTTTTGGAGAAAGACAAGATACCACAGCAGTTTGTTTGCGTTGTTAGCAGGGCATTTCTGAAGATGAATTAGAGCAAAAGGAAGAAGTAAAGGTAGGATGATGAATAATAAAGCAAAACTAAGTTGATAAGTACCTGGGAGCACTGAGACATTTGGGATATGTCAGGTGAGGGATGGTGTTAAGCCCCACCTGAGTTTGCAGGGTCCTGAAGGACAGAAAGGTGAGCATATGGGACTGAAAGAGCCATGAGTGACTGTGGCTAATTTATCCTAACATCTTCATTCCCTAGTTGCTGGTAGGAACATGGATTAACAGATGTTTAGACTAAGAATTTCATAGACTAAGATGAAACATCCCATACCTGAAAAAAAAAAAAAAAATCCCTTGACTTTATAAGAAAATATTAAGACCTTTAGCTTTACCATTAAAGGGGGGGAGCGAAGGGACAGTAAAGCCAGACACTCAGAAAATTTCCCCTTAGGATTGCCATGATTAGTGTGTTTTCTCATCAGTACTAGTTCAGTCCTTTCAATATACAGCTTCTAACAAAGATGTAAAACACTGAAGATAGAAGAATTTGCCTGGCTTATACATTACCCTTTACTCTCTTCAAAAGTGGTGATTGCCACAAGGGGTTCTTAATTTAACTTGTCCATTACATCTTACTTCCATTCAGTTTCTCTTATTAAAAACAAATTTGACACAATATATAAAAAAAAAGAGATCATTATACAGCACTGATCTCCAAATCCAACCTAATGTTCCATTTCACTTGACAGAACCTCTTATGGACATACTTACAGAAACACAGAATTGTTGAAAGGGCCCTCTGAGGTCATGTTGTCCAACTCCCCAGCTGAAGCAGGATCACCTAAGAGCAGGCTGCCCAGGACTTTATCTAGACAGCTTTTGAATATCTCTAAGGATGAAGACTGTACACCATCTCTGGGCAAGCAGTGCCAGAGCTTCCTCAACCTCACAATCAGAAAGTGTTTTCTGATGTTCAGACAAAACTTCTAGTTTCAGTTTGTGCCTATTTCTTTTCACCCTGTCACTGGGCACCACAGAACACCTGGCTCTGTCCTCTTTGCACCCTCCTTTCAGGTATTTGTAAACATTGATGACATTCCCCCTCTTCTCTATGCTGCCTTTTCTCATAGGAGAGATGCTTCAGTCCCCTCACCATCTTTGTGATCCTCCATTGGACTCTCTCAAGTATGTCCGTGTCTCTGTTGTTCTGAGGAGCCCAGAACTGGACTCAGCACACCAGGTGTGGCCTCACCAGAGCTCAATAGGATTACCTCCCTTGACCTGCTGGAGGGAGCATAAGCCCCTCTTGCTCCAGGCTTTCCACCTCATCTTCAGGACCAGGGAATCCTGAAGGCCAATCTCAATATCGAAGATTGTGGTGAAGAAGGAACTCGGTACTGCAGCCTTTTCCATGTCTGGTGTCACTGAGGCCCTTGCCCATTCAGCAGTGGGGACAAATTTGCCCTGGTCTTCCTTTTGTCACTTATGCATTTATACTAAGGCTTGTTTTTTTCCTTTTCCATCACATTATTCTAGTAACAATAAATGTCCAAGTCAGGGGCATCCACAAGTTAGAACTTTCAAAACTATTTGGAAATTATAAAGGACCTTGGGGAACCATGAATACAAGTTTCAAGGCATGGCTGGAACACATTATGTTATGATGTCTTATGAAGAAAAGTTCCAAACAAGGTGTAGAATGGGTATGAAATCTCATAGCTTGAAAGACTGAATAAAGATGAAGGAAGAATTATAATGTTTGGAACCAATGGAACACAAAAATTTTTTCTACTCAGGCTATAAAAGGAGATGACTTTCTTTGTGTGTTTTTCATTGAAGTTTGTTAAATTGAAAGAAAAGGAAAAAATAAGAGAGAGAGAGAGAGAGAGAGAGAGAGAGAGAGTTATAACCAGTTGCTAGGGCTAAAAATCCACAGAATCAAATGTATCCATTTGGGTCATCTGCACTTATTAGGCTGACAGCCACCATATATCCCCTCTCACAAAACTGAAATGAGCTATTTCACCTTGCTGGCTGTCTTCATGCTCTCATTTTGAGTAGTAAGAATGAAGAATAAAACTATCTACCACACATTCTCAGCAATAGACAGGAAGAAGAAGAAGATCCCAACTTTAAAAAATAGTATTTGGTACATGCAGGAGATTTAAACAATATTTTATTTAATATTTCTGATCTACTGCTTGGATAATTTTACTATGTTAGGAATATAGATAGATTACACTTTAAGGTAATGAGAATGAGTCAAATGAACAGGTTATTTTAACACTTTAACTATAAAACTAAATTATAGTATTTTATAAATACTAGAATTTTAGTTGCTTAAATAGAAAAATGTATATTCACACCAAAAAAAAAGGGAAAATGTCTCCTTTTTCCCTATGTATCAAATTATTAACTGCAAAATTAATAGTTTTAATATTTTAATATTAAACCCCCTTCCTTATAAAACTCAGGCTGATGTTTCTGTTTAACATAAGTGTTCTAGGAAAATTACATTTAAATAGCTGTATGAATTTTAGTGTTAAAAACATGTTAAAATATTAATCTTTTTATACAAATAGTTGTGCATTCAACAACAGTTTTTGTTGAGTTAATTCTATACTAATGGCAGAGATATTAAGTGAAAATGGATGTTGCTGGCCTAAATGACTGTTGTGGTTTATGCCCAGAAGACAACTGAGCACCATACAGCTACTCACTCCTTTCCCCTCAAGAACAGGGAGGAGAAACACAACAAAAGGCTTGAGAATTGAGGTAAGGACAGGGAGGGATAATTGACTCATTATGGTCAAGGACAAAACAGACTCGATTGGGAAAGAAAAAAAAGAACCTCAATTGAATTTGAACACCACCACCACCACCACCACCACCATTTAATTTACCAATAAAACAGTGAGAAATACAACCACATCTTAAACACCTTCCCTTCACCGCTCCCTTCTTCCCAGGCTCAGCTCTACTCCCAATTTCTCTACGTTCTCCCTGCCAGCAGCACAGGTATACAGGGGAGATTGGTTGTGATAGTTCATCACCCATTAATTCTGCTGCTCCTTTGTCCTCCAGGGGTGGGCTCCTCACAATCCTTCCCTGCTTTAAAGTGGGGTGCCTCTCACAGAAGACAGTCCTCCACAAACTTCCTCCAATGTGAGTCCTTCCCATGGGCTGCAGCTCTTCATGAACTGCTCCAGCGTGGGTCCCTGCCTCAGGCTGCAGTCCTCCCCAGCAAGTGACTGCTCCAGCAGGGGCTTCCTGCAGAGTCCCCGCCTTCTTCAGGTGCAGTCACCTGCTCAAGCGTGGGGTCCTCCCTGCGCTGCAGGGGAACAGCCTGCCCTCTCACCACAGGTGTCAAGGGAGTCTTTGCTCCAATGCGCCTCCCTCCATCCTCCTCCTCTTTTCTTCCACTGATCTATGCAGGTGTTTGCACAGGTATCTCCCTCACAACTTCTCCTCCTGTCATGTTCTCCTTCTTAAGTACATTATCACAGAGACATCATCACCACCACTACTTGGCTTGGACTTGACCAGAGGTGGGTCCAATTTGGACCCGGTGGAGATTCAAGAAACTTCTCACAGGGAGCACCTTTGTAGCCCCCTCCTCTGTTAGTAAAAACTCACCACACACAAACCCAATGACATTCCTGCCCAAAATATTTAATATTAATGTAAGAAGTTACAATTAACATATATGACATTAATCTGTGAAAGACATCCATGCATAAAACAGTTTTAGAGAAGTGAAGATGAAGGCCAGCTCTCTAATGTGAGAAAAAAATACAAGAAACTTGGCCTTCCCAAATTCAACTATATTAGCTTTCCACTTGAGACCTTTAGTAATCAAACCATTTGCTGTAGAAGGCAAGCATTAATACAAATTGTGTTGTCTGTATATGTGGAAATAAACACCTTTGTTGGAAAAAATGCAGAAAGACTAAAGCATCCTACTTAAAACAGATCTATAAAAATTCTGTTGGCTCAGTTTAGGCAGCATGGTAGAAAATGTACATTTACTTCAACGCAGGCAGGATGAAATTAAACCATTTCATAAGAGTAACAAATCTGGTTATATGGGTCAAAAGAAGGTATTAAATTACATCATCTATTAATCCACAGGATCTTCCATTTTGGATCATTTAATTATAAAGTATGTTCCATTTCCAGTACACTTAAATAGTTTTACCATATCATATTGTTATTTTAGAAGTTCTTTTCGTTGAAACTCATTATACTTCTGCTGATACATACATTGTCTGTTATAAATATTACACAAGAAAATATATTAAATGCCACGTTAACTACATACATATGGAAATAAAGGTACTAAAACTAACAGGATGAAGAAAGAAAACATTTCCAGACTTTATCACACTTTAAAATAAATCAGCAACAAACACACATAAAAAGTATACAAATACAGAAAACCAAGTTCTAAATAAATGATGAATGTTGTATTGCAATTAACTCTGCCAGAATATGGGAAACACCTCTATAAAAAGAATGCATTTTTTTTCAGAAATAATATATGTATGGCATCTGGTAGTACAAAGGACTGAAGAAATATATAGAACAGGCTGTTCAGATATTGTGGCAGTGTGGGCAAGTGGAATTTCTTATTCATAGCTTGTGAAACTGCCAACTTTTCACAAACTTCACTGCCGAATATCACAGACTATGACATTAAGAAATCTCGTGACCTTGTCCATATGCTCTCCAAAACTGCTTCCTTGGGCTGGAGCACTCAGTCATGTCCACATTACAAGAGGCTTTCCCCCTGCCCTAGTTAAAAGCAACAACAACAGCAAAAAAACAGGATGTGTGGAAAATGTGTTATTGCTGAGCTCAAGACTTACTTCACAGAAGCTTGTGGCAGTGCTGAGGAGTCCGTCTTGCACCCCCTTTTCTTCCATTTATGTCTTTGGCTCTGACATTCAGCCCTGAAAAAAGGGCCCCATACAACAGTGTCCTTAAAAAACCTCACAAGTTGAGAAAATATGAAAAAGGAAAAGAGAGCTCCAGAGAAGAAATGAAATCTGGCAAACAGCAACTTCTCAGTCTTTTTTTTTGCCTTTCTTATCATGGTCATCTTCTACCAGCTGTGATCAGTATTGCCATCATACAAAGTAACACTTTGTTATTCTTCAAATTTTTAGTAGTATCTTTGCCAAGTTACTGGAAGATGTTGTCACCCAGCTTAGACCTGACATGTCTTTACAATTCAGTTCATCCCTCAAAGCCTGTACTTGTTTTTGACAAAGGTGAGATGAGAAAGAGCCTACAACTAATTTCAGCATATAGAAAGCCATATGAAGCCAGGTGACAGAGCTAGAACTGGTTGCTAACAGCAGTGTAGTTGTATCTGGTACCTTATTGCAACCTTTGAAAGTGTAAACAAAGTCTGCTGAAATCCAGACATATTAGGCATTTACAAGTTTGTGAAACAATGGTTTAACCTCAGTATATCCACTTTAAATCCATCAATACATTATATACAGGAGCAGGCCTGCAGTTGGGTTTTGGGGTTTTTTTTATGGTTTTGTAGGCTGGATTCTACTGGACTCCAGTGTTTTGCCAGTCAATAGAGACCATTTGTTTTATCCAGTGTTGGCTAAGAAGTCTTCAGAATTGACAATTATTTCAGAAGAACAGTGTTCATGTTTGAGGACAATATTCTACAAAATGACATCAAAATCAGGAATTAGAAGGTTCCTAATTATTTGCATCAATGGTAATAATGCTTTGTCCTGTCACCTTGCTGTACTTAGCCTTACTATCCCCACAAGTAGTTCTCATGCATACTCAGTTGCTGCAATTGAATATAAATTCAATATAAAAGCCAGCTGTAGATTCTCAGTGTTAGGAGCTGCCAAATCTGGTAGCATGAGAGAGGTGAGAGTGCTGTGGATCCCACATGTGATTGGGGTCCCCCCAGATGCCCAGGTGCCTCTGTGTGTACAAGAATCAGACTTTTTTTCACATAATCTAACACCTGGAAGACTGTTTTGTTATCAACAAAAGTAACAAAAAAACAGCACGGTTAGCAGGATCACCACAGAAATCTGTACCATTCACAAGCTGTGCAAGAAAGAGCCCCTGAGCAGTCTCAAAATAAAGTTTGTAGTGTTACTGCAACTTCTATGAAGGGAGAGCTATATCGCACACACCATGAAGTCCATACCTCTTGTATTTTTCACACCTGTGTCTTCATTTCATTTCACAGCTCTCCATGAACCTCCTGTCCCAAATTCTCTTTTCCCTTCAAAATACATTTCTTCATCTCTTCCTTCTTTATTGCAGATGCATATTGATGGAAACCTCCCCATCATGCTGTCTGAGACACTCAGTTCCCAGAATAATTTCCTTGTATCTTGGGTAAAGCTCCTTTACAAGGCACTTAATCAGAAAAGACATACTTGACTTTGAAATTTCGCCAACCATCTTCACACTCAGCCAATGTGCCTGTGCCTCTGCAGATTCAGTTTCTGGCCTAGTTGAGAAATGGGAGAGCTATGCCATTGCTTAGTACTCAGGTGTAAAATTATTATCCGACCCTTATATTTTCTAAGACATTTCCCCTTTGTACTTTCTAATTCTATTACTTTCTGGATTTCTGTTATGAGTCTCACTGGCTGGCCATGCTCATCATCTGAAGATGTCATTGTCCTTGAGAGAGCATGGAAAGGAGGTCAGGCAATTCTGCAGTGGGAGGAAAAATCCCAGGTACTGCCCACAGGTATCCTATGGAGCTCTGAAACCAGCAGGTGCTCTTTTACCTGATCTACCACTACAGGGTCAATAGCTCTACTGAGATTGCTCAGGCAAATGTTTTCAGATGTTATATATGACCCCTTTCAATCACAACTTCAATTATTGACCAAACTGTCACTAAAAGAGTCTGTGAGACTAACTCTTGTAAGTTTATAAGACACACAGGGTCTTCAACATCCCAGGCCATACAGTCAAGGAAGGACATGGCAGAATATATGCTGATGGACTCAGACATTTCAAGTAACATACAGAACGTCCCTCACTCAGCCTATATGTGAGAGCTTTAGTGGGTTTTTCCTGCTGGTGATATGGGTGGGAGAGCTCCCAAATCAAGGAATTATGGATGGTTTCTTCTTGAGCCACTATGTACATTACAGTAGGTAGACAAATATATAGCTCTGATAAGAACAGTTCTCACTATGGTTAAGAAACAGATGTTCATATATGAAAATATTAAACAGGTGCCTGGTTTGAAAATGTCTTTTAATTTTTTTTTTTTTTTTTTTTTTTTTTTTACATAGAAGAGTTCTCACCCAAGTCAGTTATTGATTGACATGGCCTTATTTAAATTGGCCACATGGTAACATTTGCAGTCTTTAAATCTAGATATAATTGAGGCTTATATAATTGTGATTTATTGTGGAAATCAATGAGTTGTCTTTTTTATCACCCAAGTCACAGAACAACCTTGCAGTATTTGGATGACACAAAGCTGGGGGAGGGGGGGCACAAATATTGTGAATGCCTTAGCAGCAATATCTGCTGGTCTTTGGAGAAAGTTGACACTCCCCAAATCTCTTAGGCCTTGAAATAAGATCTGCAAGTGCAAGATATGACTAATAAAGGTAATGTTTTTTATCAGTCTAGAATTTCTGTTAAATCTAATTAAAAACTATGCTGAAAGATGTTTTAGACTGACAGGTATCTGTGATTCACAGTCAGCAAAGAAGTCCTCAGCCATGGAGCAAGGTGCCAACCAACAGGTGCAAAATCAGTTCCTTTTCAGTACCTTGTCAGTGCTCAGCCTTTCATTTGGCAGCAGCAGTCTGCAGACTTGTAGTCTGGATTAGCCTTAGCACATGTTGTCTCCTGCTGAGTGTCATGGTTCTGGATGGAAAGGGAACAGAGAAGCAAAGGATACAAGTTCATAGAAAACTAGATTTCATTAGTCCACTGAATATCAAGCAATTTGTTTTCAATGGCAGATGATATAAAAATGTAGGAGAAACAGTGATTTTGAAAAAAAAAAAAATCTCAAAATGCTTGAAAAATATGCAGTAACGAAAAATCTTCAACAAATTATTGTGTATATTATGTGTATTGTGTATAGTGATATTGTGCATATTGATATGATTTTCAAGAAAAACTTTTTCTGCTTCAGACTAACATTCAAAGTGCCAGGTGGGTGCTGGAGAACATATTCGCTATCTTCAAAACCAACTCAGATGAGCTTTTATTGAAAAAGACCATCTTAAGTATAGGCTAAAGTATATAAAACCAGCTCCATGAAAGTCACTAGCAATTGAAAAAAATCAAGTGAATGGTAGAAATATTTTAAGTGGTAATGAAATGATTTTGTATACATTCCATCTATGGAGACCAAGACACAGATGTCAGCCTATAACAGAATAGTACAGTTTTATTTCCATTAACTGGAAGGGTTAAATAAAATAAAATATTAAATAAACTTACTGAAGGATAAAATGAACTTGCTGAAGGATATTAGACCTATACATGAGATTGTGCCTATTAAATCTGGGACAGAGCAAGGGGTGGATGTGTGATTTTTTTGTTTGTTTGTAGGTTTTTTTGTTCCTAGGAGTGCTACACTGAAGCAAATAATGTCTGAAAGGGGCAGAGTAGTTTAGGAAGTTTAGGTTCAAGCATTTTGGAAGGAAGTAGATTTAAATATACACTCACCAGCTACCATCAATTCAATGACTTAGAAGCAAATAGCATGAAAATAATAAAAAACCTTGATTGAAAAACTCTGGGGAGTCAGGTACATATTTGTTATCTTTGTTAAACTACACACTAGTACCAGAGAAACAAGGTTTGCCATTTTAAGTTTTGCTTAACTGAAGGTGAAATGCTCTGTAACAGTATCTGCAAAGAAATCAGCGTTTTGCAGGAGTTCCGTAAAAGCAAATCCAATGAATGGGATCTGTTACCATGTCACAGGTATGACTTATTGAGTGGTATTTAGCTGCCTGAATACACATGTCAAGTAGTATTTTGGAATCTATAAAGTATCTGGGAAATGTGCATGTAGCTGGTGTTTGTGACATAAGAGACCTACAAAAGACTTGCTCCTTTCTAGAGCAGTAAATGAAGGTCAGGGGACATCTAAAATGGCACCAGGTGCCTTTAGTTAAGCAACTGAATCCAGTTCCCTGTCTCTAGCAGAAATTGCTGGCAGCAAAACACAGAGACACCTATTCTTGCTGTATGAAGTGAGTTTGTTCTCACTCTAGACAGACACAATGAATGACACAATGTCTAGACTGAAAGGAAAGGGAGAAAAGAAGACACTGGCTCTTCACTAAAATTTCTTGGTTCTGGGATAAACAGCCTCATTTAGATTTAAAAAAAAAAAAAAAAAAAAAAAAAAAAAAAAAAAGGAAGGGTTGCTGTCTCTGGGAAGGCATAAGCTACATCAAGCTTTGAAAAAAAACATTTTCATAAGCTGAATTAGCTAAATGTGTTACAATTTTGAGATTGTAGTTACACAAAAGTTGTTAAGTGCAAAGCTTAACTGAAGAGGGAAATTGTGATAAAATTTCTTGGAAGTAACAGTTATCAGAAACTTTGCTTTTGGCAAGTGGAAACTTGGGGGAGGTTGCCTACTGAGGTAGTGGAAACATTTCAGTGAAGATGCTCAGTTCTGGAATAACAGACACATTTTCCCACAGTTCTCTACAACATAACCATTAGAGTGGCTGAGTGAGGGTAGTTGAACACTGACACCTGTCCCCGGAAATTCTAGAGCCCAACCTGGATAATTATAACAGTGCTATATCTGTGGGTATGCAGGCATGAATCATAAGGAAGGATCTGAATGAGGATTCTGCACAGAAACTTGGCAATTAGATACTACATGTGCAAGTGCTATGCTAAGGATACAGCCTACAATGAAGAATATTGTCCTACAGTGAAGAATATTGTAACTCAGAAGATGTAGGAACAAAGTCCAAAGAACTACAGATCTCTTACTTATGCCAAAGAAACAGAGGTACAGAAATGTTTCCTGTCTGCGTACTCTCTTCGTGTTTATCCGTTACTAGCAGAGAGCAGGCAGGAGAGGGTCTGGCAGGACACACTTTCAGGATCATTGAAGGACCTTCTCATTTAGATTTGAGCTATCCAAAGCATGCAAACTGAATGCTGACAGGGCAAAGACAGAAGAAAGTGATGTATATAGTTCTGTAGAAGTTCTATAAGTCATTTACCAAATGTACAGGCTTGTTTCTCAAATAATAGACCTTTATAATACTTTGAATTACAAAAAATCCCAGATCCACTGTGACACTAATAGTGTAGTTGAGAGATTCGGATACATCACATTTAGAAAGCAATACATGTATTAGTCTTGGTAGAACATCTAAAATGTAATAGATACTTTTTTTTTTTTTTTTTTTTACCAAACACAACAGGCAAGAGAGTTTAAAGGAGATCTGACAACAGTGATGTCCTGGTTCAGCTAGGATAGGGTTAAGTTTCCCCAGCAGAGAGGGGGAAAGGATCTCCAGGCGGGTTATTCATACCATGCTGATGTCAGGTCCGGCACAGCAGCACAGGAAGCTTTTTCCTTTGTGGCTTTGGTGGATGGGAGCATGTGAGCGAGCTGTCTGTAACCATTGCGGTATTTCTCTGTATAACTTTTGTCTTGTTTACTGTTATTACTGTTTATTGCTGTTATCATTGCTCCTGTTGTTGTTCAGATTGTTATCTATTACACTGTTGTATTAAATTTCTCCTTATTTTAAGCCTGGGTTTGTGCCCTACTTGTAGACAATACCCTTTGCTCTCCCCTGTCTCGATCCAGTGTCAGGGGAGGCTTTGATACAATCCCCAAAGCAAGATTAAGACACAAATGAGGTCAGATTTGTACAACCTTTCAAACATTCCCATAAAAAGAGGTAAAGCAATAGTATAGAGGGAAGCAGAAAAGTTCAGAACAGCTAAGCAAGCAAACGGAAGAGATGCAGCAAGCTCAGTTACCACCACCACAAATCCAACGGCATCCCGTTGATTTGGTCTCAGTGTAGGTGATGGAGAATCCACTGAGAGAAGAGTACACAGTCCTTTTATCATCCCAGTCCCCACAATTAGTCCACCTATTTCCATGGAGCTCGTTATCATACTCACTGCCTCAGTTCCTCTATGGGTGCATGCCCAGGTGTTCACGGTGGTTGTAGTGGGTGAGTGTGTGTGTGGGGGGGTTGGCTAGTGATGCCTTTAACCTCCACACATCCTCCTCATCCTGACTTCTTCTCCAGGCCCTGCGTGCAAACACAGCTTGGTAGATGTAATGAAAGAAGTTCCAGCTTTGGGCAGACAGTGTGGTTTTTGGGGGGGGATATTTTTGATCCTCTTCAGGGAGTACTTCTTCATAGCAACAGAAAGTTGAGGCCCAGTTTAGGCAGTGGTGCAGTGTCAAAAGAGGCAGCTGACACAGCCTGACAGTCTTACACCACCCCGTGGCTAGGAGATAGTAATGGTGCACCAGCAATGCTGAGACAAAACAGCTGACACAGTCCCTTACATCCCCACATTTACCAAGCCAGGAATTACATTGTTGAAGGTTCTCAGGTTGGTCAGTCATGACTTCCCTTTGGTTAAGTCATAATGACTACTCCTGATGACTTTCTTGTGCTTCATGTGCCATAAAATAATTTCCAGGATTCACCTTTCCTCACCTCTAGAACCTTTCCTAAAGATTGAGTTGAGGATGATCAGCTTTGTATTTCCCTGGGTCCTCCATCTTGCAGATAGGATTGACATTTGCTTTCTACTAGTCTTCAGGCACTTCTCCCACTAACCATGGTCAAAGATGATCAAGAGTGACCTTTCAATGACATCAGCCA
The DNA here is from genome assembly GCF_003259725.1 of Athene cunicularia. Lineage (NCBI taxonomy): Eukaryota > Metazoa > Chordata > Aves > Strigiformes > Strigidae > Athene > Athene cunicularia. Next base: position 86,261,110 of record NW_020799091.1, on the reverse strand, counting down.
GCTCCCCTTGCACTTATGGGTGCATCCTATCAGGACCATGGACTTATGTGTGTTCAGTTTGCTTAAGTATTCTCTTTCTTATCCTGAAGTAACTCATGCTTGCTCTAGGCTTTCCCCTTGGTGTCTGGGGCCTGGAAATCCTGAAGGCTTGTCTTAATACTGAAGACTCTGCTGAATAAGAAATTCAGTACCACAGCCTTTTCCATGTTCTGTGTCACTAAGGTCCCTGTCCCGTTCAGAAGTGAGGACACATCTTCCCTAGTCTTTCTTTTTTCCACTTACATAGAGAAACCCCTTCCTGTTTTGACATCCCTTGTCACGTTCAACTCTAGATGGGCTTTGACTTTCCTAAATTAATCTCTTAATACTTTGAGAGTGTCTCTGTATTCCTCCCATATTACTTGTCCATGATTCTTCCTTCTGTATAGTCCCTTTTCATGCCTAAGTTTTTGCAGGAGTGACTTGTACATCCATGCAGAACTCCTGGCAATTTTGTCTGACTTCCTGCTCATTGTGATGGACTGTCCTCATGTTTGCAGGAGGTGATCTTTAAATATCAACAAGATTTCTTGCACCTATATTGCTTCTTTTGCTTTATCTCATCAGACTCTTTCAATCAGATCTTTGGTGAAGCCAAAGTCTGCTCCACTGAAGTCCAGAATTCCAACATCTAATGGTCACTGCATCCAAGGTTACCTTTGGCCTTCACATCCCCAATGAGACCTTCCTCACTGATGAATGTGCAGTTCAGCAGATCATATCTCCTTGTTGGTTCCTCTATCATTTGGGTCAGATAACTGTCATCAATGATCTACAGGATCATCCTGGAGAGGAGGTCATTCGCTGCTTTGTTTTTTAGCAGATATCAAGGTGATTGATGTCCCTCAGGAGTACCAGAGTCAGCGAATGTGTAACTATCTCTATCTGTGTTCAGAAGGCCTCATCTGCTTGTCCTTCCTGGTCAGGCAGTCTATAGCAGACACTGACTACAGTGTCACCCACATTGTTTTGCTCTTTAATCCTCAGCCATAAGCTCTTAGCTGGCTCATCACCCATCTATAGGCAGAGCTTCATGCATCCCAGGTACTCTCTCACATAATTGGCAACTCTATTTCCTCATCTTCCCAGCTCATCCTTCCTAAAGGTTTTGTATCCCTCCATTGCAGCACTTCAGTAATGTAACTTCATCACAACAAGTCTCCACAAATCCAACACAGACCTGCCACTATGTATAGATCACTAGTTCCTCAAGTTTATTGCCCATGCTGCATGCATTTCTGTACCAGCACCTCAGGGAGGCACCCTAATATGTTGCTTTCACATAAAGGGTCTGTTGGGTTTTTTCCATAGTGATGTCTTGTAGGCACTCCCTTTTTTAAATGTCAGTCTTGTGGTTATCATGCTTAAGTCCTATTTTGTAGATTCTGTATTTCTTTTTTGTGTCTATCACCACCCCAAGCGCTTTCCTTGTCAGTCCTGGCCATCACTCCCACTCAGGGCTGTTGGTTACTCTATCCTTTTTTTTTTTTTCCTAGTTTAAAGCTTTTCTTATTGGGTGAGCCATCCTGCTGGCAAAGATACTTCTGTCCTGCTTAGTTAGGTACACCCCATCTAACCCAAGCAGATGCTGATTCTTAAATAGGGTTCAGGGTCACGGAAGATAAAACCTGTGCCAAATACCAGTTCTGCAACCAATTGTTGGCATAGAGTATCAGTTCCCAGCCCCCACCTCTTTGCACCCCTTAGCTTCACCAGCAGACAGGGTTGAGACCACCACCTGGCCCCCCCAGAGCTCTGTAGACACAATTGATACTCTCCAGCTTGCCCCATTATTGCCCACAGGGAAGAAAATATGGGGGTAATAGTCAGAGGGTTGGATACACCTCAACAGTCTCTGAACAACATCCTGGATCCAGGCACCCATAAGCAGGAAACTCCTTTAGACAACAGGTCAGGTTGGCAGACGGGTTGCTCTGTCCCTTGCAGCAGGGAGTCACCTGCTACTATCACTCGCCACTTTCTCCTTGTGGTCTTGCATGGGTCAGGATCAGTTGGCACAGTTGTCTTACTTGAAAACACACCCAGTTCTTCCTCAGCTTTGAGGGCAAAGAACCTGTTCGCTAGTGACAAACCGTTTACTTTTTATGCTGCTTCTATTTTTTTTCCTAAGTTGCAGAGATATGAATTAAGTATTATCTGGGTAGTGTAACTTCTCACTGCATCAAATTATTATACATTGGCATGCATTGTTTGACAGGCAAAATACGTTCCTTTCATTGGTTTGTGCTCCTGGCTGTTGGCATGGATATCAACAAAATACTTTTCTATGCCCTGGAGAATACATTATAATTAGTTTTGGTCAAGACTACTTAAAATGTAAGCACTGTGGTTGGAATGTGGGGTTTGGGTAAATGTTTCAGCAGTAGTAAAATACTTAAAAATTCTTGAACACGACTAGAATGTTCAAGTTTTGATGAGAGCTCCTGTTTCAGTCAGTGACCTGTGAGAGTTTGGCAAAATACAATGTGCAAGTAGTGGCTGGTATTAATAATGCTTGGCAGTGCAGTGGATTTACTTATCTGTGGTTTATACATACAATTTTTCATTACCAAATAAATTGGCCAGAAATACTGTAGCTTATAGCTAAGCTAAAGCATATTTGAGGTATCCCTCCCAAAGAATGTCTTTTGTTTGAGACTCAGTAGAAGAAAATATAACTGTATTTTCAGTTTCTACATTAATACCTCATTTTCCTCTTTTGGAGGGGTTTTGTCATTCATTATTGCTGTATGTGGACTTGCTATATGTGACTCCTGCATATTCCATTAAATCTGTTTCTTACCTTGCAGATTTCAAGGTTGTTGATCATCAAGGACATGAAAAAATTATCCCTCCAGTCTGTGAATTTTTTCCTCTGCATATTATGCTTTCCACGTATCTTTTACTTTTCTAATTCTCAGGAGTCTTCTGCTAGTTTTCAACTTTCAGATTCAGACCTTTGCTTATGCTCTGTTAATTCTTTTGCTCTGTCCTTGGAATAGTCTTGTTTCTGATGAAGAAATACTTTCACAAATAATTTTTCTTCACACACATGAATAGTTATACAATATGTCCTCTTATTTCGATGTGTCCTTTCTGTTTTAGATTAAGGTGCTAAACAGTCAGTGTATATATCATAGAAATATATGACATGATTAATAAATCAATCATACAAATAATCATCTCAGCAATTCCTAAACTTCAGAATACTATATTAAATAAATCAATTTAAGTTAATATTTTGCCTTATTTGCAATAGGTATGGAACTTGTTCTAAAAAAGAAAATTGATCTACTGCTTTACTAAAGTTTATAAAGGTGAAGGAAGTTTCTGTCTTTCATAGTGATACAGTATATCAAATATCTAAAAAGAATAAAAAATAAATATACATGTTGTTCACAGAAAAATGGAAACATTTGACTTTGTTTTGTTTAGTTAAGAACTTCAGAGACTATTATGAAAAAAAAAAGTTAAAACCAAATATAGCCAAGCTGAATGAAACAAAATTGTTTACTGTTTGTTGTTATTCAGTCTTTTTATGGAATAATACTTTTTGTATATGACAAGTGAGAAATAGAATTTATGTCAAAATCTCTGCTAAAATAAAATGTGTTGAAAAGGTTAGATTCATATTCCTGTGTCTGAGTCAGTCAAGTGTAGTTTTGCATCAGTAGCAGTATCTGAAGCATATCTATATCAGACCTGGATGTAGAGTGGAACATAGAAAAAGTACATTTAGGATACTGCTTTTCTTATAAGTAAACTACATTAAACATCATCTGAGGAAAATCCTGTGAAAATTATTGATATGAAAGATTTCCATTATTAGAAGACAAGTTTTATATTCTATATTTTTGCACTGCGTTCTATCCTCAGTACCTTTATAACTGAATGACACATTCAATCAGACTTAACATTAAAAAATCACAACTGTAAACCAGATTTCCCCTAGATTCTTTTTGTTACCTTTCATTAATATAGCATAAGTTACTTTAAAAAAAGATATTAGAATTCCAAAACATTCTTAATATTATATATTGCATTTGTAGCTTTTGAAATATTCATTAAAATGTCATTCTTGGAAAAAAAAACTTACTCTTTTTTTAAAAATTATATAAATCCCAGAAGATCATGCTTTTGACCAAACTTTTATTTCTGAAAAAAACATTTTTAGTGCTGTTTATTTGTTCCATGCTTGTATCTAATTTTCTTTCATAAGTCAGCTTTAGTGGTGGTGTGGAAATGCTTCATGTATATCAGAAGCCTGTCTAATCTACAATTGCTCATTTTGCTCTGACATTTACTCGGCAATACCTATTTGGAGTTAATATAATCTGGACAAAGTTCCAAAAGGAACTATTTTATGTTTTGACAAGGCAATCCCAACTCAGCATGATTCCAGAAATAGCTATGCTTGGCTGGATGTCATATTTATGATTCTTCAATGTTATTTTACACCAGTATTTGTAATTTACTTATTTCAGTCAACAGTCAACAGCATCAATGTATTTGTGAGGCCTTCTGTGTTTTTCAGACTTTATGAAATAAATCAATGCAAGGAAAGGATTTTTTTTTTTTTTATTTTATTTTTCAGAATGTGCTTTTACACTGTATTCTGACAGATATTCCTTCCAAACCAAATGATCATTTGGAAACTGTATTTTGATTCTGTGTACCTTCAAAAATTTGGCATTTGCAGAGTTTAATGGAGTTATGCAAGCTGTATTCCTTTGGCCATGATTTCATGTGACATCTATCAGTCACTAAAGAATAACAAAGCTTTCTGGGACTCAGTTTCTCATGACAGAGAGAAAGACTGGGTTTATAGAACTCAGTCCTAGGTTACAACAAAAGGAAAATGCAGTATCTCTGAAGTAGCACTATCATGCAGATATATTACAGTTGTCTCTTAATCCAAGGAGATACTTGGATATAGAACACTGCATGCCAATCAGCAGCTATAAAGAAAGTCATGCTTTCAGGTATAGATGGGTAAAAAAAAAAACCTCAAAAAAACAAAACAAAACCAACAGAAAACAACAACAAAAACAAACAGGGAAGCACAGATGTGTTACTGAAGGATGAACAAAGCCAAGCGACTTCATTTGTAATCTCATCAGCTTGAATACTGATTCTTTTGAGGTGGTCCATGTCAAGTCATTGAATTTCATCATCAGCATTACTTCAGGCGTATAAGGTAGTAGTCATGCTTGAATACTCGTATCATAGGATTCATGAAGATTCACTAGTTCACCTTTGTAGCATTTGAAGATATGAATTTTAAATAAATACTTTCTTATTAAATACTGACAGACTAGTTTTATTGTAACTCTAATAATCTAGCTAACAGAAAGTGTCTGCTTTAAATTGATAAGCATGCTTCTAAGTTCTGTAGCTGGAACACAGAAATACGTTGATAGTGTGCCCTGTACTCCAAGAAGTATCTGGGTACAGCTTCTCAAATGTACACAGACTAAACCACGTTTCAACTTCTGGTTATAAACTTTTGTTCTCTAATTAGATAGCACAGTACCTCTGGAGGGTTACCTGTACTTGTCCAACGCTTGTCTCTGACTTTCACATGCCACCCTTATCGGGAACTTTATTAAACCCTCAAATTTTCAGGTGTTTAAATATCAAGTGCACATTTTGTTTTTCAAGGTACTTACTGGGATATTCTTTAAAGTTATGAAATCCCATTTAATTTATCATTTTTAGAATCCCATTTAATTTCTTATTTTTAGTAGATCTGTACATATTAAGTAGTTTACATTGATAATGGAATGGTAAAGAGGTGGTCATTAGTGTTTACAGTAACAGTCTACATTTGGAGGAAAAATAAATGTACATAATAACCATTCCATTCAATATTAAGGATTAGCCAAAGTGATTGTTATCTCCATCTCTTAGCCGTTATTATACACTTGATATATACATTACATCTTCACTACACTCACACTGAGAGAATGACTGACTGAATTTCTACAACAACAAAAATTAGGATTTTGTGCACTAATATTATATATTACAAGATACAGTATGCTCACTGCAAGAACCCACTTCTGTTAAGTGGGTGTTAAGTGAGTACTTGGTGGTTAGTTTAAAGCAGATCTGTCTTAATATAGATGAGAATACATGATACATAGGTAGCTCTAAATATGATATATAACGTGATATTTTACGGATATCTTTGTTGATTGAGTACTTTGAGATGTTAGTACGTGTATGAAATTGATTCCATAGTAGATGTTTTAAAATAATGCAGGCAGTTAAGAATCACACTTATTCAAATACTTTGAAAAACCTTGCCAATACAAGACTCATCAGAACATTGGATATAATTATTTGAAAATAAATAGATCCAAGTTCACAAACAATACAACAATCATTAGAAGTATCCTCTCTGAGACCATCCTCTTGACCAGTAGGAAAAAAAAGTCTTCAGTCATGGGTTTAGGGTTTCTAAAATAATTGGAGTAGGTTTAGAAGAGTCCTGAAATCAAATATAGTTTTTCTCTAATAATGGAATGAAGAATATAAATTAAACATTTAAGCAAATTATTGACTGTTTTACAGAAAATATTTATTTATATATTTATGTATGCACTTTCCATGACTTCTAGATAAATATTTTGTTTCAGGACCTGACTGGTTAATGTCATCTGCATTTCCTTCATAAAGGAAAATCAAGGTGTCATGACTGTGATGCCTCATGTAGAGTTAAAAAAATGGTACCTCAAAGACAGTGTACTTGGACCCAGATCCATGGCCTGACTTCTCAGATTGATTTTGGGGTGATCTCATACCAGAGTTGCCCGGTGGTTTTGACTCTAAGCTGCACGTGGTTACCATCACCAACCTCTTCTCCTTCACTTGCAGAGGTACTTTGAGCATGCAAGGTTACTGGCTTGTTGTTTTGCTTGCTTTAGGGGACCCTTTCTCATGTGAGGCAGCCAACCTTCACTGCTTCCTGACATATGACTGGAAAAATCATAAAGCTTGCGAATTTCTTAGAATTTTCTTAGAAGAAAATGGAATATTCCAATTCAGAAAGATTATATGGATTGAGACAGAGTAAATAGATGCTTTGCTGATCTTACATTCATAAAAACAATGATTTTCAGTTTCAGCAAGGTAGTAAATGGCATTATGAGCATCAATATACATACACAAATTCCAGTCTCAGAGTCAAAAAGCATGAAAATGTATTGAGCAAGACATCATGTAGCTTGTCATTCTTGGCTGAAGACTCTAATTCAAGTATAACCATAGCGATATTTACTTCCAGTGATGAAAAATTTCTCTATAATACAAAATAATTCAACAAAATAAAAAAGAATCCAGAAGAATATTCAAGCATTCATAGTGTTCTGCAAATATAAGATAAAGTGAATTAATTATTTCTCAGCAGCATATATTTTATTAGCATATTGACAGTATACATGAGTGAGATTTCAGATTGTTTGTTAGTTGGATCATTGATGTACTCAGTAAATATAAGTCAATACAGGAAATATGAAGACAGACTTAATCTACTGATATCCAAAGAAATAACTAAAAATCATTCTTAAAGTCTTTATATTTTCTGCTGTTTCCTTCTGAGATTTGTGATGCTGTTCCTCTGGAGTTAGTCTTAGGCCAATTCTTAACAGCTCCAATTGACTAATTAGTTGCTTCAATGCAAAGACAAAGCTTCTCTCAATATTCATTATTAATTTTCCTATTAGTATAAAATATCATAATTTACAAGTTCTTACACTGGATTCTCAGAACTCTCATGAAGATGTATCCCTGCCTGTTCTTTTTCTTTACACAAAGACTAAAAATTTCTTTAAATCCTTAGTGACATAATCTCATCTGCCATTAATTTGAGTACATAGTCCTTAACACTTATATATCCACAAAGGGAGTTGTTACCTTAACTCTTTCATATTTAAATAATGCATAGCCATTCTAACTCACACTTTGTTATTTCGTATATTCATGAATGCCAATGGAGATGCAGTACCTGTTTTTCCATTACTGTTTTGTTACTCAGTGCTACTGTTAAATTGAGGAAAGTCAAAAAAAGTAAAGCAACTTGCCTGAAGTCACAGAATGAATTAACCCAGTGAATGTTAGAATAAAGGACTAACAGAGCAGAGACAAAATATCAGAGCAAACTCTTTCTATTGTCTTATTTTAAAATGTAGCTGCATTCATTTTTATACATCCCATATAAAGGAATTGAGGAATTGTTACTTTTTTTTTTTCTTTTTTCTTTTTTCTTTTTTTTTTTTTAATTTAATATGGATTACGAGATGATATTATTCTTAAATCTGAAAGAAATACTCTGGTGATTAAGGCAATATAATAACTTCTCAGAGATCAGAGTTTAAATCAAAAGATGGGTCCTTGTGTCTTTATTAAGTTTTTATGAGCATCTATGCTCTGATCTGTAAAACTGACCACTTAGACTTTCTATCCTTTTTGTACAGACTTAAAACAAACTTGAACATTTTTTACAGAAAAATATTATGACAAATATATGATAAATATTAACAAGAACACTTAACCAAATTTCAATTTATTGGAATATAATATATTTATATTACAAGGGGAACAAAAAAAAAAAAAAAGATAGAAATGCCCAGGATCAAAATTGTATCTGGAAAGCATAAGAAATACACTGCATATTTATTAGTGATAATGCATGCTTGTAAATGAATAGTGGTATTTTTCACTGAAAAGTTCCTTGTGGAACTTCTCTGTTGCACATTATGTTTTAAGAAACAATAATAATCTTGACAGAAACAAACCTGTGTGCCCATTTGACTTATATTTTGTTCCTATGCATATAAAAAACCCCTAGATCATGTAATTTGAAATGTTGCCTCGTTTCAAATTAAAATACAAGTACCTCTATTTGTAACTCTTTATTAGCTCGATATTTAAAAAAAATCTTACTAAATATTGTATCACCATGATACTATTTATTTTTAAAATTTTACAGAAATTAATCTAAATATGTGTGTTGTGGTAATACACATAAATCTATTTGGATGTCAGAGACTAGCTGAAATTTGTTTTCCAGTTCATAGCAGATATTATAAAGACCTTAGAGCAGCATGAATGTGACTGCTGAAGGGTGGCATCCCTAAAGCTTGGTTTGCACTCAGTAAATATATTTTACTAATGTGTGGCTGTAAATTGACAGAAGGAGATAGACTGTTTTCAGAGAAGATGGAACTTAGTGTGTAGAATCCTAACAGAAGAGGCATCAGAGAAAAAAGAAGCGTGGAGAATCTGTTCAAGGAAAAGTGGTTTAAGATACTATTAGGAGGTAGGACTCTGTGACTGAACATTGTAGACATTCCTCACTGAAAACTCTGTTTTCCAAATGAAAGGTAAGGTCAATCAGCTCCTCAGTTAAGTGTTCTTGACTTAAAATATATTACAAAGGAGTGAAAAAAACTGTGTAGGCTTCTATCTCCATCTCTGGCCACTGCTCATGTATCTAACATATTTATAGACTAAGGCACTTCACCACATTTAACTATTGATATGATCATTGACATTATAAGTTTGAGACTACTCATTCAGCTATTAAATGCTTTGTTCATCACTTCTATCAGTTACTTTTCATAATATTTGAAGAAACTTCTACAGGATGTTCCTGACCCCAAGGAAAACAAAGCAAAAAACAGATTTTTTAATAGTGGACTTAAATATTTCAGCATTGTTTTTATATTAATGATTATACAAATATTTTTTTCTATTTAAAGGGATATATTTTAGTATTCATATATTCTCGCAGTCTAAATTTATCCGTGTCCAAAAAAAACCCCATCCTTAAAGAAACTATTGGATTTTATTGATTAATGTTTTTAATTCTACAGAGTTATCAAACCAAGAAAAGCAAGAAATTTTTGGTAGAACATTTTCCTCTGGACATTGTTGCCAAAATCTAGTAGTGGGATAATATCTGATATATTTCTCTAAAATGAGATAAACTTACATTATGAATCACAAAAGCTCCTGAAATCTTGAGCATCACTCCAAAATTTCTTTACTTACCTAAATTTTCCATAAAATATTTCATCTTAAAGAATTTCTATCTTCTGTCCATGGTAACACTAGATTTCTGCAGCTCTGGTTCTAATTGATGCTGTCAGTGATGAAATTAGAGAATCACAGAATCACACAGAATTGTCTAGGTTGGAAAAGACCTTGAAGATCATCTGATCCAACCATTAACCTCTAGTTCCCAACTACACCATATCCCTCAGCGCTATGTCGACCCAACTCTTAAACACCTCCAGGGGTGGGGACTCCACCACCTCCCTGGGCAGCCCATTCCAACGCCTAACAACCACTTCTGGAAAGAAGTACTTTCTAACATCTAGTCTAAACTGTCCCTGGCACAACTTGAGGCCATTCCCTCTTGTCCTATCACTTATTACTTGATCAAAGAGACTCATCCCCAGCTCTCTGCAACCTCCTTTCAGGTAGTTGTAGAGGGCGATGAGGTCTCCCCTCAGCCTCCTCTTCTCCAGACTAAACACCCCCAGTTCCCTCAGCCGCTCCCCGTACGACCTGTGCTCCAGAGCCTTCACCAGCTTCGTTGCCCTTCTCTGGACACGCTCGAGTCATTCAATGTCCTTTTTGTAGTGAGGGGCCCAAAACTGAACACAGGAATCGAGGGGCGGCCTCACCAGTGCCGAG
>NW_020799091.1:86201596-86250317 GCF_003259725.1 Athene cunicularia | reverse complement strand
AGTCCAGGGGTCAGATCCCTTCCCTGTCCCTGCTGGCCACGCTATTGCTGACACAAGCCAGGATGCCATTGGCCTTCTTGGCCCCCTGGGCACACTGCTGGCTCCTGTTCAGCCGGCTGTCAATCAGCACCCCCAGGTCCCTCTCTGACTGGCAGCTCTCCAGCCACTCCTCCCCAAGCCTGTAGCGCTGCTGGGGGTTGTTGTGGCCCAAGGGCAGCCCCCGGCATTTGGCCTTATTGAATCTCCTGCAGTTGGCCTCAGCCCATGGCTCCAGCCTGTCCAGGTCTCTCTGCAGAGGCTCCCTACCCTCGAGCAGATCAACACTCCCACCCAACTGGGTGTCATCTGCAAACTGACTGAGGGTACACTCGATCCCCTCCTCTAGATCATCAATAAAGATGTTAAACAGGAGTGGCCCAAACACCCAGCCCTGGGGGACACCACTCGTGACCGGCCACCAACTGGATTTAACTCTGTTCACCACAACCATTTGGGCCTTGCCATCAAGTTTTTTACCCAGCGAAGCATCTGCCCATCCAAGCCACAAGCAGCCAGTTTTGCCAGGAGAATGCTGAGGGAAACGGTGTCAAAGGCCTTGCTAAAGTCAAGGTAAACAACATCCACAGCCTTTCCCTCATCCAATAAGCAGGTCGCCCTGTTGTAGAACCAAATCAGGTTTGTCAGGCAGGACCTGCCTTTCATAGACCCCTGCTGACTGGGCTTGATCCCCTGGTTGTCCATTATATGACTTTTAATGGCACTCAAAGTGACCTGCTCCATGACTTTCCCTGGCACTGAGGTCAGACTGACAGGTCTGTAGTTTCCTGGATCATCCTTTCCGCCTCTCTTGTAGATGGGTGTCACATTTGCCACCCTCCAGTCCAATGGGACCTCCCCCGTTAGCCATGATTTCAGGTAAATCATGGACAGTGGCTTGGTGAGCACATCTGCCAACTCTTTCAGCACCCTTGGGTGTAACCCATCCAGTCCCACAGACTTGTGTGCACCCAAGTGGTGCAGCAGGTCTCTGACCACCTCCTCTTCAACTGTGCTGACCTCAGTCTGCTTCCCCTCCCATCTCCCAGGTCATGAGGCTGGGTGTCCAGGGAACAGCCACTTCCACTGCTAAAGACTGAGGCAGAGTAGGCACTGGGCACCTCAGCCTTTTCCTCATCCTTAGTTACCATGTTTCCCTCTGCATCCAGTAAAGGAGGGAGATTTTCCCTAATCCTCCTTTTGCTGTTAATGAATTTGTATAAACATTTTTTGTTATCCTTAACAGCTGTAGCCAGGTTGATCTCTAGCTGTGCTTTGGCTCTACTAATGTTCTCCCTGCATAACTTCACTGCATCTTTATAGTCTTCATGAGAGACCTGGACCCTCTTCCAAAGGCAATAGATTTTCCTTTTGTTCTTGAGATTCAGCTGAAGGTCCCTGTTTAGCCAGGCCGGTCTCCTTCCCCACCTGCTTGTTTTTTGGCACATGGGAACATCCTGCTCCTGTGCCTTTAAGACTTCACTCTTGAAGTATGTCCAGCCTTCCTGGACTCCCATATCCTTCAAGGCAGCCTCCCAAGGGATTTTGTTAATCAGTCTTTTGAACAGGTCAATATATGAGTATTACAATAATGCTCATACACAGAAAGAGATAACTAACAATATATTTATAAATATTCCTAAGAAGAAGTATGTTTTTACATGTCTTTCCATGTGGGAATTTACTAACAGTCTTGAAATTTAAATTAATATAATATTGTACAAGATAATTAACATGCAAGTGATTATAAGAAACCAAGAAACACACCAAAATAACCCAAACTTTCTTGTTCTATGACAGAAGAAGAAAGTATATACAAGCATAGGTTGGCTAGGGGACAAGAGAGATTTAGAAGTACTTTTTTCCTTTTGCATACAGGGCAATAGTCTTTCAGACAACAAATGTCAGTTTAAGGGACACTCATTCTGGGTGAGTGAGGACATATAGTTGCCATCATCTGAAATTTTCATGAGAAAACCCAAATGAGCCCAAGCTTGTTAAGATTTGACATTTGTCGCAGCATCAGGTGGGATGTTGGACCCGAAGGAAAACTTGGCATATGTATGCTGGACCATAAGGGCCATGTCAGCCCCAAAGACTGAACTTGATAAATTAGATAAGGGCCAACCTGACACTGGAAAGATATGAAGATGAATTAGAAAAAAAAAAAAAAAAAGAGGGGAGCACTGAACTTTGGGAGAAAAAGAGGAAAACCCTCGGATTTAGCATATGAGATCTGTTTGGGGATCCCCAAATGGTAGGAGCACTACTAAACCCTTGCAGTAGAAATTGAAAAGCCTGCCCCTACGGACATGCAGACCTACTAGTCAAGGAAAGCTGAATTAATATCGTTTAGATTAAACACCTAGTAAAGGCTCAAGTAAATCTAAAAGGAAAGGATATTTTTAGATATAAACTTAAAACATAACATTAAATATTGTTCTTCATTACTGCTGCCTATATCTTTAGGACATTCTGTGTCTGAGTGTGTTTTAAATTGAATTTGGTAAATATTTTTTTTTTTTTTTTTTTTAATTGACCTAAAGTGATTTGAGTGTGATTGCAAGGTGACCAGCCATTATGAGGTAAACCTTAAACATGACGACTGATACTAAACACTGCTCAGCTTCTCAAAGCTTTCTCAAGCATAATCCAAAGGTAACAAAGTATTTCTTCCTTTAAGTGCTGTGCCTGAGTGCTTTTGATGCAAGAATTTCTGTGGAAGAAAAAGGTTCCCTGGGAAGCAACACAAGCCAAAGAAAAAAATACGTGGTAATAGGGACTTTATGAACTGGGAGTGCCTGGAAAGAGTTTGTGAGAGCAAATGTTATTCTGGTAAAATATGTTTGGTTTATTTGCTCTTAGTAAATCTAATTTTCTTCTTTGATCTTATGTAAAGAGAAGGATTTGCATCTGACAAGACAGAGGCTAGGGTGTAAAGTAGCTGTTATTTGTTTGCAAACGTTTAGGAGGCAGCTGGACTCTTACAAGGGTGGATTTGCTGAACTGATACACACCTCTGCTAAGACAAGCAGAACAGAGAGTATCTGCTGCACCCAGAAACATCATTTGGATTGTATTGGGCAGTTTATGCTATGAATAAGAAGACTGTAGTACCATTCTTTTTGTAGCAATAAGAAGAGTGCTACTATCATCATCAGCTCTTCTTCATAATACGGCTCCTACAAAACAAAAGGTGTAGTAGGTCTGTAATGTGTCTGCCAAATTTCAGCACAATCAATTACATTCAGCCTACCTTGAATTTCAGCTGACAGTAAGTGCTGCTGTGCACTGTTGAAAAGTATCTCCCTTCCATCTAAGGCTGGCTGCATCTTTGCATTGAATGAGAGATCCTATTATTATGGCTTTCTTATATAAGACATACTATTTGCAGGGACTGTGTAACTTTAAGAAGAAACTATGCAAGCATATGTTTACTAGACAGTTTGAAGCGTGTTTTTTAATGGATGCAACTCTTTCTGATGACAACTTAGGCTCAGAAGTATATTTTTGGGTGAAACAGAGCAAAGAACAACTGTCTGTCCACAAAGCATTGTTCAATCCACTGGGAAAAGGTTCCTTGAGAAACCAATGATACAGGGAAACGATCATCTGCTTTGCAACTTATTTACTTACCGCAACTTATAATGATTTCTGAATATTGCTTAATAATACTGCTTGCCCTGAATGTTCTGTGAAAACTTATCAAGGACTAGAGTGTTCATCAAAACAAAGCAGTTTTCTGTGGAAACTTGCTGAACATAGTAGTTCTTGGTAAAAATAAGAGACATGTTCTTCGAAAGTAGATGGGTTCTAACAAGTTTAGTCTTTGTAGACTATGTAAGGACAGTAGAAACTAATAGACTGGGTCTTTTAGATAAGATAGAGGTGGTAAACCGGCTAGAACCACTCTTGTTGTTCAAGAAACTGGCTAAGAGAATCTGCACATGCTCTGAGGAAAAGTACAAGGTGAAGAGGACTGTGACCCTTCCTCCCAAAGAACCTCAAAGACGACCACCAGGAGGCAATGTGCAGGTGCAAAGAGAACATAAACTGCTGACACCAGCCTTTTAAACTAACCCAGCCTTACTTATGCATATCTATATTTCTATTATGTAATCCAATGAATATGTATATCCACACTCTATAACTTTCTGTTAAAACGTGCTGTTGGCGTGCAAGCTTTGTGGAGAAATCCCCTTGTACCCCGGCACTAGAATAACCATACCTGCTTTATAACTCTGAGTTGTAGAGTTTTTTACTGTGCATCATCAAAAACTATCCAAAATCTAGAGAGACCACATATCAGGAAAATGTACAAATAAACTGATGATCAACATCTCTAATACTTTGTCTTCTGCAGCTTCCCAAAAATATTTTCCACTTACCAGATATAGTTGTTTTGTTTTTTTTCTTCTTGTAAAAACACTAAAAAACATAAGTGTGTTTGGACAAGCAGGAAAACAACAGGTAGATGAACACAACTTTTAAGTAGTGAAATTATAAGAAAGAGTATCTCCTAAAGTTTTTAAATATTCTTAAATCCCCTCCCCTCTTCAAAATACCACAGTTAGGTGTTGATAGTCACAGGTCTATCTTCCAAAACTTAAAGTGTGCTAAAATTGGGTTTAAAATTTTGTAAAAAAAATCAAGTAAACCCTGGTCAAAACAAAATTCTACTGTATATAGCAGTCTAGTACAACTTCAGTATTCTGTAGCACCCTCTTTCTTTAAAAATGCAGCTAGACACCCCCCCCTCCTTTTTAGAGGCCTCCTTAATTGGCTCATTAAGGTTACAGAACACAGCTCCCACACTAACTGAATCACAAAGCACTTCAGCTGCCTTTTCTCACACCTAGATCCACCAGACAGAAAGGAACTTGCAATTACTCACTGCTTAGGAATTCAGCTCTGTGGGATACCCAGAGCCCAGAGGGAACTCCTGTTGATCACCCCATTTATGCTACAACACATAAAATCACTCTAAAGTGTCTTTAACAGTCTAGTTTGCTTGTAGCTGATAAATTAAAGAAGATTTGACTGAATGGCGGTATAAACTACTGGAAGATTTAGTGTAGGGTTGAGGGCCGTGAAAACAGAAAAGCTTCTTTTCAGTGAGATACAAATAATGCTTATTAAAGTCAGTGAAAGTTCTTTTATCCCCAAAAATAGGACTGTATGTTGTAATCTCTTTACATTGTGTAGCTTTTGATTGTTATATGTCTCAGATTGCCATCTGTAAAATGGGGAGAATAAAATCTAATTACATTTCACCTACAGCTGTTGAGGTTGTCACCTTTCATAATATATGTCAGAGAAGTGCTGAATATAGCAATTTCTCAAGAGTTTTCCCAGCTTCCAAATAAAAAAATAAAAAAAAAACGAAAACCCCACAACATTTTTGTTATCAGCTTTATTTTTACCTTAAATTTGAGAAGGAACCCCATTTTCAGGTTGCAGAGTCTATTATCTTTAATTCTAATTTAGCACCTGATTTCACCCAGGCTGTTTGATGTTGTGTCAGACTGAAGTGTGAGAAGACTTGTATGTTCAATGCCTGTGATGACTGATATTGGTAGTGAACACTGATTTCAAGTAAGCACTTATTAATGTGAGGGTTTGGGTTTTTTGTGTGGGTTTTTTTTTTGTTTGTTTGTTTATTGTCGTTGTTTTTTTTTAATTATACAGTGACCACAAAATCTTTTTGGAAGTTCTTCCAAATAAGGGATTTTGTCATAATCTATGCTACTGTAATGACACGTCTGTTCTGTTAATGTCACTGCAACCCACAAATATCCGATTCACTAATAATCACGATGAACTTTTCAGAATGAAATAATGTGTTGATTGCTTGAACCATATTTACTTTTTGTTACCAAGTTTTTATTTAGAATGACAAAATACTTCCTCATTACAAATTACTTGCTATTAATTAGCTCAAAACTAAGTGGGAATGACACAATCACTTGACCAGAATGAAAAGTTAGAATTTTTAATTTCATTTTAAAACCTGTTTTCTTCATGTTAAAAATGTCCAGAAGGTCTCAGAGCAAGCTCGGTAGGATAAAATTTCAAGAACAACAACAACAAAAAGCAGAAAAACAAAAAGCACCACTTAAGTTTCTATCTGAAGTTAATTTTATTTTCTGAATTGTATATCCTGCTAAAAGTAGGTGTGTGTGTGTGTGTAAATATATACATACTTATAACTATAGTCATGCTAGTGAAACTATCAATATAATTACAATATATACTGGTTACAGTAGCAGAAGAAAAATATTAATTCAGCCATGAAAGATATTAAATCCCTTCTACCCACTGATGAAGATTCCTAGAGTTATTTTGTACATACCTGTGTATTTTTTTACCCATAGAAGATATTACAAGAGTCATAAGAGTTAAAAATGAAAACCAAAACCGTAAGTTGTTGCCTTATTTGCCTCTGGCTAAAGATGCTGCTGTAATGAAATTGCCAGGACCAATCAACCTTCATTTAATCTACCTTTCTACAAATTAAAAGGAATAAAACTTTCATTAGGATACAGAATTTGCAGTCATTTTATATCATTCTGTAAGCAACTTTGAAGCCAAATTTCAAGAGGGTCTGCATTGTCTTCATCTTTGAATATGTCTGGGGTTTTCATGAGTACAGCTCATGAGTACAGCTGCATATGGATATGACAAAGCACAAACCACCAGCCTTTATGAGTCCTGTACCCCTGGCCCCTGACATGAGTTCTAGACAGCCCCTGGAATGCCCATTCCTGGACCTTTCCACTTTTAGGAATCCATGTCCCATTAAGAATAACATTTTTTTTTTTTTTTCCCACACACAGTAGCTTAATCCTTATAAGGATGCCCTCTTTGAAAAGACTGTCCATAGCTTTAATTCTTACTCATTAAGCTACCAAAGGTCCATATGTGCTGGTGTGCTAGTCAGAAGGATTGTTCTAGGTGAAGCTTTCTGTGGAAGAAATTCTGTATACAGCTATGCTCAGAAGAACATCCCGTCTCAACCCAAAGCTGTGAAACAGCTGCAGGTTCCTCATTCCTTCTGCCTCTTGTTTTCATAGATAAAAATCTATCTTTTCCCTCCTTTCTTTCTCTCACTAATCCTCCTCTCCCCAGTTCATTGCTATGACAACGCATCTGATTTAGTAATTACCAGGTAAATACCAAGACTGCCTAATGCTCATATCAGCTCAGGACAACGTCAGCTATATCATGTGTAAAAAATTTAAGACATTTGCTCTACAGTAAGTATAAGATACAGTCATTTTTATATCACATTCTGTGATTCTTCAGCCCTTATTCCAGCCATGTCTGCAACCATGCTCTCAATTAACTGACCTGCCATACTTTCTTATTAATTGTAAGGAAAATGTACTACTACTTCTGAATATGGAAATATACAATAGCTAGCTTTTATAACTATCTTTGCTGCTTATCCCTGGGAGACAGTTTGCAAAAGAAATTTGGCAGCAGTGCTCCTCACATTCAGAAGCAGCAGAGTTCAGGGATTATGTGGATTCACCAGAAATATAGGTTTAAGAAAGTCTTCTTGCCTTAGACACTCTCTAAAGCAAGATTTAACTGGTCAGATGTGAGAAAACCCAGAATGCAGGGCTTTCAATGGATTATCATAAAGAAAGTAAGTAGACAGAGGCCTACAGGGCTCAAGAAATGTTTTAAACCATTAGTATTTTGGAAACTCACTTTGAAAGAAGATTTGAGATTTGATGTGTCCTTCTATCTAGATCATTTAGCTGACAACAACGACAGGCAACTGCCAATCTTAGTGGAATAGCTAATGAAGACTTGAAAGGCTGTGACCTTTTTTTTCTGAAGTTCTTGTTTTGTAAGGTCAAAAGCTCTTTCCAAAGGGCACAGTTGTTTTGGGTGATGTGGTCTGAACACAGCTGGTAGCCGTGTAGCCAGTTATTTACCTCCCACCTGCCCCCAGTGAAATAGGGGATGGGCAAAAAAAAAAAAAAAAAAAAAAAAAAAAAAAAAGTAATAGTAACAAAACCAACATTAACAATAGTAAGTCCAAAATGGGCAAAATGCAGCAGTGGCTCACCAAGTGCGGCGACAGGTACACATCCCACCTCCCCGCAGCAGCAATGTGACCGCACCAGAAAACTCTGCCACACCAACCCAGAAAACAAAAATGATGTATGAGAAAGCACACACCTGCCTATATACTGAGCATGTTGTCACATGATATGGAATACTCCAATGATCTGTCCGGACCCAGCCCTCTAGCTGTGCTCCCTCTCAGCCCAAGGAAAGTTAACTCTATCCTGTCCAAAACCAGGACAGGTGACCCCTTTTAAGTATTATTTGTTGATAAACTCTCCTTATCTTAGTCTGTCAGTGTCTGCCATAGAGTCCTGATGCCAACGGTTGTCAGAGAATAATGAGTGCGGTGTTTTCCCTAATGAATGGAGAACCAGAAGCTGAGCAAGGCCCTATCCTGGACAGTGTCCTCAACAAAGTGGCGTGGTCCCACTGGGTCTGAATGTGAGGGGCTGAGCTGTGATAATGAACACCCACAGAGTAAGTGATGAACTAAGTCTTGAGTCCTTCCAGGGGGTTCAGTCAGGATCAAGTGGTGACAGGCCCATAGAAATATAGTCTTGAAACAAGGCTGCAACATAGGTCCAGGGTCCACATGGGAGATGGAGCTTGATATAGGACAAGCTACAGTATACATATAAGGGGTCCACCTTGACAACAAGCTACCTTCAACATCTGTGTGGGATATATCCAAGAGACAAGGCTAGAGACAAGCATACTGAGCAATTATGGTATATTTGTACCTTCAGAAACCTGGAAGGGATCATCCAGCACAAGAGCTTGCTCCACTAAGGACCTATAGACCAGAAATTATGTTTCACCTCTCTGAATGGTCTGTGCTTATCCCGGGTCTTGGAAAGCTCTGGTGATTTTGGATCACTATGTAGGCTATCTACAAGGAGTGCGGGTGATGAAGAAAGTGTGTCCATGTGCCAATGTGACTCAGGTTTGGAGTTTGGGAAGAAGTAGTGATTCTCTTTTTCATAATGTGCCAAATACATAGGTTCAAACAAACACTGGAACTGCCCTGGGAGTGGCTGATGCAGCTACATTTACAGGTTCAGTTCCATTTCCTAGTCTATGATTTCATGCTTCCCCTCAGACTCTGGGCCAAGGAACACTAGAGAACAGTCAGATAAGGACTCTTACCTTCATTGTGATTAAGCGCATGTAGGTCACAGCTTGCTACGGAGTGGTTATTGGAAAGGCAGATGTGTCTTTCTAAAGGTGCTTCAATGCTGTAAGATAGCGATCTCATTTTAAAGAAGCCTAGAGTTGGGATCTTCTTGTAATCAAGGTAGATAATCCATGCTGTGAAGGCAAAAGGGATATCTAAATTGCTGTGTCACTGGAAAATAGATCAAAAGAACATTGGTATTTCCAGGAAGCCCTGACATTTTAATATTGGTCAGGGACAGGTCTGAAGCTTAGCTGGTTATTCCCCTGTACTGTCCCTCATATAAGAAAAGGCAAAAGAATTCATTTCTTCACAGAGAAACATATTCTTCTGATTCTACCTTTTAACAGCATATAGAAGTAAATTTGTTTCTGAAGTGATTGAAGATAATATACATTATGTCTAAAAGCTGAAGATATGTAAGTGGTGAAATCTTAGAAAACTCCAATGTGTAGAATGAGGAGATAAAACCTGTATGCTGCTCTGAAGTTTTTCCAACCATCAAATCTGTGGCTTGATTTTCAGCGATGTGAGGATTGCTTTGGCACACATCATGTCACAGAGTTGTGCCACATCTCTCTGTGCTTCTCCCGCACAGAGTCAGCTACATCTCTATACATCCAAGAAGAGTCTTACACACTTCATTCCAATATTTGCAGAGCAGATGGCAGGACTTCACAATGAACAGCAGGGCTCAAACCTGAAGTTCTCCACTGTTACCCATCTACACATTTATAGTCAGACTGAAGCTCAGATGCAATATGGGTTTACAAGGTGTCTATAATTTTTTTTTTTTTTTTTAACTTACATCCACTTCTTTTGATCCAGATGCTATATTCTTGGAGAAAGTAGGGTTCTTCACTGCTGTGACACAATTGTAAATGCATTTCAGTAAATTCAGAGCATGTCCTTTTTTTCCTAAATAGTTAAATTCGTGTTTCATTCTAGGATTGTTTTTTTTATTACTTACATGCAATAGAAAATATTGCACAGAATGGTTTTAGCATGGAAAAATTAAGATAGCAAAACAAAATAATGACATGTTCATCACTATGAACATTCCTAATTAAGAGCTTGAAATGAACACAATGCATAAGAATACAAACAAAAACCTTTCAATAGGATTTTAAATTCAATTAAACACACATTTTATATTTTAAACAAAGCCAATAACTTCAAGATTAAAAAAAAAAAAAAAAAAAAAAAAAAAAAAAAAAAAAAAAAAAGAAAGAAAGAGAGAGAAGCTGTGTTTTGGCATAGAATTGTTATAATGTCCTTGGTAAAATCTTAAATTTAATAAAAGCCTATATTCAAGGATGCATATAGACCATCATAGTTTCAAAGAAATAAGCCTAGTAAATTAAGAATATCATTGCCTACATAGTCTGGTTTTTGAATGATGTAGCCTCTTCTTCAGATAAAGACATGCTCTTTGTTTCTTTTTAGCTTTAAAGCTTCTTGTAAACACACAAAAACATTGCTTTCCTTTCCTGATCCACGAATAAAAAGTAGGTGAGAAATGCTGACAATTGAGATTTTTAGAATTATGTGATGATAAAACTGAAAATAACCAAACTCCTTCAAAAAACAGATTAATTCCTTAATATTTTCTTCTAGTACTCCATGTTTTTTTGAAAGTAAAATATATTTTGGTTTGTATTCAACATGTTTAAATTTTATTGGAAAAACAGCAAATCTTAGATTATTTTTTCTGAATTTCTAATTAAAATATAATTTCCCTTCAGAAACAGTTTGATAAAAATCACTACAAAAATAAATCTTTAAAATAACATTTCTAATTCACATTTTCTCAACATTAAAAATACATAAACTAAACTAGCCAGGTATACAGTTAAGCTATGTAATTACTTAACTATGTAAATACTTAATCTCATTTTTAGCAAACTGTTTATTAGTTTTTAGGTAATGAGACTAAAAAAAAAAAAAAAAACATCCTACTTTTGCCTAAATTGTGAACTACATTCACAAAACTTATTCAGTCCTGAGAGATATTTCTCCCCACTTTCCAGAATCACTCAATTCTGTTTATATTTAAATTCAAACTTAGGATAAGGGATTTTTTTCTTTAAGGAAAAAAATATTTAAAATACATGTAACTGTCTAGCTATTAGCGTAGATGCAGAACTCAACATAGGTAATTAGTCTAAGAGTTGGGATATAGTCAGACTTTTCTGTATTTGTTCTGTTTGAAATTTCTTTTTGTGTATCTGTTCAGCTTCATTAGGACAGGTGGAGTATTACCTGAGAAGAAGGGCATAGTGGTTTGATCAGTTTCTGGGGATTTAGATTAAGGAAATCTAAACTAGTCAAAAGTCTTAAAATAGTCATTGAACCGTTTTGTCAAATACAGGCACCAAAGTTCCTGCTGTTAGGTAGGCTATCTCAGAAGACAGAGAACACAACAGAAATCAAGAGTATTTGTATACCTGTATTTTTTAATATATATATTCTGAGTGAAAAGTAAACAATTTGACCTCAGATTGACTTGGTGACCCATTGCAACCTTCATGCACTTAGTTGCCTGTATATGAGGTAGGAACTATGAAATCCCTAGTTCTGCAAAAATGAAAAGATGTATCTCTGCCAAGATTTGAAACTTCACAGAGGCAATAGCAAAGTTTTGGCATCAGAATTAACTGTAATTAACATCAGAGAGTAATTTTTATCAGTTGTTCAGGAGGGAGAAGTCTAGATGTCTTGCATAGAGAAAGCAGCACAGGAAAACAGACACAAACCCTCACCATCACTATCAGCATTGGTACAGCATTCTTCGATGATGAGTAGTGTCCTAGAGAATATCTTTTCTTCTCAAGTTATTTTTTCCTATATGAATTTTCATTCTCTATCCCAGCTGCTAACACTCACTATTAACAGACACTTCTAAATATCACTAAAGAAGCAAAGTTGCAGTTTATATTTTTAGATTACATGAGTAGGTTTTTAAGCACATGTATTGACTTCTGGTACTAATTGCTAGCTCAGTATAGGGTATAACAGGCCAAGAAGCACAAATAAAACTTAGATATAAAACGACATAAATGCACCCCACCTTCTTTATATTTCTAATAATTAGCAAACGTACTTTGATTTTCTGCTAATGTGGGACGTTCTTTTGAACACTTTTATGTTTAATTGCATGGGTTGAATTTTCTTTCTGTATTTAAATTCTTTGCTTCAATTGCCACTGTCTTGCATTACAAAAATAGCACTGTAATGATTTCCACATGAATGAACAAAAAATTTAAACAGTTCATTGATTTTAAATGTCCTGTAGTTTCTTAAGTCCCAGCTGTAGAAGCTGCTAAGTTTTTTCAGAATTCTGAAGAGTTCCTAAATTTTGGAAGTAACTGAATAAATTGTTCTGAATTTCTATAATCTGCTTCATTAAATGCTATTACAAAGTTACATCAAGCCTTTTTACCTTAATTTCTTCATTTAAAATTCTAGTATCACTTTGCAGATGTCTAATACTTCCTCTTTACCGAGGGAGTAATTAGTAAAACTACACATTTGGCACCCTTCTGTTATATCATAATAGCATCTATAGGTGCTACCAAAACAGGGCTTTACTATACACGTTTTAATAGCATATGACCCTACCCAAAGTCCATTGACATAGGTAATATCTCCTCCTTCACTCCTGCACTCTTGTAGAGCTGCAATAACAGGTAATTTCAGAAGAAATTTAGAGAATAAGTACTGGTGAGATGCAAGATGGGGTTACTAAAGTATTGTGAGAGACAACTTGTAAAAACAGGCCTGCGAGAAACACAGACTGAGAAAAACAACCTGAGAAAGAGATAAAAGTTAGCAGGGGGAGTGGAGGTCCTCTGAGTTAAGGCACGCCTCAAACACTCGCAAGACAAAACTATAGTCATGCTAATTACATCATCCCATGAAACACCTTACCCATCCCCATACATGGGATTCGTAGGTATGTGGGTCATCCTAGGGGATGGACCCAAGGAAAGTGTGTATAAATCGAGGGGGAGGAAAGGGTTGGGGAGGCCTGGAGAGTGAAGAAAATGGATGCCTCCTGGAACCCTCACTGGCAGGATTGACACAGGAACCCAGACCAATGATCTCTCTTCCTCTGTTCCCTCCATCTCCCTCCTTTCCTTTCTCCCCTTTTCCTTCACTACCATTAAGAAATGCAAGGCTTACTGTATTGCTTGCCACAACTCATTATATACTTAGACAATTATTGTGTGTCCAATTAGTAACATTGTGGAAAGTTAATAAATTTTTGGACTTTGAGACTTGTCTCACCATTGTCTGCTCCATCGGGGTTTATGAATCTGAGTCATTTGTCTCCCTCATCTGAGCAGGACGTGGCAAGTATGAATATATTTTGCTGTACATTAAATTTAGAGATCATGATACTAGTATGAGATTACTTCTTTCTAGGTCAAAACCATCAGACACTTTCAAGCAATATTTTGGAAAAAAAAAAAACCACAAACAAAACCAAACCCCCAAACAAATGCAAAAGGCTGTAAAGGTTAACTTCACCTCTTCAAATGCTTTTCTCCTCTGTAGTATTTACACTGCTCATGCTGATGGCCTGACACAGTCTTATATAAGGAGTAGAAAGATAACAGGAATCTCTATATCAGGTATAGGATGAGATGTGAGGGAAATCTCAAAGATTTTCCTTGAAATATTTCAGTTTTGCAAGCAGAATATTATCCAACAGAGGATCTTCAGATACACATTTTCTGTCCATTGCTACTGCTTACATTCATAAAAGCCACTCACACTCGTTAACATAAAGAATTAATTTTAAAGCTAAAAGGAAAGAACTTTAAAAGTTCTGTTCCCACAAATATATACCATGCTTACATATTAATTTATAGAGAATATGAAATATTTTTACATCTGTGTTTACTCTTTTACTTACCTGCATACACTCTGAAAATATGTGCAACATGTTAGTTGTCATAGCTTTCTCTTGACTCTTAATATACAACACAGAACATTTAAATCAGAAACCAGATACTGAATACCAAATACATACTGGAAATTCTAAATGCAGTGTTGCATTATTTACTTTTCTTTATCCAGCAACAAACATGCTTTAGGAATTGCTTTCCTATTCTGCTTTTTTTTGTCACAGAGAAAGTGCTTTTCTCAATAGACAATCTATTATTTTTCAAGAAATACGTTTCTATGTAACAAAGTTTTTGTCTTACGTAGAATTAACTCCAGGAGAGCTTTGATTTTTTTTTTTTTTTTATTTTTTTTTTTTTTTTAGCCAGCAGTAGAAAGACATCAGCAGATGCTGTGTCATGGTTTAGGCCATATAATCCTTTAGACATGAACTGTTGACCAAGTCAGGGACTAGGAGTGGATCCAGCCACACCTAGGCTCCTCTCTGAGAAGTTCAGAAAGCAAAGGGGTCCATTCCGAACCTCATGACTCAACGGCAGGGTCTCACTGACAGTTTTGTCTGACACTGTCCTCTATGCAGTAAATATCAAATGAACCTTGCCATCAAATCTTGTTAAACCACCGTTGCATTTAGTATCAAAATTTATTAAATCACCATTTCATATCAAAAAATATATGGGTACTTTTATGAGTGAAGTGTGTTGTTCCATCTGCAACAGTAAAGCACTTTTTCAAACTAATATTTACTATTTATTTCTTGAAATTAAAATCAAATAATAGTCAAATAAAGTTTCAAAAATCAATGTTTTTTTAAAAGTATCTTCTTTGCTAAATAGTCAATGTGGTTCACTGGACAGTATCTAAAGAACAGATATCTCTGCTGGTGCTAAGATGGGAGGCAATTTGTTTATATTTCTCTCAAAAGATAGCTTGTGCATTCCCACCCATTTCACCTTGATCCACTAATTCTCACCTGTTATACTGTGATTACATGGATGAAGTGCAAAGAGGCCATAACAGTTAAATTGCCAAGTTAGGAGCACAGTGGTTTTCCTAAGAACAAATATTTCAATTTAAAATTCATCAGAAGCTGACTGTGCTCACAAATATTTCTCACAGTTTTAAAAGGCTATAGATGGGCTGTTTGAAAGACATCTAATTATGCAAAGTGCTGGCCACCCCCCCTCATTTCCTTCACACTATAGGAACTAACCACAGGTATCTGTTTTAAGTGGTGTCCCAGCTCTTTCTCTTGAAGCATTACTAAATTTCTTTGTGGTACTTAACACTACACCTCTCTAAGGTTTTCCATGTCTAAGCTTGTCTCATTCTTTTGTAATTTTACTGGCACGGTTTCTAGGCATTGATTTGTTTCTTAATTACCCCTAATGGCAAAGGGACCCTGTGAGCCAACTGTAATAGACCTGCAAAGATCACCACTGACATCTCTGTAGCATCTTCAGCCAAATGATGGAGTTTTAAACATGGATTGTAGCTTATTTCTGCAGACTCAGATCTAACACTTGAAGTGAGGAAATGGATTGTTAGGGGACGTTGTAAGAAACAACAAAAATCACTCTGTAATTTTGGGCAATAAAACCGATATCCTGCCTTTGGCAAAGAAGCAGTTGTACACAAAATCCCGTCTCAGCTTTCTTTTCCCTTTGGAACAGTTTTCTCTTTTTGAAGTGCCAAAACCTTTATTTGAGATTCATTTCTCCAAGTCAAGATTTTCTTGAGCTTTGTGGAGTGTCTCTGTGCTAACCATCAGTCTGATATGTCCCTCTTTCCCACCACTGTAGGGAAAGATGCTTGTTGTCCTAAGAAGGAAACAATTTTGATGGTTTTAATTATAACAGTAATATTTTCTTTTTGCTGTTGTTCCCTTTGTGGTTAAATTCTATCCATCCAGTTTCCCTGCTACATGCAAACTTTGATGAAAATTTTTTTCCCTACCTTTTAATCTTCTAACTATGATAAAGTTTTCCTGTTTGATGGAAAACTGAATTATTTAATTCTTAATTATACAGTCACACCTCCAGGGTTCACAGCAAGATATTGGTTCTATATAGATCATATCTAATTTCCACAAAGTCTATACTGTTTTCTGCCACCCTGAGTGGGCGCTGGATCAAAACCTATGAAGTTGTCTGACTAATGTATGCTTTTCTATTCAAATAACTCATGTTCTACACTGTCTCCAATCACTATATATTCTACTGTACTCTTTAGTCTTTAAAATCTTAAATCTCTAACATATATATCATATTAAAATTCTGTCAAATTGACATTATGAGGGAAGAAAACAGTTTGAGAAAAAAAAAAAAAAGAAAGATGGATTTTGCAAGCGGTGAAAATTACAGGTTAATAAAAGTGGATAGTATAATAGAAAAGAGTAGATCTTTTGAGTACTTGCATTTGAGTGTAAAAATTGTTTCTTCTATGACTTGTAAGTAAAATAAGAACACCCCCCCCCCCAAAAAAAAAAAAAAAAAAAAAAAAGAAAATAATAAAGATGACTTTGCAGCAGAACAAGGGGATTGAATAAATGTTCTAATTATGAAGAAGAGTGAGACATACAAAGTAAAGACATTTTTTTTCTACTCTCTTGGCATTGCTTAAATATTCTGGGCATAAAATGGACTTATTTTCTGAATTTTCTCATTTTCTCACTTAACAGTCAGACACATAACTGTGTTAATAGGTTAGATTTCATACATTTTGTCTCTATGAGACTGGATTTTACACACACACTCACAGACACATGTGCATACCTACACAATCATGTGTCTGTTGTGTGCAAAGATGCCTTTATCTCACTTATTTTTCCCTCTCACATTATGTTTTTCATGTTATTTCACATTCCTTTTATCTGCAGTTTTATTTGCAATTTTACTATTTGGTTTCTGAAGATGGGATGACAGAATGCTGGCTACTGTGATAGTAAATGAACTTCGGAAGTCCTTATTCTGAAACTGTGGAGTCTGAAGACACAAATAGGAAGCCTGCAATTTTAAACTTTCTTCTTTTTGATAGAAGGAAATCCAACCTGTGTCAAATTTTGAATAAAACCATATCTTTCTGTGTGTGCATATGTGTATATTTTTCAGACATACACTATTTATTCTGAAGAAAAGTGGTCATATTTTCAATATAAAGCAAAAACTATCTAAGTGTTAAACGGAACACAAAAATACATATTTGTTGCTTTACGCATTCTATGCAATTATAGGTTAGCTATATATAGGTAAGCTTGCCCTGACATACCCATACAAAATGAAGTTTTTGTTAGTGATGCCTGGGGCAGTCTTGGTACTATAAACGCATACAGAACAGTGTCAGAAAGGAGCACAGATGATGCTCTTTTTAGGGAGCAGAAAAGAATATACTTATCTGCTGCATAACTTGCTGATAGTTATAATATTATTCTTTGTCCATAATGCAACTGTTAGGTAGTTTTTGCCTTTGACCCTTCAGTTATTGTCAAAATTGAGATATTTGCCTGCTTGTCTTGTTTCTGTAAGGATTTCAGCACATACCCCAAAATGATTCCCCAATTTCAGCAGACATTTTTGCTTTATCATTATAAATTCCTTCTGTTTACTGACAGAGCCCTCCAACATGTTTGTAAACTCTCCTTTTAACCTAGAGCTAAACTTATTTATGTGCATATAGGGAAAAAAAAAAAAAAAAAAAAAAAAAAAAGAAAAGAGGAAAAAAAGAAGAGATAAAGTACTGCATTAAAAGAGAAACATAAAATGCTGGCTAGGGTCTTTCCTGTTTCCTCTTGTGGTCATCATATATACATCCATCTCTGTGTCTATGGTATCAGTAGGGATCACATTCTCCTTGCACTATCTCAATAGTACATCCCACTGCATAGTAGAGCATCTCTTCTTACTGTCCCAAAAAGTAACAGAGGTCTGAGTGCTCAGAGACAAGTTCCATATGCATGTACTCAGCTGGCTTCCATTTGACTAGTGTTTTAATAACTGACAATAAAATAAAATTTGTTATGTTTGCCTCCTCTTTGCATAAGCATAACATTAGTCACTGCTATCACTCATATGCAGTTCTTTGTATGAGCATATGCGCCTCTAATACAACTCTGCTCCTATGTCCTCCCATGTTTTTCTGTCAGGAAAAGTGATTGCTAACACAGATGGCATATTTGTTTATTTAAGTCTTTGAATCTACTTCTCTATTGCAAAAACTCTCCAGATCTCTATCATGTTGGCAATTAAAAACCAATAATTTTTTTCTTACTATTTTGACAAACATTAATTCCTCTCCTTCATCTTCTTTTCTTTACCTGCATGTACACATCTGTCTTTATTTTAGTTGTTCAAATATTGTTAATTCTTTTAATTATAGATTCTTCTATTTGTTAGGATCACTGCTACCAATCCTCATCAGAACTAAAATAGCATTTTTTCAGCTTCCCTTTGATGTCTAAGAGCATTTATATACGCTAATAAGTGAAGATAGTTCAGTTTAATAAAAGCTTTTTCTCAGTGTCAAAACTAGCACAGATGAGGAGTTTGAATCTTTTTAAGGGAAATAAAAACTCTGTTTTCCTTTTACCTGTAAAGTTTTTTCATTAAGATATAATTATGTATGCACACACATAACATATAATTGAATTGATCTCATTTGAATAAATAGGGCTAAGACCCAGGCTCCCTTCATAAGCAACGGAAACACATAAGGCAGGATTATTTTAATCTAAAATAGATATTTAAAATACTCACATGATTTGTGTTGTCTTCCATCGGATGATAAAATGATGGCTAAGACAGCTAAGGTGTCTGGCTCAAAACTGAGCATCACTCTGTAGACATTCAAAATTAGATTATTTTTTTTTTCCACCTGTCATATTTCTAAAAAGAAAGAAAATAGGAAGAAGAAAAACTTTCCTGATAAAAAATGTTTTAATGTATTCAACTAACTATCCTTGATGAAACTCCCATAGATACATGATAAAATTCGTGTTCCTACACATCTAGTATTATATGACTACACTTGCTTTGATGTTTTAGTGGAGGTCAGGAATAAGCTTTTGAATCAAGTCTCCAGAGCACTCCACTTGCTGTGTGCTTGTTTGCACTGTGAGACAGTCCTGGACTATGTGAACTGGATTCCTTTCAGATGGAACTAGACTAGAAAAGGTGCTTCAAAAGCACACCTAATTTTAGCTGCAAATAGGCATTTAGTCCATGGGACTAAGCTGAGATCTGAGCTACTCTAACAAAAAAGTCCTTAGGAAGCTTGGATGATCAGTCCTCAGCACCACTGTTTCCCTTGATCCACATCTATTGATCTGCATAGCTTTCTGCAGAAAAAGTGTAGCTATTGATAAGGCTTTGGGCAGAGGAGAAGTATAATAATAAAATTTCTGATTCCTTCAGGAACACTAAATGACAATCAATTAAATGTACATTGTCTCTGTTGTATTCTGGATATGAAGAGTTGCCCTAAAAATATGTCCCTATTTAACATCATTCTTTATTATAGCTTGATATTATTGGTGCTTAACTTTTGTTATTTTTTCTTAATTGTCTAGGAATGAACTCTGAGTTCACACATTCCATTCATTCAATCCCTGTTGTAAACTTTGAATGATTAATCAACAACCACATTTCATAAATCTATATAAGAAAGTCTCTCAAGTCAATTGGTTCTTGGGGAATAATACTGAAGTAATGGAAAAAGGGATCAAGGCTGCATGATCTTTTTTTGTTTTGTTTGATACTGTAATTTCAAGAATTGTGTAATCTACTTCTAAAGACATTAACTAAAAATGCCTGCATCTAACGTCCTCTCCTTTTTTTGCCTATTCCCAATTCTCACAATGTTCATTATCAATAGCATTTTTTAAATGCAGAAAATAAAATCTGTAACAACTTTTTTACACTTCTGCTTACCTGCTTCTCCACCTTTGAATGTACCCCTTTTAAATATTGTCTCATCTTCCTTGTAACTCCACTCCACATATCAATTCCAATTTATATTATTTAGATTGACAGTTACATTAATGTATTGGACAACCCATCTTGAAGCACAGTGTAAGTGAAAGGTGCTGTATAAACCAAAAACTTTATTAAATTGTATGACCAACCACAACTTCAGTTCTCTGTTTTCCTGCATATTAATAAGATTTTCTATTTATACAGTTAACGTATTTAGTAGAAAAAAAAATATATATTTGGAGGCAGAAATAAACAATTCTACCACTAACAAAATATAAGCCAATCTTAACAATAAGAAAAATATTGACATTTCAGTTACAAGCTCTATTTCTCCTAGGAAAGCTAAGTCCTTTCCTTTCTATATACAGTCAATGGAACAGGACCTATAGGGTTTTGTTCATGTTAAAGTAAGGGAGAGAAAAAAAGCAAGGTTTTGTGATAAAAAAACAAAAACAAAACCAAAACAAACAAAAACCAAAAAACCAACACAGCTACAGTGGCCTACAAACACTTTCATATTTCTCTCAGACCATGAAAGCCTTTCTTTGAGAAAGCATAAAATTGAAGTAAAAATGCCTTCACTTTCTGTTCTTACAAAATTTATGTTATCTTGCATTGTAATTTTTATTCATTTAATTCCTGTTGATTTTTTGTTTTGATAGACTGATTCTGAGCTGAATGATTTATTAAACATCTTTGTCTGATATAAAACCACAATGCTATTCTAGATTCTCAGACTTAAATCAATTGAAAAGCATATGTTGCTCCAGATTAAAACTGTGTAATTGAAATCAAATGTGGCTTAATGTTACTTCTTCTATAGTGAGCCCTATGGATTTGTCCCCAAATCACTATCTGGAAGTATTGCAGGTCTGTGGAAAGGGAATAATTTCTGCCCAAAATAGCATGGACTGGAGGATGTACCAAGCACAAATCATATAGTTCATATTGGTTTCTGCTGCAACTGTTTCTAGCTTCTCTGGCTGTTTAATTCAATTGCATCAATATTCATAAAGAAAATCTTATCCAGCCATTTTGACTCTTGAATACAGTGATGAAGTGACTTTGCAAACATGAAATCCCTAAATTCAGAGCTTGTTTCCCTAATCTCTTGCTTTATACATATACATTAAAAATTGAATTAAAAATAAGTTTTTGGGTATCCTAGAAAATTTTTGATTTAAATGAATAGCAAATTGTTTCTGTGAAAGCCATAGTAGGATAACAGGGCCAGTCCTGCTTCAAGTCACGACATAATGGTACTCTAAGCTGATATGTCAAGCCTTCCCTTCCATACATCATGCTCACAAGGTGATTGAGAAGGATCACTACTCACTGAGAAGAACAAAAAGTAAAAGTGCTGCTCCTGTCTTGGTTTTCAAGAGCATGTCCAAAGTTGTTACTTGCCCATTCACATATATTTCAAGGAACCTCAGTTTATCTCAAGAAGCTTACTGTTGCAAGTAATAGAGATATTACTCTTTAAAATTTACTTACTCAGAGCTCATAAGTTCCCTTTCAAGACTCAGCTACCAAATGTTTGTAAAAAAGAACAGTCAAGCATTTGTAAAGTGGGTTTTGTTCGTTTTCTTCTTCCTTGGGTGTTAAAATTTGGTAGAACAGCCGACTATCTGCAGATACCTGATTCCTAACAGGAATCCAGTTGAATCAGTATACAGTGAAAGGCAGTTGAAGTAGACCATTTGCATTAAACAAAAATAAAGTGCATGACAAAGAAGAGTAAGCACATTTGTACACATTGAAAAGTTACTGAAGTTACTGTTACAAGATACAGTGCATGGGAGAACTTTGTGTGGGTTCAAACAAAAACAGGTTCCTGGAAGACTCTGTGAGGATGGAAAAAGAAAAAGTTGACATCAGTTTTGCCAGGCTATGAGGGCTCATTGCCAGGTTGCAGCAAGGCTGGGGCACGCAATGGTGGGGCAGTGGGGCAGGCTGGAGTAGGGGCTTTCCTGAGCAGCCCTGTCCCACTGTGCCCAGAAGCAGTGAGCAGAGTCAGGATGGGGATGGTGACCAGGGCCCACCACAGCTCCGGGAATACTGTGAGTGGCTGTGGGGATGGGGCGGCTCCAAGTCAGAGCCAGGGCCCAGGTGAGTGAGGTGAGTGTGGGGGCAACAAAGTTCAAGGCTGACATGGCTGTTCCAGGGGCAAGGCCGCAGGTGAACCCTGGTTCCTCCCTCAACACTGCTCATGGCTGGGGGCTGAGGTCCCCAACGAGGTTTCACAATGGTTTTCCTCACTGCACAACAGCTTTCCTTGCTGCCAGGCCCTGGCCCTCAATGCTGCCATCTTGGATCTGGCCTCAGGTGGGCTGTGAAATGGAGGACAGGGTACAGAGCCAGTGGGTGACCCAAGAGCTGTGGTACCTCTGGTGAGAGGACAAAGCAGTGGCAGTTAGGGACCTGTCATCCACACCATGGACACTGCACTGGCTTCGTGCTGTGTGCAGGCTCTAGCCTGGTGTTATCCCATCAGCAGCTGGGTCATAACAGGTGAGGGCCGAGAGAGCCTTTCCTATGTAGTTACATTTGAAATTTCATGGTCTCAAGAGACTGCTGTCCATACAGTGGGTGGGGATGGTTCAGAGACTTGCTTCAGAAGACCACTCCTGATCCACACTGCAGTGTGTGCATAGATGCTTTCAAAGTCATTGCCTCCAGCTCATGAAGAGGCTCACGTGAAGAATGCTGGAAGCTGAGGTGTTGACCATAGGTACTGACCAGGTACCAGCTGGTGCATGCTTAGCATGGTCTGGCACACTCCTAGGAATATGCAGCTAGATACTGTGAGAGACCAGATACTTTACTAAACATATGGTTTTACCCTTACAGCCACTTTTATCCTCATTCTGAATCAAACAAACAAAAAAAAAAGTCAGTGAAGATATAAGTTTCAAGTAATCAAGTAACTGGAACTCGAGGTTAGTTCAGGGCCTTTTATTATCTCAACAGTTGTCTATGTACACTAAGACCTAGTAGGGAAGCATTTGTCTGTAAGTGTGTACAACAATAAATGGCACTCTATTGTACACTGTGGGTAAAAAACGTTTTGATCAAGAGGTATATAAAAATGAGTGTCACAGTTTGAACAGTTGATCCAAGAGTCTTCCTTTGCTGTTATTTCAATTACCTTGTCACATCTCCACTTCTACAAAGTTTAGAATATCCAATGATTTTCACTATATCACGCATAGCATTTTAATTTGTTATACCAAAATAGTGTGATATGACCTCGTTAATGTGAGCCTGTTTGAAACTTCACTTTGATTAGAGTTTAGAGACCCAGCTTCCTACTGTTTAATAAGCTGATACTTTATTTTCTGTTATAAAATTGATTAAATCTTGAGTATTTTTCAGCTACCAAAACATATGGTGTAAGTAAAACAAGCACAGATTGAAACATTTCTGAGGCAAAATCGGTTAACTCTGTCATTTTTTTTTTTAACATCAGAAATATTTAAGTGATTAAATCTGATATTCATTTTCAGAATATAAAAATATTTTAGCTTCTATTTAATAAGATCATAAAGCTTTTTTCAACCTCAGTTTTCTTTATTGTAAAAATATACTTTTTCTTATTTCTTAAGCTTTAAAGCTATAGGACAGGGGAACACTCATATCAAGATCAGATCTAAAAAGCCAAGCTAGATAGATTCAGATGTTCTCAAATGGTCTTAGATGTTCTCAGATGTCTTAGGAACTGAACCATGTTTTCAGATATTCCTTCATAAACATATTCTGAACTCTGATCAGATACAAAGGCCCATGACAAATATCTGTTCCGTGAATATGAAGGAAATTATAAATTTTGGTCATGAAAGGTTCTTAGAGGCAAAATAGTGAGTTCTCTTTTATTATGTGATTAATATTGGTGGGATAAAGAATGAGGAACTTATATATACCTCTGTGTGTGTGTTTGTGTGCATATGTACTTCCACTTATCCTATCACATATCTAAAATTACAAATAAATTTCTCAATGATGTATTGAGACAAAATGTTTATTTATCTCTGAAAACATATTTTTTCTTACTGTTCACAAGCATGAATTGTTCCTAATCAAAATCAGAGCTCTTTTGAAAGAATGATAAATAGTAGCAATTCCAATGCGTACTAGTGCAAGGTTAGAGAAGATGAGCTCAGTGATCAGTGCTTTAATCTTTACCTTGACCAGATTTTGCAGCCTCAGTAACAGATTTTTTTTTTCCTTTAGTATTAGAATTAAATGTGAATTTACTTTGTGAAAGCTGTAATCTCTTTGTCCTGTTTCAACAGAGAATTTAGATGATGATGTAGGGAGAATCAGTTTAATCACTGTCTTACCAATGGGTCAAAATATTTATTCAGGTGAATATATCTTGTTTTAGAAGGGCATGTTTACAGGCTTCTAAGAGTGGATACATTTAAAGGATCATTTAAAATACATATTTCTTGGTTGAAAATGAGGCTAAAAATTTTCTGAAATTTCCCCTCCTCTTCCCCTTTTTTCATAATTTTTAGAGTAACTATTCAGCTTTCACTAAAAGGCTCAATAAAACAAAATACCTCTTAACTGTTCAAACATAACACCTTATATAAATACAGCAGATATTCAAAGCTTAAATATTTTTTATTTTCCAAAATAAAGTGCTTTATAGGATTGCAAACTGCATCTGTTTTAAAATTCAAGATTTATAGATTTCTTTAGCTTACCTGTATTCACTAATTCCCTCGACAAGCATTTATTGCCATATTTTTTCATTAATTAAGATATATTTTAAGTTATTTTTTTATTATCATAACCGTAATAAACTGTTTACCAGAGTTTTGATCCCTTGGGTGTTAAATCTGTCATAGCTGATATAGCATAACAGAGAAAGTAATGCTTATATTGTACAAACACAAGCTAAACTGCAGAATGTGAGTATGAGGCTAAAACCGTTACAGAGTCATAAAACAAAGTTTTAACAATGCAAAGCAGTCTATCACATAATCATTATTACCACTTTAAGGCAGTATTACTGCACAATTTCAATAGGAAAATATAGCAAATACATAATATTATTTGGAAAGAAAAAATGAAAATAAGCCAAAAGATTACCAGATATATTCAGTTTTATGGGACAAAATAATTACACTGAGTGATTATGAAAATGTTCTCCAACAATAGAGAAAATTGGGACATGTGTGTTGAGTAAGAAGTTGGCACCCTCAACCCCCTTATACTCTGAACTTGCAAACACTTACCCATTGAACAGAAGGCCCATTTGGGTCTGTGTCATGTCCTATTGGTAAGATTCTCTGTCATTCCTTGTGTTCATTCCTCCCTTTGTAATCTGATACTTACTTGGGAATCCATGCAGCTGGAGAGATGGGCCATTTGTAGCCCCAATTTTTCTGTTTATTTGATAGATGAATTGGACAGAGATCCAGGTGATAGGCTTCCTTTTGTCTACCAGCTGCTTGGCTTCTGTCAGTGGAGACAGTAGACTGCTTCAGGCTCCAGTCTAGAGCAAATCACATAGTTTCTTTGACAAGCAAAAAGTGATAAGGATCTCAGTGCAGCAGGGTTTACTATGGTGCTTCCTGGGTTTGGAGCAGGGTGAATAAAAAAGACAGTGGGGACCTTTACTTTTCCTCTCTGGAATTGGCAAGTTTTCAGTCTTTCATTTGTTTCAGCTAGCTGTTGAATAACTTCTGTCCACATCAGTCTAAGCAGGTCTCAGACTTGCTTAGTCAGTCACTGATGATACATAAAAAAACTGGTAAATTCAGGTAGAATTAACTATTATTTCTTGAAATGGCTTTATAATGAACAATCACTTCAAGTGGAAGCAGCAGCTAGTCCATGGAGCAAAAAATGCAAGGATGAACCTGCCAGGGATTCCTAAATATTCCACTGAAAGTCCCAACTTTTTTTTTTAAAAAAATGCCTGCTATGTGTAAGATTTTTAATTTATTTTTAGTAGTATTTGCTATTCCCTGTATAATTCAAGAGCATGTAAATTTACCCATCAGTTTACTGCTTTAATCTACAGATAAAGTTTGTACAGACAAGCAGGAAAATCTAATTAGAAAATAAAAATCAAGTTCAGATCCTTGAGCTGAAGAAGTTATTCTGTTTCTTGCTGACAGGCTAATTTGCTCTGCTGCTATCGAATGACCATTTGAATGTAGTCCTACACCTATATTCCACCGATAATTTTTTTTGGTGTCATGTGAATTGCTGTGACAGTCTGACATAAGGGAGCAAAACTTGCCCTACATTTCTAACAGCAGTTGACTGAAAAAGTTTTTCGTCAACAGTCCAGAAATCCCCTTACATTTTAATATATTATTTTCAACAGTTATCAAGTACCACGTGGTGTGTATTTCCTTCACAAATGCTTGTTTTAGCCACTAATAAAATATATAAAATCACTCCTCATACTTGTGAAAACAACAGAAACCCTTACTTTAAAAGTAAATCTGTAAAGTACTTCCTCATCCTTCAGAATTTTTTTAAAAAGTTTTAAGTTTCCTTTTGGTTTTGATATACCTTGTAATACACTTTGTCTTTATTTACAAATTAAAGGCAGGAACACTGCAAAACATTTCAGATAAATGTGTTAGGAAAATTAATTTTCACATAAAGCTTGTTGCAAACAAATAACAGTGGTTGAAATGGGCTTTGGTGCATGGCCTTGAAAAAATATCTTTGATAGCTAAGGAAAAGATTTTAAATTCAACTTTAACTCAGCTTTTGTTACTGTTTATACTGCATTGTTCCCTCAGAATTGCATGGGATAAAACAGTAAAAATAAATTGGTTACCATGTAAGTGAAATAATCCCCTTGTTGCCAGTCTGCTCAGATTTACCTTTATGTAAGGTGACAGGGGTCAAATTCTAGTCTAGTTGAACTCCAACTTTTAATCAAATAAAGAGCTTTCACAAAACTTTATAATTTGACTGTCTTTTATGGGATTAAGCATTCATCTACACCAAGTCTTATTTCAAAGATTATATCAGTGGAAAGTGGGAAAATGTAATCTTTTTGCTCAGCAGTCAATTAAAAAAATTACTCCCCCCAAAGCAACCAAAACACAGAATGAACTTGGAGTTTTTGGATAATACATATGAGTTTCCTTACAAACCTGACATGAAAACGTTGCAGACACTAGTGTTACATCAATCCTTTCTAACTGTCTTACAAAATATGTGCCACGTTACAATGAAAACAGCTCACCAGCTGTTTATGTAAAAATTATTTGAAGAAAAACAAGCATGGCCATATGGCACTCTAGCAATACAGTGGGAGCATGAAGAATAAATTTTGTAGATTGTAGTAGATAATGGTCATGCTAAGTAAGGTGTCAAATACTGACTACACATTGCATTAATAGTTAGTCTCTCCTTTTATCCTCTAAATGCCTAAATTTCTTAGCAGCTTGTATGTTGGAAATGAATTAATAACATATTCTGACGAAGCACTGTTTTGTGGAATGACAAAATATTTAATGTACTGAAGAAGTCCCAAACATTTGCTAATTAAAGGATATTTTAAAAAAATGCATTCATTTGAGCAGCACCATGCAATTTCATAGTAAAAAAAAAAAAGACTACCCTTAGAGGTACCAAGTAGTTTTATTTGTGGTTGTTTTAGATACTTCCAGTGCTAAATAATTAGCTGAAACTTTCGCCATGAGGGCAATACAAATTTTATCATTAAAAATGCAGGAACTCAGCCTGTAGTTCAATCAAAATCCAACATGTTTCCTCTACTTTGAGGATGAAAAGCCCTTCTTCATCTTTCCTTCTGTAGTAGCATAATTTGACATTTTAACGCATGTATATAATGTATTAAGGGGTGGACCCAATGCTTAGTTCACTTCCCTGTCTTTCCATTACATCCACAGGAGTGGTAGTACAAGACTAGACAGTCCTGTGCATATTACTCTCCCAACATGCTTAGTCACTTATGGCATATAAATAGGCAGCACAGAAGAGTAGGTTTGGGTTTGGTGTTTTGTTTAATATATATATATATATATATATCTGCATGCAAATTTGGAATTTGAGTGTTTATTTCCAGGAAGGGAGGGGGGGAACAAATTTTGCATTTATTCATTAAAAAAAGGTCTCGATGTGAAAATCAGAGTTGTCAATATACAAGTTCTGCAAAGATTTTTCAAACCTAAATGCATGTACCAAAGATATTTACAAGGTTAACTCACAGGCAAGCTCAGAGCTACCAGATAAAGGATTAAAAAGGAGAAGGAAAAGAGAAGAAAAGCTTGGCAAGAGCTAGTGCTAAGTTGCCAAGTTGGAGAGTGAAGCACAACAAGGGGATCAAGACAAGAAAATTAATAAGGAACACCTTTTAACAGCTTGTGTGTGTGTATTCTTAATTGTGCATGAGCACTTGTTTTGCCTCAGTTCAATATTGTATACTTCTAAATATTGATTCAGACTGAATTGTCTCTCTTCTGCACTTCCTGCTACTGAGCTACTGAGTCAGATTCACCTTGCACAGATCTATAGATGCTGTCATGCATTTACCCTACAATTATGGGGTGAAAGTTTTTATAAGGTGCCTTTTTTCTATTAAAATAGACTCCCTTATGTTCTCACCCTGGTTCTTAAGATGTTTCCTCTGTTTCCACAGAATCAAAAACATAACAACGTGAGGGCTTTTTCCTTTCGTCAGAGACTCAAGATATTCACTTTCCATGCATTACAAAATGTGTTGGGTTTTTTTACTGCCATGAAACATATTTACAATTGGAATAAAACAGTTGAGCACAGATTGAAATAGTAAATCTCCCACAGCACTATATAATCCTATAATATCAGTTAGTCTTAAAGGAGTTTGATGGAATGGTCAAGCCTTAGAAAATGGCCTGAAGTTAAATAAGCTCAAGTGGGAATGTGATTCCTGAACAAACAGTCTTTCTCTGAGACAGAGAATAATTGGAGATAGACTAATTGGCTCGCAGACGAGGACATTCTGCTTTCTCCATGGAGTAAATCCTATTATGGTTACTATATCCATCTGTTAAATGATTGCATTTTTGTCTGCTGAATAAAAGAATTTTTTGAATTGTATTCAGAGAATAGCTTCTATTTTCCTTCAGTAAAAGATTCCAGAGGTAAAAGTCCTTCACTGAGAACATCAAAAACTTTACTTTTCACTGCATCAATCCATATACTAAACTAATTGTTCCAGTCTGTAAATAATACAGAAGACTAAGAGACATGTTTGAAAAAACTCCGTTTAGTAAAGTACCACAGACCCTTCCAAACGATGTATACTTACTCATGGTTGTTTGCAATTACAGAGAATTTGCCTTAATATTCAAGGAATTCTTCTGGCCTGTGTTCGCTGTTCTAACCTTATATTGAACTATATATGTGATGTGGTTGTAAGCATGTATCTTATATCTGATATTTGGTCATGACACCCATATGTGAATGTAAACCACTTATCTTTAAGATTCCTCACTACATTTCCTTTTTACATTGTACTATTTTTCTAAATCAATACATATTAATTTTGATACATTCTGTTCCAGCAAGAATATTGCCTAGTACTTATCAAAAAGATTTATCTCAAGCTTGTATTTATGCATTTAGAAGCAGTGCTGAGTTCAGTTACCTGTATCTTAACATAACTGTCCAGGTCTATGTTCCGCTGGGGTCACTAGCTTGGCAATCCCTTCAAGCCATTTCTTTCCTACTGCGTCATCTTACCTTACTTGCAATAAATGTGACTCAGATGTTCTTCATCTAACTGCTGGTATCTTGAAAGCACTGGATATCTGTACTAAAACATTGGTAGAAACAGATCTGTCCATTTGGATACTGGTAGCATTGAGTCTGTGGTATGTCATGACCTCTTCTTGAGCTTTCATGTCTATCCACATAGAGTTCTCCAAAATAGCTTGAAATGTTAACAACAGTCTCTAATTCTGTCAGGAGAAGCAGAATACCTCATGTTCATCATGTGTCCAACTGTGTATGTTGCTTCTACTTCATGGGCAAGTAACCTGTGAGCATGAAATGCATTTTCTTGTTTAGCAAATTAGTCTTATTTAAATAAAAGATTGCATTTGCAACATTCTGTCTAGTATATCCTCAGTTCCATGAAAGTGCACCCATTTCTACTGCTACTGTATTAGCTCCTGAAACTTACTTTTGTTAAAACCGGATTGATGCCACAGATAAAGACAGTGGAGAATTCTGTCTTTTTGATCATATTATCCTTCCCTCATGTTCTGTTGTTATCCTCAGGGCTCTTAATGATGGTAAAAGGAAAGAACTGAAGGCTTTGTTATGCTCAAGAAACTGCATTTCAGTTCCCAGTGCTGCTGATTGTGTCAAGCTTTTGTCAGCTCTAATTAGAAATGAACTCCCAGATTTCAGTAAACCAGGTAAGGGTGTCACCCTTTATAGAGGTTGCTCATTTGGGAGGAAGATATTGCTTGGCTGAGTTGACAGACAGTGCTGAACCATTGCATGGGATTAGCAAGAATCTTCTGGCCTGCAGCATGACTGTGGTCTCCTGAGGTCACTATTAATGTGGCTGTGTGGGATTCAAATGTAGGACAAGAAGTAAAGCAATGTAAAGGTTTCACCTTGGAAATTTAAATTGCCTGGAACAGTGAAGACCAGCAATATTTTTATGCCTCACTCACCTGCCAATTTATAACATGATTCTTTAATTAGTTAAAAAATAAATCTCCAAGCAAGCAGATACTTTTATATTCCCTTAGTATTTCTTCAGTGTTTTCCCGCCAAACAATTTACATAAAAAATAACGACAGCACTTGTTCTGTAAACTATTATGCATAATTTGGCAGAAAATAAGCATTTAAAAAGTCATAATAAGTATAGGGAAATATGTAAACGCTGAAAGGTGCCAGATTAACTAATTCAATTCTCTGAAATGTGTTTGATTGATAGAAGACTATTTAAAAAAAAAACCAACTTTTAGTGAGTTGCTCAACTATTTTTTTCAGTTAATTGTTCTGCTGTTTCTCAGATTTTGAAATGCAGAGGGACATGTTTGTACATAATAAAACTTTTAACTAAAGAACAGGCTGTTTTGAGCTTGGGGGGAAAAAAAAAGTGCTCCTGATACATGGGTTTTCCACAAAACCACACTATCCACTCTACTTTCATCTATTTTTATTAGCACGAGAGATGGAACAAAGTGGAGGAAAAAGGATGCCAGAGTACTGGATGTGGCCTGTCTGTATGCCAATTGAAGTGAAGAGAGATTCTATGAATTCCAGGCAGCATCAAGCGATCAAAACCACCATCACTCCTTAAAAAGTGGACTGCTAAATTGTGAGCTTTTTAAATTGTAATAATCCAGATAAAGTAAGTGAGTTTTAGTTTTCTATTGCCAGAGTGG
The DNA here is from genome assembly GCF_003259725.1 of Athene cunicularia. Taxonomy (NCBI): domain Eukaryota; kingdom Metazoa; phylum Chordata; class Aves; order Strigiformes; family Strigidae; genus Athene; species Athene cunicularia. The sequence continues at coordinate 86,218,750 of NW_020799091.1, read as the reverse complement.
ATTTGTCTAAACAAATAATATACTGTATATTTTTTTACAGAAAAAAGTCTAAACCCCAAGTCTAACCAATAAATACAATGACTTTCTATAGACTGACCCCACCATTGGGCTGCAGAATCTTTACACAGATAAATTTGATGCCCAATAAATGCTCCAGCACAGGAAAATTCACATGCCTATGCTTGGGCACTGCTCTTCCCAAAGAGATAGGAACCCAAGTGGAAACAGAATCATACTAAGAAAATGAAAGCGAATTTCAGAGTATGATTGTCCAGGAAAACTACTGACTGCTCAGGGAACTAAAACAATGATTTCCTCTCCACCTCCATCTTTAACAATTGCATCTATAATTATATCATCCTTGGAAAGACATAATGTTGAGATGTCAAGATTTCTCAGCCTGATGTCTGTGTGGAAAACAAGAAAGAACAAATGCAATTCAGACAGTCCTAGAGTTCATATACTCACCGTCATGTATTGTAACACCTATGTCATTAAATGGGTCTGTTCTGTCCATCCCTACTATTATTCCTGTGAAAAGATATCTCAGATTTAATTAAGAGGAAATAAAGTCATAGAGAACAAAGTACATCAAGGAGAACAAACTACAAACATGAAATGAAAAATTTTGAACTCCTGTAAGGTAGTACAATTGAAGGCAACATCCTTTCACTGTAGAGTTTTGTAACTGATGGTTGATAATTGCAGTTTAGTTAAATGGATCACTACTACTCTTTTCATTGAGTTGCTTTTAATAGCTTTGTTTTCATAGCCATATTTTCACAGTTATGTTGTCCAAAGCCCTTAAAGTCAGAAGAAACTAGTACATAAAACAGTAGCACTGTAGAATAAACTCATGTTTAACACTGTTCCTGCTAGAACTTTGAACAAAAAGGATGATAAGTATCCTTGAAGAACCTATTCTGCCTTGTGGAAGATAATCTGTTCTGATTATTTCCCAGCCTCTTCAAGGGACCAGGAAAAGACAAAGTTTTGATAAAACAGCTATTACTCATACTAGAGCACTCAGAATATCAACAGTGCCTGATAGTCATTGACATCAAAGTTACTTGATAAATCAAATTACATCCTAACTTATGTTTGATGTTTATTTGGAGGAAAATAATAACCAGTGAAGAGTTTCTGGGTCAACCTAGACAGACAAAAGCCACAGAGATTGGAGTCTTTCCAACAGAGAGATTGTCTTTGTAGTGTTTTGTTAATAGTCTTACTTAGAAATAGAAATCTTTCCCGGATGTCAGGCCTGTCAGGCATTAAATTGGTCAGAATATTCAGGTCAAGTTATTTGTTTCTTTTCTAAGTTGCACTAGCATGTTTCTAACTAACAGGCTTCCTCAACACTACGAGCAGCACCTCTTCGTAATGGTACTTTTACATTAATGGTCCCTTTACTTAGTGCCTTTTACCAAAAAGAGGGGATTAAGGCCCAGAGATAACAGCCCATCTGAGTAGCACTGACCAATAAGGTGTCTCCTTTGAAAAGAACATTAATATGTAATTCTAATGCCTGCAACACGTATAGGAAATTCAGCATTTACAAAAAGATCAATAATCAGATCAAGAACTAGTAGTCCAGACATCTAATACTGAGGGTGGGAAATGAAATTTCAAATATGACAGTAGAACAGTAGCAATATGTTTAAACTATTGATATGTTTAAAAAAAAAAAACCAAAACACACACACCCCCAAAAAAAAACCCAAACAACAACAACCCACAAAAGCCACCAACAAACCACCAACAAACCCAAACCCCAAAAGACTCCAACAAACTAAAAACCAAAAAAAGCAACAGAATAAATTTGTACTTTCCATAACCATCTAAAGTCTTGGAAGGTGTTATATGCATAGATTCAACTTTAAGAAATTAATACTTTTGCTACCTGATAACTTTATTTGTGTACATTCTCTTAAACCTTGGAGTTCAATTTGCCTAGGTAATACATTAAAAAATACAGCATATACTTTAAAACAAATGTTATACGACAGATGTTTCTTGTTCATTGTGTAAGATGAAAACAACACTGTACTTCTTTGAAAAGAAAATTCAAACAGTCTCCTGAACAAAACATCTGTGTTGCTTTGGCATATTTCTATATGAAATAAAAAATAATTTCACACCCCTAGTACAAGCAGGTTTCATCAATATACAAAGCATGATGGAACTGTCAACAGCAACTTCGGCTTTCTTAAAAGTATACATGTTAAAAATCCAGCACATAGTATACTTTTCCTGTGTTCTAATGCCCTATTTAAAAGAAAATTTTCTGTAATGAAGAATTAGGATGTAAGATCTGGCAGAGGAAAGCAGAACCAAATCCAATAGAAGTGTTTTTGTATTTTTTTTTCTTATCTTTCCCAATGTTAGGTCAGATGATTACTTTTGTAAATCCTACCCTACACATTAGAATTGAATAGAATAAAAAAAATAATTACCAGAAACCCCCAAGAAAAGTAAAAACCTATACGATATAAAATAAACACTATATTTATTTATAATAACCACTGCATACTGCACTGATGGAGAAATGATACAGTCATATCTAGATCGCTAATTAGGAGGAGAAGTAGGATTATCTGTAGATACCTTTGAAATATGTACTATAAGAGGCATTACAGATGATAATGGCAATAGTTGTTTCATTGAAGATTCTCTGTTTCTTAATCAAATGAGCTGTAAACAGGAATGAAAAGTTTTGCAAGTTGGCAGAGCTCCACTGACTTCCACTTTTAGAGGAAGAGTAGTATGCTTTGCTCCCATTCAATCGAAAAAAAGGAACAGGGAGTAGCATGTGCAGTCGAAAATAGAGAGAGAACAGACAGATGGGGAAGGGAAGGGGAGCCTTAAGAAGAAATTTGAAACTATATTTAATATATTAATTATTTATCCTTAAGGCAAACATTAAGAAATGGTATGATTTCCACTCTTCAGATTATATACCAGCATCATGCTATACCTTATGTGTGTCAGTGGAAATTCATCTACTGAGTGTTGCAACAAACTCAGATTTCAAAGCAAGATAAAACGTGCACCTCCTCACAAAATCATTTTGGGTCAATGTAATGGTAAGTGAGAAGTTTTATGGCATATAACCACCCTGCATAAGTCTGGGGTTTTATTATACCCACTAAATATAAGGAGATTACTTTATGTGCTTAACACCACACTAAAAAAAAAAAAAGATAGTGAAAAGCACACAGTAGCATTTGTAAATTATTAATTCTATGGGGATTGGGGATGTCTCTGTAGATAGGAAATTGATAAAAATCCTATTTTTATTTGCTGCTTTACAGATTTTGTCTGGGAGTGAGTTTTCTTCAGTAGTACCTGGTATGGTGTTATGTTTTGTATTTGTGATGAAAATAGTGTTGATAACACAAGGATATTTTAGTTATTGCTGAGCAACACTTATATAACATCAAGGCCTTTCTGCTTCTACACTGCCCAGCCATCAAGGAGGCTGGGGGTCCACAAGAGGGATAGCCCATATCATATGGCATCATACTCAGCAATAAAAGCTGAGGAAAGAAAGAGGAAGAAGGGGGACATTTGAAGTGATGGTGTTTTGTCTTCCCAAGTAACTGTTATGTGTAATGGAGCCTAGCTTTCCTGGAGATGGCTGAGCACCTGTCTGTCAATGGGAAGTAGACAATGAATTCCTTATTTTACTTTGCTTGCACACGTAGCTTTTGCTTTAGCTATTAAACTGACTTTATCTCAACCCACGAGTTTTCTCATTTTTTGCCCTTCTGATACTCTCCCCAGTCTCAGTGTGGAGGAGTGAGCAGCTGTGCAGGGCTGAGCTCCCCACCAAGGTGTCCTGGTTTCAGACAAGATAGAGTTAACTTTCCTTGGGCTGAGAGGAAGCACAGCTAGAGGGCCGAGTGTGAATTGATCATTCAAGCATTTCATATCATGTGACATCATGCTCAGTATATAAGCGTGCTCTGTCACATGCCATTTTTTCGGTTTCTGGGTTGGTGTGGCAGGTGTTTCTGGTGCGGTTTGGATTGCTGCTGGAGGTGGGCTCCATAATGGTCACCGCCCGGTGATCCACTGTTGCATTTTACCCATTTTGGACTTACTATTGTACTGTTTTTGTTACTATTTTTTTTACTATTTTTTTTATTATTATTTATTTATTCAACCTACTAATTTCTTCTTTTGTCCCTCCCCTATTTCACCTGGAGGGGGGTGGTGGGGAAGTATACAACTTGCCATGTGGTGATTGACTACCAGCTGAGTTCAAACCACAACAAAAGGTTAAATTATGAAAGCTGTGATTCGCAGCTGAGGAATTAAGTAAACCTTTGCAAAATTTTATACTTCAATTCATCCCATTTTAATATTAGTGTAACAATTCCAAGAAACACTTAAATACTTAAAATTTGCCATTCAATTTACATACTATAGAGTTTAGGGTTTGATTGTTTTCTATATATTTAGTTATTCTGAAATGAGTTTTCACTGTTACATTAGTGAGAAAAGAGATGTTTCAAACAAAAATATTCTTTGAAAGAAGGCAGCTCTATCAGTGGATTTTTTCATCTACATGATTTCAACAAGAACGAGTTTTAGTGCTTATATTACTGGTACCATAAAACAAGACCAAGATGCTGACACGTTTCACAGCAGAAGGTCTGTAGGCACTGGAGATATTAGCAATGGAAATGATGTTGTTAAGGAAGTTCTGACCTTAGACATCACAATTCTTTTCATATGACAAGACATTTTTAAATCCAAATAAAAATGAATCCTTAATAAAAGAGTCATCATTATTTTGTAAGAAGAGATGGAAATTAAAGGAAGAACAGATTTAATAAACACCTAGTAAAATCAGTAACAGATGAGAGACGTTGAGGTATGTTGGGGTTTTTTAATAATAATTGGATTTTGGAATTATTTTGGCTGTGATAAACACAGAATTAGATTTTCAAAGACCTCCTTTCCCTTACAGAAAACCCACAACTTTTGCAGTTTCAAATTTAACAAGTTTATACCTGATAATTTGAAGTTTGCCAATATTTCATTGAGAAGTTAGAGTCAGAAAAATTAAAGCACTATTTATTTTGGGCTCTCTTGATCATTACCCTTCCAAATGACTGCTGCTCTTTGATATTTGATTTTTGACACCACTATCTTAATTTCATAACACCTAAGTTCTCACTGAATAAGCAACAACCAGTAGGGACAGTGTCTATATTTGATAGCCAATATAAGTTCTAGAAGCAGAACTATTAAATAAATATTAATATTCCTTAAAGTGCTATTAATTTCTTACATTTATTTGTGCAACAAATAGCTGCCCAATAAACACTCTTTTAGCATTTTATCTAGGGTTTTTTTTGTTGGGCTTTCTGTGGGTTTTTTTTGGGTTTTTTTTTGTGGGTTTTTTTAATATAAATATTTAAGTAGTAGTAGTCGAGCTTCTTTCTTTTTAGGATATTTTTATTAATCTTGAATTCATGGAATATTTTTTGATATTTCTCTTTACTTCATGCATGTTTATTGCCTAATGGTTTCCTGCAGGAACTATAGTTCTAACTTGGTTATACTAACTATAGTTATACTAAGCAATGCTTAATGATTGAGAGAAGAATGGGTGGTATTGCTCAAAAGCCTCAAAGAACTCTGAGAATCTCATTGTTAATCCAGCTTCATTTTGGCTACAATTAACAAATGTCAGATTTCTTCAAAGACTGGAGAACATATATTTAGAAGCTGGTCAGTGATCTTTTCCAACCATTTAGTGGATCATTGGTGAATAAAACAAATTGAATAAAACAAAGTCATCTTCTGTTGTCTAATCATTGCATCCAAAGAAGATCAAGGAAGCTGGTGAAGAGTCTAAATCACAAGTCTGATGAGGAGCAGCTAAAGTAACTGGACTTGTTTAGGCTGGAGAAAATGAGGCTGAGGGGAGATGTCATCACCCTCTACAACTACCTGAAAGGAGGTTGTAGCGAGGTGGGTGTCAGTCTCTTTTCCCTAGGCACGACTGAGAGGACAAGAGAAAACAGCCTCAATTTGTGCCAGAGGGGGTTGAGATTGGGTATTAAGAAAAATTTCTTCAAGAAAGTGTTGTCAAACATTGAAACAGCCTGATCAGTGAAAGGAATTAAGTCACCATCCCTGGAGGTATTTAAAGGATATATAGATGTGGTGTTTAGGGACATGATTTAGTGGTGGACTTGGTAGTGTTAGGTTTATGGTGTGACTCAATGTTATTAAAGGTCTTTTCCAACCTAAATGATTCTATGATTCTATTTTCTTCTGCAACCCTTCAAGCTATGCATCAAAATTGAATTCCTTTTAATTTATTTAACCTGGGCAGACCCTAATATAAGAATATACACCATTTTCTGTTTATTCAAACTTGTTTGTGTCTATTCAGGTTTCTAACAATACTTTTTAACCTCCAAGGTAGTCTGTAAGGCAGAACTAAACATAATTTATCAAAAGTGTATGGTGAATTTTAATATACTGTTCCCTTGTATTAAAATTACCATATTTCTAATAAGACTAATAGAAGATCTGCAATAATTACTAGAAACAAACTATTGAATTCATCATTACTGTGATTTCTGAGAGGATTTATACCCTTTATGAGACTGTGTTATTCAAGTCAAATGAATTTTTACAATGATATCTAAAGAAGCAGAGCATACTTTCTCTATGAATGTCATAAAAAAAAAAAAAACGGAGAAATTTGGAGAGGTGTGAGGTGTTGTTGACTTCTCTGCATTTACGTCTTTTATTTATTTTTTGATGGAAATGTTTAAGGATTTTTTCAGAGAAAACTGTTGACGACTCATTGTACAAGAAGGCATTTGAGATGATTCAGAAAGGAATGATTACATATTAGAAAAACTTTGGGGCAATTATCAGTTGCACTCTGGGCAATTAGACACCCACCTTTAATTAAAAGTCAGTGGAGCTGAGTGACTTAATACCACTCACGAGTTTCAAAATATCATTTAATTGATAGGAGAAAGAATTAAAAATGAGTAGAGGGGAGACTACAATTCTGGGAGTCTGAAATGTTTAGACTGAAAAAAATATTATTAAAATATTTCTGTAAGGTAGATCAAGAGAAGAGCATGGTGATGCAGAACAAAACAGAAAAGAAATTAAGCAGATGAAGTGTCTGCTTAATTAGAAATCTGTCACTGAGGAACAAACCATGCTAGGACTTTTATGTGAACAGTAAGATACTAGAGCTGCTTCTTCCCTCTCTTCTTCCCACTGCATAAAAAAGGCTAATGACATGGCATTTTGGGTGTTGGAGAGAAGATGCTGTGGCTTCAGAAGATAATGGGAGGTCCAAGCAATGGGGGGCCCTGCAAGGGGTACTTTGAGATTTATGAGTCCTTCTTATCATAGCGTAAGTCTAAGCACTGTTGCTACCACAGAGTAGAAAAGCTAAACCAGACTGAGTTTGCTTTCTTTTGTACTGGGTCCTCCCCCTATCTGAATGTCAATGGGAAGACTAAATGTATAGATAATAATATATTCAGTGCCAAAACCTGTTGATAAGTATATATACATGTGTAGATGTATAAGCAATCTATTCTTCGAATTTGTTTGCTGGAGTTCCAAGAAAATAAAATCTTAGTAATTAATAAAGACTTTTGAAAGGATCTTGGAAATAGTTAGTATATGCCATTCCACTTCCTTAAATACACTTCCTGATGTATGGAACAACACTACTAAAGGTGCTTGGAATCACCAAAAATAGTACTGGAAGAAACCTCAAGGGATCATTTCATCCCACCTTCTGCCCTAAGGCAAGATAAATTCTACCTAAACCGTTCCTGACAGGTTGTCGAAGATGTTCTTAAAACCCTCTAGTGATGGAGACTCCACAGCATCCCTTGGCAATCTACTGATTTAAGTGGTGCTTAACTCTCCTTAATTTTAGATACATTTTGTCAATGGAATATTGGCCTATCTACAAGGAGATTATTATACTATGCAGAATATGTATAAATCTATTAATAAATAACTGTGATATATTGTCTCAATATTGATTTTTTCCATTTGAATTAATAAAATTAGTAAGATTTTAGAAGAGGTATAATACATGATAATATTTTATTGTTTCATAAAATAAAATAAATTTATTTTGCTGGATATAGTCTGATTCATTAACCTCTGTTAAGATTTTATAATAGCAATAAAAACATATAAATGTATTCTGTGGTCATTGATTCAATTCTGACAGCTAATAAAGTTGATCTGAAATAAAAAACAGTGGACAGTTTGCCTATTTAATAGCAAGTCTTTTGAGGGGGGAAAATATCTTTCATATTTCTTATCAAATATTGAATCATTTCCTGTTTAAGTATTTCTTTTGAACATTCAGAATTCTTTAGAGAGGTGCATATGGGTGTTCATAAAGGCAACTTATTAACTGATGTTTCTAAGGCTATGAAAGACTATATACCCGGGGAAAGGTAGATGAAACCAGTGGAAAAATGTAATATTTACTCAAAGAATCCAACTCTGCTTATATTTATACTAATGGATGCAGAAAATTACTTATGCAATGTGAGGTCCTTTGCTCTTTATCTTCTGAAACACTGAAACACACTCTAGGCTTTAAATTTACTGCTAAAGATGGAATTCATTTATATAGCTATTCAAAATTGTCTTTGGATTCTCTCTTTGTCATATTGACGTTATACAGAGAGATGTTTGTATCAGTGTTAATGTTTTCAGTTTTAGCTGCTGATGCTATCTATTATTGATAACCTTGGTGGGGAGGAATAGGACAAGCAGGATTTGCAGCCTTGTTTAATTTGGATTTTTGCTTATACTTAAAAATGTAAAAGATTTAACAACCAAGCAAAAATTTCAAAGAAACAAAAATTCAGAGCATTGTTTGCTCACATAATGCTGAGATGTTTATAAAAGGTCCAAGACAAAATTGAGAAGGTAAGTGCAGCTACTTCATAGTGGTTTTGCTTAGGTTTTTTTTTATGTAAGTGGAACTTTTGCACAGGAGCTGAAAGGAAAAATACAGACACAGTCATATAAAAAGTCTTAATAGCTAGGGGAAGTTTTGTTTAATGTTGCTTAAAGTATTCTTATTTCTGTTTCAATGAAGCTATGGAAAAGTGAAAGCAAAAGACCTGATGCAAACAGGCATAGAATTTCATGATCATAGAATTTCACAAAATATTCAATATGAGCTGAAATATTTCTATTGTTGTCCATTATGGCTTAATTTTTTAAGATGGTGGTCACTTTTGCTCCAGATTAAAAAGGGAAAAAAAGGGTTTATTTTAATATTTTTTAAGTGCCGCAGGATTTTTATGGTTGAATTTGTGTGACTGACCTTTTCCAACCCCATTTTAAAAGTATTTCAGATTAGGTTCTGTCAGAAATCTGTGGAAGTCTATGAGATTATTTATGAAACCAATATTTAATCTCAATTTCCAAGCATTCATGTAAGTGCCAGGAGCTTTAATGATAAATTAGTGCTACAGTACACACTAAATATTTATTGGCATATATTTGCTTAAAATTAAGTAAAGCAAAAGTATTTTTGAAAATGGAAAAGCATAGAGAAGTCCAGAAATAGAAAATTCAATATTATAAAAGAAAATGCAATCAAATGGTGTCTTAATTGAATAAAGTGAAAGATTTACTTAGTTCATAATCAACTTAGTTAGTCATAAATATTAAGATTTACAAAAATGTGAGATATTTTCAAGTTAAAGTAGATAGAATGAAAGTGTATAAATTATATTCTTTTCATTTGTTTCTGGAACAAGAAAGTGTCAGCTTGTGGCTAGGAATTATGTTCATTTTATAAAAAATGTAATAAGGAAAACCCAAACTTTTTCATAGAAGGGTGTGTGACATATTTCATATACAAGAATAATGACAAAAAGAAAGATAATATGAAGATAGAAAAGGTTTTGCTCAGTTGGATAGAAGATACATATTCTGATTGTTATAATATTTTTTAAATTTCCCTGATTTATTTCCATCCTTTTCACTGAATTTATGTACAAACCTGATTTATTTTGCCTAAGTATTCTTTGCATTTTTAGACATACAGGGAATACTGAGGCTCATGGACCAAGTTTCTCAGGACCTTCTGTTGCTGCCTCTTGAATTATTATAATTTAGAGAACAAAAGAGAATGTCTTCAAATTAAAGTCATGTAGATTATTGGAGTATCTAGTAAAAGAATTCTTTTGAGTATTAATTTGGGTTGGGTGTGGTATAAAGACAAGGCGTGACAAAATGTAACTTTGTGAAATAAAATTTTCAAAGGAGAATTTAAAACACCAGGAGATAATCAATAGAAAGTAAAAATGCAACTTAAAATTTGTTAGTGAAACATAAGGTAATTTAACTTCTTGGACTTAGAACAGCAGCTACTTGAAAGTGTGCATAGAGAAAATACAGTTGGAACAGAATTCCATACCCTTAAATAAAAGCAAGACAGGAATCAATGAGAAGGAAAAATAGCTAGAGTTTTTGATCCAATCTGATATCTTTTAAATATGCAGAAATGTTTGCTAAAGGAAACCAATAGATCCCAAATTAAACTCATGGTAGGGGAAAAAAAAAAAAAAAAAAGATAAAAAAGTAAAAAAATAAAGTGATGGGGACCTGAAACAGTGGAGGGCGAATCCGAACAACAAATAACTGTCTAGTCACACTCAAATAATAAATAAATCAGTGAATTATATCAGAAGCAAGGAACCTTCAAGGAAGTTAGGAGGATGATATAGATTTGTGAGAGTGTAAAAGAAGTAATACATTTCCATGGGCATTACATGTTTTTCTCTGATTCACAATTACTTTGTTAAGGGTGTTGAATAGGCACACACCAACACATTCACGATTCTTTTTAGGTAACACTGAAATCGATAGACTGCTGTTAAATGACAGCATATTCAGTCAAATATATTAATTTGCTTTTAGTGACTGGGATTCTTACAGTAGCTCTCTGTATATATTGTTCATTAAACACAAGAATAATACTCAGACATTAGAAACCCTTTACTCCCTCACATTTCATTTCATTTCTGACTTCAGCTAACACTGATAGATTTTTTGAGTAAAAGAGTTTTTTTTTTTTTTTTTTTTTTTTTTTCCCAATCAGAACAAGTTCTTGCTTGATGTTTTCATCAAGAACAATTGTGAAATTGGTTTCTAAGCTCTTGTGACTAAGGTGCTATAGCCAGTCTTATAATTTATGCACTTATGCACCACATGGACTCTGTATTTTTGTGTATATTATATGCTGAATGACACACTTAGTACTTCTGGTCATGTGAATGGAAAGGTAAAGAATTATATTGTCACTGGGCTACTCTCGGGGAATATGTCTCAGATGTGAATATGTAGTTTTTCATACAGAACCATGGACCAGTAACAAACGAGTTAGCAGTTTCTGAAAGACCTGCAGAGGTTTGAACTTATCCTGGAATCTAGGAATTAGCAACAGTGAGAATACCTCTTCTGGACTCATTAAGCAGAGCACTCCCTAAGCCCCAATTTTCAGACAGCAACTGTTACCTTAGGAGGAGACATACATAGGATTCTCTATAATTATTTTGCTAGGATTGTTGTTTGAAGATTCAATTAATGATCTTGAAAAAAAAATTGACAAAATTACATATCACAAAATTATACATTAGTCATAGAAAGCTATAAAGACTTGTGGACTATTTCATGGTAAGAAAATATAAGTGGAATATCGTTCAAAAATCACTAGAAACAAAAACATAACAGCATACATAACAAGATATGATGTCAAACAATTGTATACATGGATCATGTTAAATTAGCTGAACAAACTAGGGAAAAATATCAAGGCCATACTGTCATCAGTGTAAAACAATGACCACCAATGATTGAGAAAACACCTGTGTTAGGCTATATAAGAAAAAATTAACAACCACAGCATTCTGATGATGAATATAATTATAAGAATCCATTTATATTGCAGAAGATGAGATCAAACTTTGGTGATAATAGTATTAATATATTAATGGGAGATATCAGAGGACCCAAAACCTGATTTTACACAACTCAAAATACAGGTATAGATTCGTGAAATGGATTAAAATTTTTTTTTTTTTTTTTTTTTTTTTTTTTTCTTTTTCATTCTGGAGTTCTGAAATAAGCAAGTATCCTAGGAAACAGAAAAAGAAAATGAAAAGTTATGAAAATAAATATAAATTTACATAATTTTTAACTCAGTGTGGTATTGAAGACAGTAGCTTACAAGAAGTTCAAACAGCATGTGAACACGAGTGATTAAAACACTGATAACTATTTAGATGGAGAAAATATCTTAGAGTCATTAGATCTTATGATCAGGAGAATAAATTAAGAGTTTTCTCCATCTAAGGAGAAGCTTCATCTGTAAGTAAGTTTTTCCATTTTTGTTCTTCTTTTTGAAGTATTTTATGCTGACTACTTTAAGGATGGGATAGGAGGAAGACTGTACTGCAGTATCTGTTTTGGGAAAATAATCACTACAGGAAATGAAGAGGAAATATGATATTGCTTCTTTAGATAATGTCTTGAAATGTCATCTACTTTTAGTTTTTCCTTTTTCTAATTTCAAAAGAGATATCCAGCCTCCTCTAGCTTTTACAGTAATATATAAATCAGAGTTGTCAACCCTGAATTGCCTAATCATCTTTGCCTGTCTACTTTTAGGCACCATTTGCTAATAGTGTACTCACTGCAGTATCCTGCTGCTTTCTAAATTTAAAAAGCCAAGAATACTACTAAAATAGCACTAAAGAGCACTACTGTCTCTTCCTCCTTCTTCATCGAATGACAGAGAGTTGTTTTATAAATAACAGGAAACACCCTCTAAAAAAAAAAAAAAAAAAAAAAAAAAAAAAAAGCGCAATTTATATATGACAAGTGTTTGTTTGGAGATTTTGGAATATATGTTTGCCTTTGAACACTAAATCAGAGATTAAAAATCTGATTTTGAAAATCTGGAGAAAGGTGAAAGGCTATATTGCATGGAATCTATTAAATTAAACATATCTAGAAACAAATGTATCTCCATACATCACCAGTGAAGGCGACAATTTAGCTTGGTACAGCTTTGAAGAGTAGGTAAACTAGTATCTCAGTGAGATACTAACAAGCTTCTCATCTGCCTTGACATCTTTTGTGGTGGCAGCCATCCGCACTGCTACAGATAGCTAGCTAAAGAATCACAGAGTCGTGTTCCTCTTCCCTTGCTTAAAAGAAAATTGAGTTTTATGGTACTATTCACCAGTAGAATCTAGCCTAAAGTGATTACAATTGTTTCATACCAGCTATCTATTCTTCTCTTTCACCTTTATTTTTTTTCTTTTTTTCTTTTTTTTTTTTTTTTTTTTTTTTTTTTTTTTTCCCCAGAATACAATTTGTTTCAAAGTTGGGACTTCCTTTATAAATAACATTCACTTTATAAGTTTACAAATCACCTTCAGTGTTTCCCACTAAATAAGATTAAACAAAATTTACTTAAATAAGGATTAACTCTCAAGCCATTCACTATCCTGAAACTATAAAAGGGCTTGCAATTTGTTTATATGTCTGTCGGTTTTGCATTTATGTGATATATGAGCAGAGACAATCCCCCAGATACCATATTGCATTTGATTACGGGAAAGGTAATTTTAAAAATATTTTTAAAAGTAGGTACTGTGTCAGTTGCGTGATTTACATATTATTGTGTCTCACAATGGAAAATTATTAATGATAATAGCTTGCTTTCTGAGGGAAAATTATAGGAACTAGCCTGACAGCAGTGGTTAGCAAGAATAACCTTATGTTGATTACCATGATTACTCTACAGATAATCTATAAAACATCACTAGTCTTTTGCCTCATGTTAGTTGGGAAGGCTAGGTGGGTAAGATTATGTACACACAACTAAAAAGCTAATAATGCCTTAAAATTATTTCCACACTCTTTTAATAGCTCTTCTTTGTCCCTCATACTGCAGGATGTATGGCAAGAATAGAATACTATTTCCATTCCATTCCTTTCAGTATTGTTTCTGATACAAAATTTTGTCTAAACCCACAAGCTATTTTGATGCAATTATTTGGTGTAATTGTACCTATTAAACACTCTGATTGTACAGCCATTAGATAACCGAGAGGCAATTAATTTGTTGTATTTGTACAACATTCATTTATTGTACTTCTAACAACTGGCAATACAAACTAAATCTTACATAATATCCTTTTTTTTTTTTTTTTTTTTTTTTTTTTTTTTTTTCCAAAACATTCTTTGGTGACTTTGCATAGGTCCTATTTAGAAAGAGACTTGATATATTGATAAAAAGATATGAGTCAATATAGAAAATCCAAAGCCCAGTGAGCATTAAATTAATGGACGAAATTGTTTATTTTTCATTAAATCTGTTGGATCTGAAACATTTGATCTGGGTCTGGCTGGGCTGGAGTTAAGTTTCTTCATAGCAGTCTGTATGATGCTATGTTTTAGATTTGTGGCTAAAACAGTGTTTTGGTGCTTACATGGTGTCAAGGCTTTCTCTTTTTTCCCCACTCTGCCCCCTGCCCATCAAGCCAGAAAGGAGTGGGTAAGAGTTTTAGAGGGGACACAGCTGGGACAGCTAAACCAAATTGACCAAAGGGAAATTTCATACCATATGATGTCATGCTCACCAACACAAACTGAGTTAGAGGAAGAATGGGTTATTTTTGTTTTCAAGGTGGCCATTGCTTGGAGATTGGCTAGATGTTGGTCTGCTTGTAGAGAGTGATGAGTTCGTTCCTTTGTTCCACTTGTATTTTTGTTCGTTTTTTTTGTTCCCACCCACCCCCCTTTCCTTGACATATTAATGTCTTTATCTCAAACCATGAGTTTTCTCATTTTTGTTCTTCCTATGTTCTCCCCCCATCCTGCTGAGGGGGAGGGAGCAAGCAAGCAACTGTGTAGAAGCTTGACTGGTGGCTGGCATCAGCCCATCACAACACTATTGAATCATATGCCATTTGTAATCTACTATCTACTATGACCATGCTGACTAGCTAAATTATTTCTGAATGAATCTGATTAAATTCTATCTACCATGGCTGTATGGCCTGAGAAATTCAAGACAGATAGTTAATATGAATAATGATGAGGAAACGGGGATTACCTCTACTGAGAAGAACATACAGAGCCACAGGTAAAAAGTGTAAAAATACTGATAAAACATATTTGACTTCATTAAAATAAATTATCAACATGCAGTGACTAATATGCCATATCTAAAGCATAATAACAAAGAAAGAAGTGAAATTTATGTCAAAAAAAAGTATTTCTTATTTTGGGTAAGCTACTAAAGTCACAGTATAACTATATGCACTGTGTATATATTGTGTATATTGAAGTAATTTTATTTCTGAAAGCAGAATTTTGTTTCTTGAAATAAGTAGAACATTTGAACAAAAAATATTATCATGTGATTGTGGTTCTTGTGTACTGATGCTATTCTTGCAATATTTTAGTCTAGGATATATTTACCATGTAATTAAGATATGCACATTTATTATAATTTCACTTCATCTTTCCCCCTTTGCATTTAAGAAGGAAATATTCCATATTTGAATTATTACTGAAGATAGCATTACACTAAGTTTAACTTTTACTACTCTTTTATCACTATTATGTCATCTTTTTTCCTTAAATATACTAACATGTTTGACATCAGAATTTTACCTTAATTAGTGTGTTGTCAAGATCCAAATGTTCTGATAAATTTTTTTTTGGTTTCTTCTGATGTGCCATTAGTTTTCTCCTCTCTCTCTATCTCTAAATGCCTGATCCTGTCTTTCATTAGCCTAAATTTCTGAGTGAAGTCACAGAATCATTCAGGTTGGAAAAGACCCTTGGGATCACCAAGTCCAAACAACAGCCCTATTCTGAAAAGTTCTTCCTTACACCATATGCCCCTGCATCTCAGCTAAACGACCCTTAAACACATCCAGGGATGGTGACTCCACCACCTCCCTGGGCAGACTATTCCACTGTCTGACCACTCTTTCTGTGAAAATTTTTTTCTTAATGTCCAGTCTGAACCTCCCCTGATGAAGTTTAAAGCCATTCCCCCTTGTTCTGTCACTAATCACCTGTGAGAAGAGACCAGCACCAACCTCTCTGCAATGTCCTTTCAGGCAGCTGTAGAGAGTGATGAGGTCGTGGGCCTGGATGGAGCTGCTGCAGGTGTAGATCTTGGTGGTAGTATTCAAACAAGAGTTTTGAAGGCCGAAGTGGAGTGGGGTTCCAAGTCAAAATACAGTAGATCTGGCTAGCAATAGCTGGAATGTCTCCTCAAAGAAGGACCAGTAGTGACTTCTAACCTGAGCTTGTTACATGTGTGCTCACAGTATGCTCTTCCATCATTCTGTGCTGGGTTAGTGTGGCAGGGTCTTTGGTAGAGACGGAGGGGGCTACAGCAGTGGCCCCCTGTGAGAAGCTTCTCGAAGCTCCCCTGGATCCAAGTCGGACCCGCCTCTGGCCAAGGCCGACTCGATTAGAGATGGTGGCCACACATCTGAGGTAGAATCTTTAAGAAGGAGAAACTGAGAGGGGGTGGGGACTTTGAGAAGCAGTTACAAGTAGGACACCTATGTGAACACTGAGGTCAGTAGAAGGAAGGAAGAGGAAAGGAGGGAGGTGCACTGGAGCAGACACTCCCCCTGCATCCTGTGGTGAGTTGGCAGGGCCGACCCCCCTGACTCCCATGGAGGTCACCAGAGGAGTAGAGAGATTTGTTTGCAGTCTGTGGAGGTACCCCGAGACTCTGCAGGAAGAAGCAGCTCCCCGTGTTGTAGTTCAGCCCTGGGAGGACTGCAACACATGAATGTGACTTACGCCAGAGCATTCTGAGAAGAATGTATCTCATCGGGAAGACTCATAGCAGAGAGAGTTGGTGGAGGACTGTCTCCTGTGAGAGGGACACCATATGGAGCAGGGGGAAGAATGCAGGAGAGTGCTTCTACCCCAAAAACCTTGGACAAGAAGCAGTGGACTGACTACACCCCCCATCCCCTGCCTCTGCACCACTGCAGGAAAGGAGGTAAAGATATTGGGAACAAAACTGAGCTGGAGAAGGCGGGGGGAGGGGGGGGGGGGGGG
>NW_020799091.1:86096864-86201546 GCF_003259725.1 Athene cunicularia | reverse complement strand
AGCGGGAAGGTGGGGGGAGTTTGTTTTAAGATATGGTAAAGCTTCTCATTGTCCCAATCTGTCTATTGAGTATTGGTTTTATTAGTGTTAGAATTAAAGTGATGTTCTAATTTTTTTTTGTTGTGTTTTTTTTTTTCCTTCCCCTAAGGACTCTGTCTTTTGCCTGTGACCATTTAAAGAGGTGAGTATCCCCTCCCTGTCCTTATCTCAATTCCTGAGACTTTTTGTTTCATTTTCTCCTTTCCAGAGCTGAGGGGGAAGGAGCGAGTGAATGACTTCTGTGCTCAGTTGCCCTCTGGTCTCAAACCACAACAATTCTCAAACTAGGACAGGAAAATTCCCTCACATTTCTGGAGGTAGTTGTTCCCCTATACCAGACTTTTCTGTCATTTCCTTCCTGAGAAGCAGTCAGTTTTCTGTGATTGAACTTAGATCTTACAGTTGGAAAGTAGCAATGGTATAATTTGGTTTAGCCAACAAAATTTATGAAGGAAATAATAAATAGCAGCATGTTCAGCTGACCTGTAGTATACTGGAAGATGCAGAGTAGCGTGAACTAGTGCTGATACTACAGTAAAATCTGAACATTTTTTCCCAGGGGAATATAGTGGAATGAGACTCCTCCAATTAACCTCTCTCCATGGAATATCATACTACTACAAACCTTACTGTGACCAGCCTCTGAGGGGATATTGTAAACTGAACAGAAAAAAATTAAGATTTCTGAGAAATAAATTAAACTAATACAGTTCTCCTTGAGGTCTGTAAGAGCAGTGTGCATGTGTGAGAAATACGTTCATGATGTAATCTCTGTGGATTTTACACCAACATAAGTTACAGGTGAGCACATGTAGGATAGACATAACTGATTAATTTGTTCTGAGCTTTATATCAGAGCTTTGGCCTTGGAATCTGCTTACAGATACTAATATAGTAGCAGCAAAAAGACTGGTAGTCATGGCCCTGATCACTGCACCTCCCTCTGTATGTCATGTACAGTAGATCTCATTCAATGGAACTGGCATCCAGAGTGAGTCTATACAAGGAAGTTGTGTTCCTGTGAGGTGCAGATCCTTTGTGGGTCACACAGTGTGAGGAGGGCAAGAACCCCACACAGAGTATACGCTCCTGAGCAACTGATTTTCCCATCTGTCTTCAGTGACAAAAATGAGACAAGGCAAGATACCTACTGTTTCTGCAGTCACCAATCATCCCACAAAATTCTACAGAGCTGTCTTGCCCAGCCATCCTCTGCCTGCTTCACCCTGAAGTTCTCTGGCTCTCCTAAATGTCTTCCTTCCTGTTATACAACAAAACAGGAAGAAACTTAACACCTGTAGCAAACTCACTTAGCTTTTTTTTTTTTTTCTTTGTGGCTTGTCCTGTTTTGTTCCATTAACCCATCTGTTTGTTCTTGTCTCTTTCCTTCAGTCAGCTATGCATTTGGTGTACATACAAATTTAGTAGTGTGTTATCAAGGCAAACTCTGGCTTATATAACCACAGAATCACAGAATCAACTAGGTTGGAAAGGACCTTGAAGATCATCTAGTCCAACCATTAACCTCACACTGACAGTTCCCAACTACACCATGTCCCTCAGCACTATGTCAACCCAACTCTTAAACACTTCCAGGGATGGGGATGCCACCACCTTCTTGGGCAGCCCATAAAGGTTTACAGTGACAGTGTATCTCAGCACTCTTGGTTTCATCACATTCTGATACAGCTAGTATATTGATATAAACAGACCAACTTCTCACATTAGAAATGCTATCTATATAGACAGCCACATATTTTTAATTCCATCTCCCATCTCAGTAGATGTGCCTGTGTCACTGAACATCTCTCTTAAAAATCAGTGTGGTGTCTAACACTTCCCAAGTAAAGTATGTCTCACAGATATGGCCACTTGCATCTCAGCAACTTCTGGACATTTGATACAAGTGCTTCCTCAGAATTGCACACCAGCAGAGATATGCTCATAATAAACAGGAAAAGCTGCAAGGGGTGACATCAAAAAACAGCAGTGATATCCCTGACAAGGAATATGTTAGAATATTAATCAGGAAGATCAATATTCGGGAATAGCTGGAAACAGAAGAGATCAGGCATAAAGAAACAGCCTGATAGACTATCTTCTCCTTTTGAACAAAAACAGCGTATGAAAAAACAGATGAGACTAAAAATGTTTTTTATCTGCACCTTCTATCAGAGTTAATTAAAAAAATATTTTTATAAGTATTTTTCATGTTTTACTTAAAATTTAAAAATGCACTTATTTTTCTTCTGAACTTCCCTGGGAAATGGCCATTTTTACCTATCACATTGTCATGGTGTAACCCCAGTAGGCAGCTCAGCCCCACACAACTGCTTGCTCATTTCCCCCTCAGTGGGATGGGGGGAGACAACCAAAAGGATAAAAGCAAAACTCACTGGTCAAGACAGAGGCAGTTTAACAGGTAAAGCAAAAGCTGTGCATACAAGCAAAGCAAAACAAAGAATTCATTCACTACTTTCCATGGGCAGGCAGGTGCTCAGCCGTCTCCAGGAAAGCCGGGCTCCATCACACATAACAGTGACTTGAGAAGATGAATGTCACCTCCCTTCTTCCTTCTTTCTCCAGTTTATATTGCTGAGCAAGACATCCTATGGCACGGGTTACCCCTTTGGTCAGTTATAGTCAGCTCTCCCATCTGTGTCTCTTCCCAAATTCTTGTGCACACCCAGCCTACTTGCTGGTGGGGTGGGGTGAGGTGAGAAGCAGAGGTAGACTTGACGCTGTGCAAGTACTGCTCAGCAATAGCTAAAACATACCTGTATTATCAACATTTTTTTCCTCATAAATTCTAAACATAGCACCATACAAGCTACTACAAAGAAAATTAGCTTTATCACCACCAAAACCGCTACACATATATAAAGTATATTTTTCCTATTTCAATTCTGATTTTTCCACAAAGCATTGCATACAAATTCCATAAAATGAGGAACATCATAAAATCTCAAGGATGGTAATGGTGAAATACTTAAAAAAGGAACTGTGGTACTTTTATTCAAATTGTTCCTTATCTGAAGATCATTCAACATACCTCATGGAAAGACTGAAAGTAAATCCTGTATTTACATGGGGTTCTCTGAGTAACAGAATATTTACTTGCATACATAGAAACTTTAAATTTACAACTATGCATATACAGCTGTGTGCACAAACTAAAAATTCAGTTTTCTTGAAAATCCAGTAAGAAATATCTGTCTACAAATCTACATAATATATGACTCTTTCCCTACCAAATGGAGAAAAAAAGGGATCAGAACCTTTTAAAACAGAATTGTTCTAGAATAAATGTGTCTGCAGACTCAAAAACCAAATGGTTCAAGTTCTCTTTTGAATTAAATGATCATTCTTTTTGCTCCCATAAAACCAGAACTATTTACATTTTAGAAAATAAATCAAAAGTTTATGAGATTTTTCTAACCCTTTAAAATACATAACTAAACACATTTTCCTTATGCATTTATATTCAAGAGTTTTTCAGTGACATACATGTTGTTATTACTGTTTTCATTTTTTAGAGTTCTATTATAATTTCTATCACAGATGAAAAGTGGGTGCTCTTGATAAAGATATAGTCACGTTACCATGTTTTTTTCTATGCACTTTAAAGGAAATTAACTTTGTGTCACTTTCATCTATTCACTCTCGCTTATCTCAGTGGAGTAAGGTAAACAGTAGAGAAAACCACTGAGCATAAACATTTCCTTAAAAATTAAGCATGCTTACTTTACATCTGATCCTTTAAAACCTGAGCATCCTTCATACCCACACCAATTTCAGCAGCAGCTCAGTATGTAAAGTACCTAAAGGATTAAGTCCATGCTCTCTATAAAATTTTTCTTGTCCTTCACATTTCTTAAGAAAATAGTATTTTCTTTTTTTAAGAAAAGTGCAATATTTTATGCAGATACAAAATTATAAATTGAATATTTTCAGTTACAGTTTTGAAAATATTCCTTTGGTATTTGAGCATGCTGACAGTAGTGTGTCAAGTATTTGCACATCTTTGAAAGTCTTTGCCTGTTATTTCTGATTACCCACTCATAGAACAGAAATGTGTAAATGGTTAGATGAAAGGAAAAATAACTCAAACAATAGGTACTTATCAATCAGAAATTATTCTTAGCATTATAAAGAGAATAATAATAAGAAAAAGGAAAAATAACAAAGAACAGACTTAAGATATTGTACTCAATTTCTGAATCTTTTGTGAAAAAAATAGAACATACATTATGTTGCATATTAGTTTATTTTGTAAAGATGAAATTAATATTATTGAATTTTTTTTTTAACTTGTAAAGACTAAAACTTTAATTAGGTGTTTTCACTCTTTTTCTAACATGAAGGTTAAGCATATTCTGGCCTTCAATTTGAAAATAAATAATGGTAGGAAAAGGCACTTGATTTGGGAAATTATTGAATTGTTAGAACAGAAAGTGAGGAAACAGTCATGCTGTTTTGTTTCATTAATCCAACAGCAATAGACAGAGGCAATAGGCAGTTCCAAAAGATTTAGTCTTTTAGTACTTGTGTTGATATGTCCTTTTCCCATTTGTTCATTTCAGTTTTTTGTTTTGTTTTTCTTTTTTTCCTATTCTATTTTTAAATTTAATTTCCAATCCATTGTAGCAATGCTAATTATTGTCCTCTTATGAAGTCTTAGTAACTTTGACTTTGGATATAGAAGCATCAGCAGTGTGAGTAAACAACAGCTGCTAAGTAATAATTACTGTATTTGAATTTAATTTAATTTGTGTTTGTTTGTATTCTTTTATCTCTATAGGGTGAAGAGGTAACACCTGCTTATGAAGAAGCATTCAGAGGTAATTTCTTTCAATTGCTTCTTTAAAAATAATCTATGTTGTTCTGAAAATATTGTTATGGGGCACTGTTATGCTAGGATGCTTCAGAGCTGTAAACTGGGCAGCAATCACACCTCAAAGTTATATTGCATTTTTTTGAGTCTTCATTCAATTAACAGAAAAATCTTCATTATGTGTATACATATAATCTCAAAAATTAAGATAGCACATTGCCCGTCTGTATTGAATCTGGCTGAGATGCATCTAATTTTCCCCACATCAGCCCTCGTAGTGCTGTGATTTGTATTGGTAGCTAGAACATCGTTGATAACACCAGCATGTTGACTACTGTGAGCAGTGCTCACACATCAAGACTGTCTCTCCTCCCTCACCAGTAGGCTGGGGGTGGGCAAGATCTTAAGAGGGTTTGGGACAGCTGATCTAAACTGACTGAAGGGATATGCCATATCATATGATGTCTGCTCAGCAATAAAAGTTAGGATAAAGGAAAAGGAGTGGGAGCATTTGTTATTGCAACGTTTGTCTTCTGGACAAACCGTTACAGATGCAGAAGCCCTGCTTCCTGGGAAGTGGCTGGACATTGCCTGCTGGTAGAAAGTAAAGAACAGATCTTTTGTTTTCCTTTGCTTCTGTGCATGGCCTTTGCTTTTGCTTTACTGAATTTAGCTTGACCCATGAGTTCTTTTTCTGTCTTTTCTCCCCCCCTTCTCATCCTGCTCAAGAGGGGAGTCATAGAGCAGCTTTGGTGGGCACCTGGTGTCAAATCATCAACCCACCACACCATCAAACTTTTTTTCTCTTTGATCATTTTTCCCCTCCCTTGTTTGTAAAATGCAGCATGTAATTCTAAGAGATGTTTCTTGTCTCAAGAAGAGATTATTTTATAAAGATACAGTACTGGATTTGACACTGTATAATCATGGTTCTACTCTAGATAACTTCCTATTGATCTAAAGTGCTAGCATGGTCTCTAACTTATTTCCTGTTTTGGGCTCCTATCTAATTTTAGAAAAATGTCCTAAGTCTGGGTATTTGTATTGATACTATGTTTATTTAGCTTGTCCCAGAGCAATCATTAACATTTGTGTTTGATATTAATGATGAATTAATTTGCTTTTTTATTAGCAGGTAATGAAAAAAAAAAAATCAACAAAAAATTATCCAAGTCCAGCATTACTCTATTGGGTTTGTGTGGAAAGGTTTTGTTAGCAGGGGCACTACAGGGGTGACTCCTGTGAGAAGCTGTTAGAAGCTTCCCTCTGTCTGACAGCCAATAACACCTGGCTCCAAGACACCTGCCACTGGTCATCAGTGATGGTGATAGCACCCCTGCGATAATATATTTAAGAAGAGAGAAAAAAAAGTTGCACAACAGCTATTTCTGCCAGGAGAGGAGTGAGAATATGTGAGAACAACAACTCTGCAGACACCAAAGTCAGTGATGAAGGAGGGGGAGGAGGTGCGCTGGGTGTTGGAGCAGATTCCCCTGCAGCCTGTGGTGCAGCCCATGGTGAGGCAGCTGTGCACTGCAGCCCATGGAGGTGAACGGTGGAGCAGATCTCCACCTGCAGCCTGGGGAGGATCCCACGATGGAGCAGGTGGATGTGCCTTGAAGGAAGCTGTGACCCCATGAAGACCCCATGACAGAGCAGGTTCCCAGTAGGATTTGTGGACCTGTAGAGAGAGGTTCCTATGCTGGAGCAGCTTGGTTTTCAGAACTTGTGACACCATGGGGGACCCACGCTGGAGTAGTGTATTCCTGGAGGACAGTACCCTGTGGAAAGAGACCATGTTCGTGTAGTTCATGAACTGTCTCCCATGAGAGGGACCCCACACTGGAGCAGTAGAAGGGTGTGAGATGTCTTCCATCTGAGAAGGAATGAGTGGCAGAAAAAATGTATAATGAACTGACTGCAACGCCTATTCCCTGTCCCCATGCACTGCTGAGGAGGAGCAGGTAGAGAAATCTGTCTAACATCTTTATCAGTGATCTGGAGGAGGGGATCGAGTGCACCCTCAGTCAGTTTGCAGATGACCCCAAGTTGGGTGGGAGTGTTGATCTGCTCGAGGGTAGGGAGGCTCTGCAGAGAGACCTGGACAGGCTGGAGCCATGGGCTGAGGCCAACTGGAGGAGTTTCCATAAGGCCAAATGCCGGGGGCTGCCCTTGGGCCACAACAACCCCCAGCAGCGCTACAGGCTTGGGGAGGAGTGGCTGGAGAGCTGCCAGTCAGAGAGGGACCTGGGGGTGCTGATTGACAGCTGGCTGAACAGGAGCCAGCAGTGTGCCCAGGTGGCCAAGAAGGCCAATGGCATCCTGGCTTGTGTCAGCAATAGCGTGGCCAGCAGGGACAGGGAAGGGATCTGAACCCCTGGACTCGGCACTGGTGAGGCCGCCCCTCGATTGCTGTGTTCAGTTTTGGGCCCCTCACTACAAAAAGGACATTGAATGACTCGAGCGTGTCCAGAGAAGGGCAACGGAGCTGGTGCAGGGTCTGGAGCACAGGTCGTACGGGGAGCGGCTGAGGGAACTGGGGGTGTTTAGTCTGGAGAAGAGGAGGCTGAGGGGAGACCTCATCGCCCTCTACAGCTACCTGAAAGGAGGCTGTAGAGAGCTGGGGATGAGTCTCTTTAACCAAGTAATAAGTGATAGGACAAGAGGTAATGGCATCAAGTTGCACCAGGCAAGGTTTAGGATATTAGGAAGCATTTCTTTCCATAAGGGGTTGTTAGGTGTTGGAATGGGCTGCCCAGGGAGGTGGTGGAGTCCCCATCCCTGGGGGTGTTTAAGACCTCTGGAGTTGTAGGATCGACATAGCGCTGAGGGATATGGTGTAGTTGGAAACTGTCAATGTTAGGTTAATCGTTGGACTGGATGATCTTCCAGGTCCCTTCTAACCTAGACATTTCTGTGATTCTGTGAAATCGGAAGTAAAGTTGAGCCCTGGAAGAAAAGAGGGGTGGAGAGAAGGTGTTTTAAGATTTAGTTTTTGTTTCACATTTTCCTACTCTGATTTAATTTGCATTAAATTAAACTAATTTCCCTAAATTGAGCCTGTTTTGCCTGTGATAGTAATTGCTGTGATCTCTCTTTCCTTATCTCAACCCATGAGCCTTTCAGTATATTTTCTCTCCCCTGTCCAGTTGTGAAGGGGGAGTGATAGAACGGCTTTGATAGTCACCTGGCATCAAATGTCAACCCAACACAGTTACCATGTATCCCTATTTGCAGCTCACTTAGACACATCTCAGAAGTTTTTTAAGATGGTAGATAAACATCACCTCATTGATTAAGGTTAAAAAAATTTCAAGCTTCAGCAAGCTAATGAGGAACTGAAATCAAGAGGTGATAATGCTATCTGAGAATGTCCTCTTCCTAAATCTGAAGTCTGTGATTTCTTCAGAATTAATGTATACATGTCTTGGTTTAAAGTTACAAAAAAATCTATTTTTTGATAGAGTACTTAAAAATCTTGGAATATTTGGTCCTTACATAAATATGCTGATAATACCCTCTAATATTGACTCCTTGCTTGATATTTATGTGAGTCAATATTAGACTTGATTATTTATCAGATATTGATGAATTATCAAATGTCGATTTATCAACTCTCAGTGATTCCAATACTTTTGTTGCAGAACATCTAAAAGCAAACTGAGAAGGCTGTATTCCCTACAACAATTTCTTAGCAACCTTGTTTGTGAAATATCTAGCAGGTGACCTGCAGTGAGGAACTAGCTGACTCCGTGTGGAGACTATGGAGACTGTAAGGAGATCTGCAAAGCAGTTCAACACCAAAATGAATTTGACCACTGGGATTATCAGGTATTGAAGAATGAAAATGTCCTGCACTGTCCTAAGAATACCCACACTTAACCCTTTAGAAAAGGCATATGGAAAAGAATAGCAGAACTATCAGGTACTTCTTCAACACTGCAAGAATCACCAAGTGACTGATTACACTTCAAGTGCAAAGACTTAAAGAATATGGGGGAACCTCAGTAACACTCTGTTTGTACAATCTCTCAATAAACTGCTAGTCTAATGGTATGGAGGATAGTATGAGCTAATACACTTTTCTCACACTTAAGAATGAAAATTCAGATTCAAATGTTAACTGCCTCTAACACTGCATTTAACTTGTCCTTTACAATCCATTTTCTACAGCATTTATTTTACAACTAATTATTAATTTTTCTCTGTTACCAGTTTGCCATAATTAGAGGCCATAGAAATAAAATAAAAGTAAAAATATAAAGGGTGCAGTGGTGCTTTCCTGCCAGTATCAGTACCAGGAAGGACAATTTACTAGCCGTTACTTTGCCAAATAATTATCTGTGCATAATCAAGCAATATCTTGGATTGATGCAGTGTATAACAAATATTCTCAAATAGTTTCTTAAGCATTTCCCTTAATTGCCTGAAAAACATTAGACAATCTCAAGCATACCTTGCAAGGTGGGAAAATAAGCAGCCTAGGAGAAGATTTTCCTATCTCAACGGACTCTTTATAGAGATGATCTCAGAATATACAGAAAAAACCTCTGCATGTCTACTGTCTTATCATTAAGGTGTCCCATAATCCCTTACCCTATAAAGGTACTTCAATTACTTTTTTGTATGGTAGTCTACTGCAGTGACTCACCATGGTCTTAATCACAGAAAAGCAACATTACCAATCAGTCAGTCAAATTTAGCTAAAAACTGTATTGCCAAATCTTGGGGAAATACGCACTATTTAAATCCATGAAAACAAACAGAGATAAAAAATAAAGACACATGCACTTTTCAGTACAAAGTTTTAGTTTCTTATGTAGAAAACTGTCATCAGAGAGGAATGCAAAACATGACAATTTAAACTTTTTTATTTTTACAATGTTCTTTCAAAATACACACTCATCTTGCAGAATTTATGCTGCAGAATGGTAGAAAGAATATACACAAGCTAGAATGCTAACAATAACATAATGGGTTAAACTCTTACCTATTGCATCATTATTACATACAATTTGGTTGTTTGAAATGTCTGAGCATGAGAGCAGGAAGGAAAGAACAAAGCGTATTTTTGGTATGTACAGGGCTAATAACATGCTGTCAAATATTTAAGGACATGAAGGTGTTAGATGACAGTGTCTCAAAGATCCATTAGAAACTGTTCTCTGATAGACAGAAACTGAATGTGTTTACCTGTTTTGTGCTAAAGGTGTTGACTTTGTGAAATGCATTTTTGTTACATTTCTTTCTGTTGAATGAGGAGTTTGCAGTATGCTTGAAGCATCAGTAGACAAGTTCCCCATTGAATTTATTTTGTGATTACTAGTGGAGCAAACAGAAGCCTTTTTTTCTGTTCTTCCTAGCAGAAAATTAAACAATGTCACAATTTGGAATGGGTACTGACATTTTCCCAGTGGCTTTTACCAGAATGTAGTCATTTAGGCAATAAGAATTGCTAACATTTTTTCATAAAATTTACTGAAGTACAGATCCACTGAAAGCTTAGAGCTGAATTCTACATATTCATAAATCCACCTGTAGTGAGGAAAATATTAATGCAAAAATAGGGTTTTTTTTCCTACCTATATCCCCATTTACTGTGAATACTAATGACAAAAACCATGATTATATTTAACTTTCATGTGACTGTGAAATACTTCTTTAAATAAGCAAATTAATTTGTCCATGATACACAGATGTTTTAGAGGGGGGAAAGAGAGTTAGGATTTATGTAAATATCGTTCTGATCTTACAGCACTTATCTCATTGCTGAAAGGGCTGATTAGTAAAAAATACATTAATATAGAAAATACTCTAATACAGAATATTCTAGGGTTTGGAGGGTGTTGTTTGTTTGTTTGTTTGTTTGTTTGTTTGAGATTCTTGTTTCTATTGTCTAACATGACATTCTTTTCAAAGTCTCTCTTTAGCAAGAAAAAAGAATTATTAGGTGTTTCTTAAGAAACTTAAAAATCTCCTCCAAAAGTTTAAGAAATGACGGTTCTGAAATGATTAATTTGAAGCATCATGAAGTCATATGCAATATTTTGGCAATGATTCAGCAAAGTAATTAAGCAGGTAATTCAGGGAGATTTGGATTTGTTTAAAAATGAGTATGTGATTTGTACCTTGTACTTTTTAAACATGTAAATGTCATTGTAGTGTAGCTATACAAGTACAGTTCCTTTCAAGTATTCCAGTATTTTAAAGCATTTTACCATGTTATGCAAAATAATGTTCTGTGTAATGAGTAATTTTACTGAATATGCAGTTTAATTGTGTGTTAAACTTTTCTTGCAGAATGGATTCCACAATGAAAGGTTTTGCTCCAATTCCTTGTAATAAAAAGATTGTTTTTTTAAGATGGATTAAAAAAAAAAAAAAAAAGTATCTATTTATAGATTGAAGGATTCCTAATGTATGTTTTTGCATCATAAACAAATGACATGTTGGCTTTTCTTGAATTATTTCTTTAAACCTGTCTGGCCCTGGGAAAACAAATAAACACACAGACCCAACCTAACTAAAAACCCAACCCTGTATTGTTTCCTTTTTAAGCTTAGCACATCCATACACAGCTTGATAAAGTTCTCCAGTAAGGTATTGATTACAAAGTCTGATTTGCCTGTAATTAAGGTAAGCAGCTTCAAGTATACAGATGGTGACAAAGGAAGAAAGGGGAGGCATAGAAAATAAGTGTGAAGAAATCTTACTACTATTAAAAAGGAACATGGTAGTGGCAATAAGAAAAAAGTAGTCTTTATACGGGAATAAAGAAGTCACATTCCTACAATAAAACTTTGAAAAAAATATTTTCTGTGCATTATTACCATATTCTTATCTGACAACTTCTTATGGTGTTATATGAAGAGACAGAAATTCAGAAGTGCATTTATAGCAAAAACTGTCAGTCTGGCTATATTAAATCAGGAATTTGTATTCTCAGGCATACTAAGACAAATTCTAATTGACAGTAAAGGAAATAACATTCTGGTAAAACTTCAGGTAACAGTGAGAGATTAGGGTAAAATTTGTTTCTGTCCATTCCCCTGTATCCTTCGTTACCTCATATGCATGTTCTGCCACCCAAAGGATCTTCAGAGGGCTGTATAACAAGGTGCTTGCCCTCCTCAACATGCGGTCTTCATGTTTAACAACATAAACAGTAAAGAAAGTTTTTATCTCTAGAGACAAACTTTGTAAGTAGTTGTGCATTAGAGGGTTGCTGACAAACAACATATAGCCCAGTGTACCACACCTTCTACAGCCAGCATATTATGAGCTAGGTCTTTATGATTCTATCCCTGCCCTACAAGTATTTTGTTGTGATATATGTTAACT
This sequence comes from Athene cunicularia, assembly GCF_003259725.1. Classification (NCBI taxonomy): domain Eukaryota; kingdom Metazoa; phylum Chordata; class Aves; order Strigiformes; family Strigidae; genus Athene; species Athene cunicularia. Next base: position 86,189,332 of record NW_020799091.1, on the reverse strand, counting down.
CAGTTTCATGTTAAGTACCACTGAACTCCAGTGGTTCAGGAGCAAGGTTGTTAGGATAATTCTCAGCTGAGACAAGGCTGGTCAAACACCAGAGTGACTAAAGTTGCCTCGAGGTCCTTTTTAGTTCCTCTGTTCAACAGGAGGAAAAGAAGTGCTGGCATGTCTATCATCAGAGATTTCCTTCTACCAGGCACCCACTCCCTGCAGTTTTCTCTGGCCCACATCTTTCATTGTTTATTAACACATTTATTCTTGCTATGTGTCCATTTATTCTTCTACTGTGTCCACTGTGTTATAGAGTTCTGTCCACACAGAAGAGCAAACACAGTTCCTGATCCCAACTTCTTCTCAGAGTGCCTCAAGAAAGGAAAATAAAATCAGTGAGATATTTATACTCTTTTTACAGTTCGGTTATATATATTGCTATTGGACATTTTGCAGTTTCTGCACCAAGCCATTATTAATTGGCTATTTTCTTGCAGGTGTCACAAAAACACTGATGAATGAACTATTATTCCCATTTGGAGGCTGAATCTCCCTTTATATAGGGATAATGATTTTTTAAAAAGATAAAACAGACTAAATATTTCTATCATGTTTTCTGTTTATTTTTCTGAATTAACTGCTGCTACAATCAACATACACATTTCAGACACTTGTACTTTCTTACTTACCCTATTTATTAACTGTCGAGGTCTTCTTAATGTGGCTGCTAGTATTAAAGCACCAGTACAACTTTCCATCCAACAGTTTGTGGTTCTGACATATAACAAACAACTGGTTTGACCTGAAGGGTAACACTAATCAAGAGTTGAACAAGCTAGGCAAAGAATCAGACCAAAAAAAAAAAAAAAAAAGACACAAGATAAATCTGGTGGACATTAAGATGGACAAGCCTGAGTGCAGGAGAAAAGAGGATTTGTATGTGTTGAAAACAAACCTGTTCTGAAGTGACAGTCTCTGACTTTGTTATGGAAAGTAGGAAGTTTGGAAGAAGAATCAGCAAGAGAGAAACAATCTTGTAGGATGGCAAAAAAAAAAAAAAAAAACAAACAAAACCACTAATTAACCAACAACAAAATAATACATTATAAAGGATTCCTGACAAAAATGTGTACAGGAGATTCATAAAACTTAGATTCTATTAATACTTAATTATACATGACACAAGTGGAATGGACACTAGAAGACATTCTGACATTCTAACAGTACCATGCTAATTCTATTCCCATCCATTGGATTTTACTGTTTGATGTTTTGTTCTGTATTGGAACTTCCTAAGGTATTGTTTCTTGTATGTTTTTAAACTCTTGTTTAAGGTGAGGTATATTAAAGTACCAGTTCTTAATGAAGCAATTGCTGTTATGGTAACATCCTGAAACATTTCTATGACTCATCCATGGAAGACTTGTGGGTCCTCAAGCATTCAAATTCATCAGCAGAGCTGTTATATACTGTTACTTTTATACAAGCCAGTTCCTTTAAGTTCCTTAGTCACTGATCTTCATCCATTACTTCCTAAATTCCCTCTCTTTACTAGAATTGGAAACTTTTTTTCCCTGTCTCTCCTGAATAGATAGTGTGTAAAGAGGAAGGCATGTCAAGATGTTCTGTGTTGTCCTTCTGGCACCTAGACTTGTCCTATTTTGTATGGAGAGATTCTTATATTTACATCTTTCTGTTTGTTCAGATTTAATTTGGGGAGAGTAGTATACATGTAGAATCTAGGACTGAAAGAATAGTCATACAGAGTTGCTGATATTTGCTTATTTCTCTCTTCTGGAGAAAACAACTGACTTAATTGGACATTTACCTTTCAATAGATTTTTTAACCAACTTACATAGAAGAAAGGAAAACCTGTTTTACATTTGGTATGGAAACTGGGACAGCACACTGACAAAAATTTTCTGTAAAATAATTTGACCACTTTTAACTGCATGAAGAGATTTGGAGACAAAGAAATCCCCACAGAGAAAGACAAAATGTTTTAATATTAGCAAGAGAATTTCAACAAAACAGAGTATGCAGAGGGATCCACAATCATCATAAGTTGGTTGGATGAGAACAAAAGGAACAGATAGAAAATGAGGGAGGGAAACAAGGGCAGAGGAAGGAGAGAAGGAGAAGTCACTATGTAGTGTCCAAACAGAGTCACATGGTAAGTGTCTAGCTGAGAGATATTTACCTCGTGTGACATTTTCATGTGTACTTAGACCTATGGGATTAGTTACTAAACATTTTTTTTTTTTTTAAACAGTGATGTGTTTGTGTGTGTGCATATGTTAGGATGCCCTTGAATTCAGTCAGCTGTGCAAAGCTTTTCAAGATCCATCCAGCTGTGAATGCCAAAATGGCAAATTTTGATTCCTCATTACAGCACAGACTCTCCTTTGGAGCTATATCCATCCTCAATTTAGAATACCACCACATAGTATAACATAAGGGGTTTTGCTGCAATCCATGTCAAATTTTATTACAGAAAGAGAAAAAATAAACTGTGATGAATATGAATAAATTGTTACTGATGGAAAATATGAGACATACACCTTATGATTTAGAAGTGTTAACATTTTTGGTTTCAAAAATAAATCCTTCCTCTTTCTGGGAACAAGGTTGTTTTAAACTATTTGGAATAATGAAATATTTTTCCATATGCACAGAAAAATGTGGAAATCAGTGATGCTCTACAGAAATCGAGGCTATGTGCCAAACACCTGCTCTTTGGAGCGGGTGATAAATGATCTGAAAAAAGAAAACCCTCAAACTTTTTTCTTTCCTATCGTCTCCTTGTTGTAATATCATTACACAAATACCTCAGTGGGAATGGAGGAAGATATTAAAATAATTGATATGCACATAAAATATATTTAAATAAATATATTTAATAATTTAGACATGAAAAAAAAAAGAAATTTTTATGTTCTGGTTAAATGTATATTTTTTAATGAGAAAAATGCAAATGAAAAAATATTGTTTCTTAGGATGAATGTGTAAAGCCTTGAAGAAGAAGTCATTACTTAAAGGCAAATAAATGTATCTTTTATCATGTAACTCAGCTTGGAATAATGATTTTGAATTACTTGTTCTGAAGTAGAATTTCTTTATATGAAACCTTAATAAGCTGGAAATACGGGGATTTATGCAAGTGGCTCAAAAGGCTTAATCTGAAATAGAAGAAAAAAAACCCTCAAGGTTCATAATAGCGTCAAGGGACACTGTTTCAGAGAATATTTTACTCAAGATTAATAGTAGCATTTTAGCAGAATATTAGCAGTTTGACATCTTGATAGAACTGTACTGAGATCTTCTTTTTCTTAGGACAACAGCAACTCTCTTCACCTGGGAAAGGATCCCGGAGTGAGCCACTTGTGTTCTCTGTCATAGAGGCCATAGAGGCCTTTGTGCCAACTGAAGTATTTCTGTCACTTCTCCTCAGACACTTCCTTCATACCACCCTCTAGCTAGATCTTTTAACAGTAGACACATTGAAGAAGCAAGTTTCTTTTTAAAAGTTTTGGTTTTTTGTTTTTTTTTTTTTCTCTCTTCCATTTTAGTCTTCATACATGGCAAATTTAAAAACACAGTGACCCATTAAAAATCACAATTAAACAGCTTAAGGCAGCATTTCTGCTTAAAGCTTTTTTATGACCTACTGCTCTAAAAAGTCAAAGAGTAAACATGAAAAGAGACTGAAGGTTAAAGAATGACAATGTTTAACAGTCTGCTATGAGAAATACTTTTAATCCTCAAGACAACATTCATTTATGGTGTGGAGGCCAATGTGAGGAACTCTCACCTATTGAGTCCTGTGGTAAAATTATGCAAAGGAGATGAAGGCATCATTTAGACAGGCCTGTGGTCGGGAAAAGAAAGGACCATAGGACGTGGGACTGCACAGGGTCCAGCAGTACATTGCTGTTACAGAATAAAATGGTAAATAATGAACTCAAAACCTTTGAGCAGCTGCTGGTGTCAGAGATCAGATCGATCTTGGAAGGAGTGAAAGTAACAACGTAAAGCACTCTGGAACAGACCAGAGTCCCAAAGGATTACACGTCAAATGTTCTTGAACTGTAATCTGGTTTGCTCTGTTTTGTTTTGGTTTTGATTACCAGACTGTCCGTAAAAGAGACTTAATTTCAAAAACATGTTAATTATTCATAGAATGTCAGTGAATAGAGTGGACAAATACTTTTGAGATAATGCTGGTTTTCTTAATCTGCTTGCATCAGTTTCTTGTCTGTTGTTTGTGCTGTGTTTTGGGGCACAAAAATAAAAATTATAAACAAGTTCAAGAGCAGATTTATATGACATGAAGTCAGAGCTCTTGCCTCAGATTGCTTATTAGAGAACCAATCTCTCAAATAAAATTGAGACATTTGCCCAATGATCATCAATGTAAATAACATGATAGACTACTGGGCTGTGATGGAAGGAAGGATTCCTAAAGATAAAAATGACATTCTGAACAATGTCTCTGCTTTTCTTCAGATCACTTCGTAATGTTTATGTTATTTTATTATACACTTGTATGAAGGTCACTTTTACAGAAAGCATAACTTACATATCTCTGCTGGCCTGTCAGTATCTTTCTAATTTATCAGTCATTTGTTGCAATCTCTGTTCTGGAGTTGTCAAAAAAAAAAATGTGTAAGATGGGTGGAGGGAAAAGTATTCATCAGGTGTGAACATTCTTTCTGAGACAACAGTCCAATCTTTCATACATGCTCCTGAACTCCTAGTGCTCCCTGTCTCATCTGGATTTCTCTGTAGGACAGCAGGAGAGCAGTACTGGGACATCATGGTGGTGAAACTCATGTTTCTACTTATAGCAGTCTATAATAAGTATCATATCATACCATATCATATCATATCATCAATATATGATGGATTTAAAGAAAGAAATGAGAAAGAAAATGAAGACACCAAAAGTTAGCAGTTATCCAAAATTCTATTTACAATAGTAAGTTTCTTCAAAATATGTCATCCTGTTAACAATTGCTGGCATATTTAAAGGCTTAAAATACTTATTCAGTGCCATAAAATTTTAAATAGATGTTCAGTCATTTATTGATTAAAGGAAAAACAAAACCACAATCAATATTTATTGGTGTTTATTGGATATAGTTTATATGAATATAAACAGGCTGCCCCAGCTACTTTTATTTAAGAATCAGATGACATGTAATTTCTGCTGACTGGCATATGGCATATCATAGGGCATATATTTTCTCATTCATAGATGGAAAATTCTTTTGTAATAGAAGAAAAAAAGTCCAATAGTTCATGTATTTGTATATGCATATGTAAATCTTTCTTGTAATCTGTAATATTTTTCATTAATACAGTGAACATTTGCTATTATGGAATAATTTGTTATTATTTACCAGAAAATTCTATGGGGGCTTTGATTGTATAAATTGCAAGTATTTTTCTGTTCTTGGATATTTGATGAATGCTGAAATGATATATAAAATTGCTTGGTATTGTTTTAGCTTTATTTTTATAGTAAAATAATTTTGAAAATCAGGTTTCTAGTAGTAATGCATCTGTGAATTTAGTTTTTACTTCCATGAGAATTATTATGTAACTAAATCTCAAGTGTCAAAGATGGTTTTAGTTTTTATGATTTCTATGCTTCCACAGAGAGAATGGGACTGAAAACTCATCAGCGAAGTTAACATTGACAAATAAATAATCACCAGAAAAAATATTGATTCCGGTGAGAACTGAACAGCAGTGTAGTGCAGAAACATTCTAGTTAAAGATCCACTACTCAGAGGTGTTGTATTTTCAGCATTTGCAGTCTTAAAATGAGAGGAGAGGAGAGGAGAGGAGAGGAGAGGAGAGGAGAGGAGAGAAGAGAAGAGAAGAGAAGAGAAGAGAAGAGAAGAGAAGAGAAGAGAAGAGAAGAGAAGAGAAGAGAAGAGAAGAGAAGAGAAGAGAAGAGAAGAGAAGAGAAGAGAAGAGAAGAGAAGAGAAGAGAAGAGAAGAGAAGAGAAGAGAAGAGAAGAGAAGAGAAGAGAAGAGAAGAGAAGAGAAGAGAAGAGAAGAGAAGAGAAGAGAAGAGAAGAGAAGAGAAGAGAAGAGAAGAGAAGAGAAGAGAAGAGAAGAGAAGAGAAGAGAAGAGAAGAGAAGAGAAGAGAAGAGAAGAGAAGAGAAGAGAAGAGAAGAGAAGAGAAGAGAAGAGAAGAGAAGAGAAGAGAAGAGAAGAGAAGAGAAGAGAAGAGAAGAGAAGAGAAGAGAAGAGAAGAGAAGAGAAGAGAAGAGAAGAGAAGAGAAGAGAAGAGAAGAGAAGAGAAGAGAAGAGAAGAGAAGAGAAGAGAAGAGAAGAGAAGAGAAGAGAAGAGAAGAGAAGAGAAGAGAAGAGAAGAGAAGAGAAGAGAAGAGAAGAGAAGAGAAGAGAAGAGAAGAGAAGAGAAGAGAAGAGAAGAGAAGAGAAGAGAAGAGAAGAGAAGAGAAGAGAAGAGAAGAGAAGAGAAGAGAAGAGAAGAGAAGAGAAGAGAAGAGAAGAGAAGAGAAGAGAAGAGAAGAGAAGAGAAGAGAAGAGAAGAGAAGAGAAGAGAAGAGAAGAGAAGAGAAGAGAAGAGAAGAGAAGAGAAGAGAAGAGAAGAGAAGAGAAGAGAAGAGAAGAGAAGAGAAGAGAAGAGAAGAGAAGAGAAGAGAAGAGAAGAGAAGAGAAGAGAAGAGAAGAGAAGAGAAGAGAAGAGAAGAGAAGAGAAGAGAAGAGAAGAGAAGAGAAGAGAAGAGAAGAGAAGAGAAGAGAAGAGAAGAGAAGAGAAGAGAAGAGAAGAGAAGAGAAGAGAAGAGAAGAGAAGAGAAGAGAAGAGAAGAGAAGAGAAGAGAAGAGAAGAGAAGAGAAGAGAAGAGAAGAGAAGAGAAGAGAAGAGAAGAGAAGAGAAGAGAAGAGAAGAGAAGAGAAGAGAAGAGAAGAATCAAATGAAGCTTTAAAAGGCATCCCACGTAAATTTGAGGTTGCTATGATAATTACTGAGACATGTTCAATGGCATGTACTGCCATAAGATTTTTTTTTAAATGCATGACCTTTTCTGTTCTCAAAAGGTATAGAATTTCAGCAGTTATATATCCATAGATAACCACTGCCTTCAGTAGACCTGATTTGATTTATACTGGACAAAGGTTTGATTCAAAGAAACTAAAAGGTCTCTGTGCCATTACAAGTATCTTAAACCATTGACTGATTGGTGATAGCATTTTGTTTCTACCTCACATCCATTTCAGAAGTGCCTGCACTAAACAGTTATTTTTAATAATAAGAATCCATTTAAGGATTAATTAAAATCAGTTAATGATTTGCAAAACTCTATTAATTCAATTTTTAACTGAAGTAAAATGTTTTATTTTCTTCAAAGCATAATGTATATCCAAGAACAAACAAATTCCAATGAAAATTATAAATATTTCAATCTAGTAATTGGTCAAATTTTGTATACTTCCCTGGAAAGAATAAGTTGAGATAATTTCTCTGAATGTTACCTTCTGAAGGGCTTTGGAAACTATTTTTATGTAAAATATTACCCAGTGAAAATCTGGAGATATTGTGGGCATCTCATCTGCACCTTATTTTCTGAGTCAAGTTTAACCATAAAGATAATATTCCTAAACATAGAGAGTTATGTGGTCTAAGAACTATGTTTTGTGAGAAGAGGTCATAAAGCAGAGTTAGCTGGAAAACATGGAGGAAAATATGAAATCATAGAGAAGTTATTTATTTATTAATTTATGGCTAATCCATTGCAGATCTGTATCAAATCATAAAAAAGCAAAAATGTCTTTAAACAAAATTTTCCTTTGTGTTTTACTCATTTACTCAACCATTTCCTAGCTTCATCAAGTTATTTTCAAAATATTTTAAGGACTATTGGCTCATTTTGTAGGGTTTCAATAAGTGTCAGGCTGTTGTAGATAAAAGGATTTTGACTTCAGTGAAATAAAGATATGGACAGAGGCATTTTCAGTGTGTGACCCATTACTGAATGAAGTTAAAGGCACTGCACAGTATTTTATTTCAACTGAGATATGCCTTCTAAGGTGTAGCATGTCAAATAAAAAAGGTAGCTTACAATCTGTTTGTCACTCCACTGAAGTACACCAGTCCTCACAAAATGCTGACTTCTTTTAGTGTGATAGCACTATGTGTACTATATCTGATCTACAGTTACCCAGTTTTTTATGTGTCAGACAGAAATAACATGTAGGTAATGTGAATTATTATGATATTTCTTGTTCTTGTACTATATATATGTGTATTTGGAGAACAAATCAAGTAGAGTTATATGAATCACTTCTTGTCAGTAATTATAAAACTACATGCTCTAAAATTAAATAACAAGACTGCCAAGATGAAACATATGGTAGACAGAAATTATATAAGTAGAAACCATATTTATACATACATGTGGGTTAAAAATGGTTTATAGTTTTTAGCAAGCTAGATATAGAACTGTATGCATGGTCAGACTACGTATATTAATTCACCACATATGTACGAAACATCACGGGGAAGAAGAGACTGTGAGCTGATCTTGTAGCAAAGGTCAGAACTGAACCAATTGTTTTTTTGTCTATTTTTTCAGTCTATTTTTTATGAATTCTTTAGAGTGACAAATTACAATACAGAAATTTCAAGTCTCCCTATTTCCCTCAAAATTATTTCTAAGGAAAAAAAAAATAAATCAGCAAGCTGTTCATCAGAGCTTCCAAGTCTAGTGTAAAAGGCCTCATTCAAATCCTAGTTTAAGGCACTAACCTCATTCATCTTCATTGTCCTGGCATTTGTAAGAAAGGCTGTATGTGGTACTGCTCTTGTAGCTGCTATGACTTTGCTTTTCTGGAGCTCAGACTGGAGGGACATGAGGAATCAGGACACAATGAGGACAAGAAACCTTCAGGATATGCAGCCAACTCAAATGTATAAAGGTCACACTCATTTATTATTTAGCTTATCACTAGGAAACTAGTGAGAAAAGCTTCTTAGAATTTGTAAACACTACACCGCCTTCATTAGACTGATCCTAAGAGGACAATGCAGTGTAACTGATATGAAGGAAATATGCACATGACTAGAAATGCAGGTGTTAATAATATTATGCACTGATATGGGGGAGGATGGAGCAGTTAAAAATACATTACTGATTCCACTGGCCATGAATGAAGGTCTACAAGATTATTCCATGGAAACACTAAAATAAATCATTAGGACATAAGAACAGGAAATATTTCCTGTGGGGAGAGGTAGTTAAGTGTGCAAAAAAAAAAAAAAAAAAAAAGAGAGAGAGAAGGGGGGAGAAATAAGGAGAAAATACTGATATAGTTTTAAGGACTAGAAAAAATAAAAAGGATTTGGGGAAAAAAAAAAAAAAAAAAAGGTGTGTCTTGGACAAAAGGCTACTGTCCATTATGTTGGTGTAAAATGGAATCATCACAATGAAAAATATATTAGGATAGACATGTATAGCATTTTAAGAGATTGAAAGGGCAGATTATGGTTTTAGTTATCTGTATATAATAAATATATGAAATATGTCATATATATAAAATATATAAATATGTATATATAAAATAATAATTTTAAATAAATAAATACTTAGAAGAAGAGTGTAGCCTATGACTAGATCGAATATATTTGACTGGGATACACAAATCTGAAAGAAGAATGAGAAAAGTGAAAGAAATGACGGGACACAAGCTATCAGTGCATAGGGATGTTCATATGGATTTCCTGAAATTAGTTCTGAAACAATCACAAAATCTGTTCCGCTGTTAAGCAGCTGCCCAAGGTGCATCTGTTCTTTTCAGATACACCTGCATTTCTAAAATAATTCAGAGTCATCTGGACTGTGAAGTTTGGATGTCGGAATGGTGAAAATCCATTTTTATGGAAGCAGTCAAAGATTCAGTGCACACCACCAATAATTTATTGTAAATCACAAAAATTTAGGTCTCCTAACCTTATCATAATGATTTACCATGACAGCCCTCCACAGAGCTATGTGTAGACTAAGTCTGCACTAAGCAAAGGCATTTTAAATTCTTGATACTATGAAGTTATTGCTTGAGGTAAGTAAATCTTGCGTGATATGGTCCAGTCTTCCATATGGACTGCGGTAAAATCACAGGGTATCACCAGTGTCCTTTCCTTTTGCATGTATTAAAGATCTAATTTGCAATGTGAGTTTGCATTATTCTAATATAAATCTACAGGGGTTGCTAGAGTAAGCAGCTCATACAGGGAGATGCCTCCAAGTGGGAACTTTCCAATTAAAAGTTTGCTGGATTCCAACAAATCAGAAAGATGAGCCACAGAAAAATATCACTGGAGATATTCGAGTGTTTGCAAATTGATTTATAGACAAATTCATTGACACACCAAGGGAAGAAATCTGTTTAAGACTTACAAAAAATTAAACAACTACCCTAATGTTTTCATTGGGGTGTTTTTTTGGAGAGTGGGATAGGTTGGTTTTGGTTGGTTTTGTTTTGTTTTGTTTATTTGTTAATTTCTAATTGAAGCTTTCAATAATGGCCTTCCTTGTCTAAATGAAGTTGATATAAAGATTTGTAGCCCCTGAAGCCCTAATTCTGTGAAAAACTGTGGCAGAAATTCAGCAAATATTATTCTATCTTCTTCATTCACATTCTGATTTCTATTTTCTAATGATTGCACACGGTTTATACCCTCTGGAAACATTATTTTGAAGTTTGAAGATAATAGCACATGATGTCTTGAATATGGGAGATTGAGGGGTGGGGGGGTGGGGGGTGGAATATCTCCACTGGTTTTTAGAACAGTTTGTCTTAAATGCATCTTGTGCATCTTGGTCTACACACTTTTTAAAATGGCTTTTTAATTCTATAATAATGCAAATTTCTATCAATAAGATTCTCTTTTTACGATTATTTAGAAGTGGAATTTAGAAAGGAATTTAGGAGTACTGTCAATGCATTTGTGAAACACTAAAACTATGTCAGATTCCAAGGATATCTAAATGTGTTTTGGTGTCAACTGTTCCTTGAGGGTACATTGATTATGACGTCTTGCGGGTATAATGGAACCACTAAATGAGTATGGGTGGTAAGTAATTGATATTGTTTCCTCCTTTTTCTCATTTCCTGCTACTAGTGTGTTCTCTTTTGAGAAAGAATACACACTTTACAGAAAACTAGTGTGTTCTCTTTTGAGAAAGAATACACACTTTACAGAAAATCTAGGGGAAGGACAGATTCTGAAATTTTGCCAGGTTTAGTTAAGAAATTATGTCTTCCATTACTAACATTAAAGGGATTTTAAAAATTTATATATCAGGAAGAAGTTTAAAAAGATCTGTTAATTTCTTACCCAGTACTTTTAGAAAACCTAGGTTTTGTGATTAAAACCTTGCTTTCCCAGCTCATATTTGTTAGTTTTATCAATTTATTGTTTGTGCTCCAGTATCTGAGCTTTTAATTCCTTCCTACAATGGTGAGCTGCTTTTTGGATAAAACCTGAATCTCAATAACTTGCATTATCATTGATTTAAAAAATGTTGTTCTAAGATAACTTCATCAAAATAAATACCATTTTTTTCTTGCATAGTAGCTTCAGAATTTTTATATGTCATTTTTGTTGCACTGGACTTAATCTTTTAACTTTTTAAACTTTCTAAATAGTTTCCATAAATTCTAATAAGGTTGGATTTTTTTTCCCCTGGAATGCTGTTAGCTAGCATACTTACATATTTATGCCAATGTACCTGTGACATCTAATTGATTTAATCTTACTTTTATTTAACTGGTCTTTCCAGAACATTTTGATTTCACAATATGTTAAATCATTCTATCATAAAAAGCAAACCACACTCCTTTTTTTCCCTTTTTTTTTTCTTGTTTTGTTATGTTTCAGACTTGAAGAAAGCTTCAACACTGTTTTCTAACACTGCAAGTCAATTCATCATTTCTTATGTTCTCTCAGTGAGTTCCCTGAGGAAGACATGAAGAATTCTTCTCTACAAGTGCAATAAATGGCTCTGGGAAGTTTATGTACTATTAGACAGTGCATATTGTCAACACAGGCATTTAAGGCTCTTTGTAATTAAAAAAAAAATAAAATAGGTGTGACATAAGGCACAATTAATTGCTATGGCCTGAGCATGTAAAGGAGAGCCAGTGTATGAACCTGTTCCCACTTCCACCACTGGAGTCTTGTATGTTCTTCAGCTAGCTGTTTGACTGCTTAATGGCTTATTTCCTTGTCAGTGGGAAAGGAGTTACTTGTAAACATAAGTGGGAAGATATATCTCTAAGTGTTAATCAGATGAAAGGAATTACACTATTTCATTATCAGTTGATTAAGCTCTCAATGCTGAGTAGTAGTGTCAGTGGTGTTATTCAAAGTATTTTAGAATAACAGCCTACAGTAATATCTCTTAGATAAGTATTAGTCATATGCAAGCACTATTACTGAATTTATCTCATTAAAAATGAATCAAGCTCTTTTGGAGGCTCCTTTGTCTGTTCATGTATTGAGTAAAATAGAACATCACTTTTAAATAAACCTTCAAATCAGATTCTCAGGAAGTTCCCTTTAGGAAATACATGCAGATTAATTAAGAACACCAAAATATAAAAATATGGAAACTAGGAGTATACGTATAGCTTATACATACTGGAATTATCAAGCTTTTGCTCTATGTTCATTTTGAATGATGTGGATGAGACAGCTGAATGGCAGTAATACTACTTCTACTTCTAGATTAAATATTTTAATCTAGTCCAAATCACTGCTGATCAAAACTCACCATGCTTAGTGCTTAGGACCTTGAGATGACTTGCTTCTAGCAAATTGAAATAGACAGTATTTATAAAATCAAACCATCTTTGAATAAGGACACCCTCAACAAAAAGGTGAAGTCCGGGCTTCTTAAACTTACTTAGTCAAACTCATTGAAATACACAATTCAGATATTTGTCTCTTTTTTCTTTTTTTACTTCTTCAAGTAACATAAACGACATGTTAGTCTTTCTAATGTTCATCCTTTCAATATTCCAGTTCTCATCTCCTAGTGATGGTCAGGATGGGAGGACAAAGCATAGAATTTTTTATTTCTGCTGTCCATGCTGTATTTTTCCTCATTAAATTATATTATTTGTTTTCTATAAACACTTTCTTTATATTAATGTTCAATATCAAATTTACCAACGAAAATACAGATAACACTTCAAACCCAGAGAGGGTTATATTCTCTTTTGCACACATTAATGTATTAGTTATTATGAGAATTATGCACATATGAAAGAAAAGCAGGCAAGAAGGCATTTTTTTCCTTATTCACAGAGGCATATGTGTTGTTACACAGGGGACAGATAAATACTTGATTTTTTTTTTTTTTTTTTTTTTTTTTTTGTAATTCAAGTGAAATTATGTAATTCTGTAATTCAAGTGAAAGGATATTTTTATTTTGTACATTTGTGCAAAATACCACTGAAGTCCTATGTAAGTGATAGTTATACATTAATAGCTCTGCACCTTATTGAAAATCTCTTTGAAACTCAAAACCTCTCTGAAACTTTGTGTGGTGAATCTCAGACCTAAAATTCTACCTTTCTTGCATGACTAGAAATCTGTACATCAAAGGTGAGAGGAACTCCTATCCTCATTTTATATTGCTCTATAAAGGACCAGAAATGACTACCTGATAGTAAAATCATGAGAAGAAAACTATCAATGACACCACAGGTTGAAAAAGAGAAGGCTGCAAGAAAATGTATTTACTGGTTTAGCTTAGATAGTCCTGTGTATAATTGTCATGGGTTTCTTTAATAACAAATATCAGACAAAAGTATTAAAGTTGTACACAGAGAACTTTTCACTGTTCAGAAGTGCAATTTGTAGAATCTCTGAACTCCATCAAAGTAAAATCAATTTCCAGAGGAGCAAAGATACTTCCCAGTGAAGGTCAAACTTCAACTTTCTGTTTCTAATTGTTTTGGCACTAGAGTTATCTAAAAACCTAACTAGAAAGAAAGCAAACTCCAGCAACATATAACTGCAGGATTTCTTATTTTAAAACTGGAAAAGAACTGCAGGCAAGAAATGTAGAAGCTGAGCTCATTGTCAGCAAACACTAACTACAGAAAAAAATGGTTTAGATCTCTGAATCTATCATTGGAGGTCTGTGAATGTGACTTGAAAAATATTAAAGACTCTATATTTAAATGATGTGACAAGTGTCTATATTTTACTTCTTTTGTTGGAATATTCTAAACATTTTTTCCTGAACCAAAAGGTGGTGGCCTTCCAAAAGGGTACCGTTTTCAGTAATATTTATAACTGAAGTTCTAGTCAAAAGTTACTCAACCCCATCCATGTTACTTCCAAGTGTAAAAAATCTTTGTTGCACACACACTTAATTTTTTGAGCATGGACAGAAGTCAGTACGATCATGTTAAAGAGACACTAAATTGAAAACCAGTTTCTAACATATACAGATGAACTGTATCATATCAACAAAGCCAAGTGCAACATCCTGCACCTGGGTCAACTCAGCCCCCAATATCAATACAAATTGGAGCATGAATTGATTGAGAACAGTCCTGAGGAGAAGGATGTGGGGATACTGGTGGATGATGAAAAATGGGACATGCGCCATCAGTGTGTGATTGTAGCCCAGAAAGCCAACCATATCCTAGGCTGCATAAAAAGAAGCATGACAGCAGGTTGAGGGAGGTGATTTGCCCCCTCTACCCTACTCTAGTGAGACTCCACCTTATGTACTGCATCCATCTCTGGAGCCCTAACTACAAGAAATACATGGACCTGTTGGAGCAGATCTGGAGAAGGACCACAATGATCAGAGGGATGGAACACCTGTCCTGTGAGGAAAGGGTGAGAGAGCTGGGGTTGTTTAGCTTAGAGAAGACAAGGGTCTGTGGAGACCTTATAGCAGCCTTTTGGTATATAAAGGTGGCTTATAACAAAGACAGAGATTTTACCAAGGCCTTTAGTGACAGCACAAGGGTCAATGGTTTTAAACTAACTAAAAGAGGGTAGATTTAGGTTGGATATAAGGAAGAAATTTTTTATGATGAGGGTGTTGAGACACTGGAACAGGTTTCCCAGAGAAACTGTGGATGCCCTATCATTGGAAGTGTTTGAAGTTTGGACAAAGATTTGAGCAACCTGATCTAGTGAAAGATGTCCCTTCCCATGGCAAGGAGTTTGGACTAGATGATATTTAAAGGTCCCTTCTTACCCAAATGATTCTATGATTCTATGACTCTTTGTTCAAGACTTTTTACCAAGCTATTCAAATTGTCTATCTGAATTTGTGTCTGCTGAATTTGTGATGGGATTTACTCATGTACAGCATGCTCCTATGAGCATTATCACAAATTATTTGAGAAACTGTGTTCATCTAAACCCGGATACTTTGACTGTCATTTTGCATTACTTGGACTCTTGATTTTGAAAGATATCAGTGATAATTATACAGATATTACCCAATTTATTTACCCTATATGAATTGTTTGACCAATATACAAATAATTCCTGAACTTGCATTTATTGTTATTTAAGAGTATCATGTCTGAGTAGATTGACTTATATCAGTAGGTCTCACTTTAACACAACTTTTCTGAATATGATAGTATAAGAAGATGGCAGAGCTCTTTACTGAAAAGTTTTGAGATTAATCTGTGGATATTATGAAACCATTTCAGTTGTCTAATTCTTTGAATTTTTAAACATGAATAGAACCTTCAGTTTGGTAAAAGTGAATATTTGATCAATTCACTTACAAGACCAAATTAAAAGGCAAATAAATTATATAGATCCTGGCATAGACACACCAGGAGCTGGCAGCTCTCATGAAAGCAGCTGATGAGGCACGGGCAGGGCCAGAAGTAACTGCAGCCACCCGCCACTCCCACAAAAGGCAGCCCCAGGGAGTACCAGCCACCAGGAGAGCCAGCAACATGAGATGCCTCATCAGGGGCATAGTGCATCAGCCAGGGCATGTCACAGCAGTTCGTGTGACAGTTTGAGCAGGAGGGCATGCAGGGAAGGCACCTCTTTGAAGGAGAGGCATTCCACTGGTCGAGTGGAGAGACTGCATAACCCAGGCACCATTCTGTGACCACCTGCACAAGCCAAGTGCACTCATCCTACCTAACCCTCAGGGCAGGATGGTGGGCACTCATCTGGGAGCAAAGGCTGCGGTTCTGGGTGATTGGTCTGTACCATCTACCCCAGCAGTAGCCAATGCCTTCACCCAGGCAGAAGGGAGAGGCTGCAGTGCAGACCTCAGGCTTCAGGAAGTGCCCGGATCTTTCTCCTGGGGCAGAGACAGACATCAGCCCTGCCTGCGAAAGGTGCACCCAGTGAAGGGGTTTCTGCATCAGGTGGCGGAGCTGCAGGTGGTGGTGGTAAGGCAGTACAACATCAGGGAGGTTGAGAAGGAGTTAGATACCTGGTTCCAAGCAGTCTGCAGTGGGCCCACAGCCAAGCAGCCAAAAAAGTCCCCCATCGTCACACATGGAAGAGAGGAGGGCCAATGATACAGAAGAATGGAAGCTTGAAACAGCAAGGACCTGCAAGAGGAAGAGACTTCCCCTGAAGCCTGAGGTGCCCTTGCATAACTGCTTCACCACTCTGTAGACTGAAGAGGAAAGACCCATCACATCAGGAGAGATGCCGGAGCTGAGTAAGGCAGCCCGATCTTCTCCCCGTATAACAACCGGTGCAACTAAGAGAAGGTGACGGGTGATAGTAGTAGGTGACTCGCTTTTGAGAGGTATGGAGGCACCCATCTGCCAACCTGATGCACTCTAAACATATGTGCTGCTTACCAGGGCTTGTACTGGGGATGCCACCAAGACACTACCAAGCATTGTAGAGTCCAATGACTCTTATCTGCTGCTGTTATTTCATATGGGAACCAGTGATACAGTTGGAAGCAGTCTCAGGAGTATCAAAAAGGTTTATAAGATCCTGGGAGTGGCAGTAAGGGACTCTGGAGTGAGTCAGGGTGAGCAGACAGGGTGCAGTCCATCTTGGGTGTAGAGCTTAACTGAGCTAGTCGTCATTTTATCGTCCTCCACAGACTGAACCATGGTCTCCACTCAGGCCAAAACCACCACCAGAAAGAACATGGCTACCCAGACGGAGCTGCCACGCAGACATGCAGCAGTGCAGGTCCCGGGCTGCAGGGAGTGCCTGAGCCTGTCAGTCCTGCCGGAGGGCAGCAGGGACAGCACCTGTGTGCGCTGCCATCGGCTGGGTGACCTGCTCAGCCTGGTGGCAGAACTCAAAGAAGACGCTGAAAGATTAAGAAGTATTAGGGAGTGAAAAAGAGAAATTGATTGGTGGAGTAACACCTTAGCATCCCTGAAGGAACAGGAGCAAATGGAAGCTACAAATGAGGCAGGCAATCCCTCACCCTCTGACTACCAGGCAGAAGGAGGGGACCTAAGAGATGGGGGAGACTGAAAACAGGTTCCTGCTCAGGAAGGCAGGAAAATCCTCTCCCGACCTCCCTCACCCTCAATGGTGTCCCTTCACAATAGATTCAGGGCCCTGGGACTTTTGAATGAAGTAGAGAAGGAGGAGGAAAATAAGTCAAGCAAGGAGGAAGACCAAGGTCCACCAAGGCTGCAACGCTCTAGACCAGGTATTAAAATCAGTTCTATAATGAACCCCAGAAGAGTTATTGTAGTTGGTGACTCCATTCTGAGGGATGTCAAAGGCCCAATAGGGAAGTCTGCTGCCTACCTGGAGCCTGGGTCAAGGACCTCACAGCAAAACCCCCCACTCTAGTGAGACCCAAGGACTACTACCCTCTTTTGGTTTTCCAGGTAGATAGTGACAATATTACCAGAAGTCCTAAATCAATGAAGAGATATTTCAAGGCCTTGGGGAAACTGATTAAGGGGATGGGGGCACAAATTGTGTTCTCCTCCATCCCTTCAGTTGTGGGGATGGATGAAGAAGAATACAGGAGAACTCAGGAGATGAACTTGTGGCTCCAAGACTGGTGTTACCATCAGGGCTTCAGATTTTTCAATCATGGGTTGGTGTGCAGGATGCCAGACCTTTTGGCATCAGATGGGATGTACCTGTCCCAGAGGAGGAAAAGGATTTTGGGGCAGGAGTTAGTTGGGCTCATTGACAGAGCTTTAAACTAGATTTGAAGGGGGAAGTGAGTGAAACACCAACCCATCTAAAGTGCATGTATACCAATGCACACAACATGGGTAACAAACAGGAGGAACTTGAAGCCATGATACAAACAGGGAAATTATGATGTAGTGGCTATGGCAGAAACATGGTGGGATGTCTCCCATGACTGGAGTGTGTCAGTGGATGGCTACAAGCTCTTTAGGAAGGGATAGACAGGGAAGGAGAGGTGGTGGGGTGGCTCTGTATGCTAAGGACTGTTATGATTGCTTTGAGTACAAATGTAGTGAAGACAGGATTGAGTGTCTTTGCATTAGAATCAGGGGGAAGGGCAACAGGGCAGATGTTGTAGTAGGAGTCTACTATAGGCCACCCAATCAGGACAGATAGGTGGATGAAATATTCTATAGGCATTTAAGAGAAATCTCAAAATCGCTTGCCCTTGTTCTTGTGGGAGACTTTCACTTCCCAGACATCTGCTGGAAATACAACACAACAAAGCAGGACCAGTCCCAGAGGTTTCTGGAATGTGTGGGAGACAACTTCCTAACACAGCTGGTGAGTGAACTGACCCAAGAAGGTGCCCTGCTGGATCTCCTCTTTGTGCACAGAGAAGGACTGGTGGATGATGTGGCAGTTGGAGGATGACTAGGGCACAGTGATCATGAAATGGCAGATTCCTCTATTCTTAGAGACGCCAGGAGAGGGCTTAGCAGGACTGACATCCTGGACATCCAAACTTCCAAAGAGTTGACTTTGTCTTGTTTAGGCAAGTCCTTCACAGGATCCCTTGGGAGACGATCTTGAAGGGTATAGGGATCCAGGAAGGCTGGGCACTCTTTAAGAAGGAGCAGGCGGTCCCCAGGTGCTGTAAGAGAATCTGACAACAGAGAAGAGCACCCTGGCTGAACAGGGAGCTTTGGCTGGAACTCAGGGAGAAAAGGACAGTTTACAGCCTTTGGAAGAAGGGGCTAGACACTCACAGTGATTACAAAGAGGCTGTGAGACTATGCAGGGTGGAAATCAGGAAGTCTAAAGCCCAGCTGGAAATTTGGCTTCAGCGATCAAGGATAACAAGAAATGTTTCCATAAGTATGTGAGCAGCAAAAGAAAGACCTGGGAGAGCCTCCATCCCCTGCTAGACACAGGAGGAAACATGGTAGCAAGTGATGATGAGAAGGCTGAGGTACTTAATGCCTTCTTTGCCTCAGTCTTTAATAGCAAGACTACTTGTACTGAGGGAATCCAGCCTCCTCAGCCAGAAGACAAGAGACTTGGGAGAAAGACTCCCCCCCGCAATCCAGGAGGAGACAGTCAGTGACCTGCTGCATCACACAGACACACACACAAGTACACGGGTCCTGATGAGATGCATCCACGGGTCCTGAGGGAACTGGTGGATGAAGTGGCTAAGCCACTATCCATCATATCTGAGAAGTCATGGCAGTCTGGTGAAGCTCCTGCTGCCTGGAAAAGGGGAAACTTTTCCCATTTTTAAAAAGGGAAAAAAGAAAGACCTGTCGAACTACAGGGCAGTCAGTCTCACCTCTGTGCCCAGCAAGATCATGGACCAGATCCTCCTGGAAAGTATGCTAAGGCACCTGGAAAATAAGGAGGTGACTGGTGACAGCCAACATGGCTTCACTAAGGGCAAATCGTGCCTGACAAATTTGATGATCTTCTACAGCAGAGTTACAACATTGGTGGACAAGAGAAGAGCAACTGACATCATCACATCTTTTTCACAAACAAACTAGTAAGAAGCATTGGACACAGTCCCTTTCCTGGCCAGGTTCAAGGCCAGGTTGGATGGGACTTAAAGCAACCTGATCTAGTGGAAGCTGCTCCTGCCCATGACAGGGGGGTTGAAAATAGATGGTCTTTAAGGTCCCTTCCAAACCAAACCGTTCTATGATTCTATGATCTTACAAGTGTTGTAATACAGGGTGTTCAAACTTCAGGGAGCCAAGAGCAGTCTAACTGGGTTTGACAGTACATATGTTATCAAAACAGAATAAGCAGAAAATCATGTAAAGTGACACGGGAGATAAACAGTAAATGTAAGTATAACACGTTTCTCAAACTAAGGAGCCATTTCATGAATATACAGAATCAATAATATATGTGATAAAAATCTTAGTGTTCACGAAACACCGTAACAAAAATACCGTGTTCTTTTCCTTACAGTGCAGCCAGTACCTCTGTTGTCTCTTGGATAACTGGTATGAAATATATAATGAGAGATTCCCAAATTCATTAAAATGAGATTTGTGGGTAGCATCCACGAAAATGTCATGTGGAAAATTTTCACATCTCCAAGTGTCAGTGAAGTATATTTGGTAATTCAGTCAGAGGTTTTAGAGCAGCTCTTATCAGTCATTCTGTCCTGAGCTTTTCTCCTGTCATCTGCTACCAATACGTGTGAAGATTTTAATCAGAAAGTAAATGGGAACGACAAATTTTCCTTGGAAACTTCATGAAGTTTCTGTTTCTCTTTCTTTTTATGGTAATTCCTGAGAAGAGGGAGAAAACAGAGGATGCAATTTCTCCTTTCTAAAAGTCCATCGACTGCTGTTTCAGTTGCACAGGTCAATGCAAGAAGGGAATATGCTCATGACCCTATCTCATTATTTTATCTGAAACACCGAGTAGAAACAGTCATTTGTAAACCTGGAGTCTGACTCCAGCAGAAGTCTGATTGCCTAAACTGCTTTGAAAATGAACATGATGGCACTGATCTCTTCACAGGATGTGGTCAGTGTTACCATCTGTTCTGGGAACAGCTCATCCACTTCAGCTGTAGAATATATAGAAGATTCACATATCATTGGGCCACCCATGCCCACATATGTTTTCCTTGTTTTGAATGAAATTTAGTCATTGTTTTTTAATTCAGCAGAAGTCCAGAGTTTGAAGTGTAGCTCAGTCTCACTCCTACACCTGAAACTTTATATCATACCCTTTTTCAGCCTCTGTGGGATGATTTGCATGCATATGTACAAAAATTCACATTAGCTTTTCAAAGTGCATTTGTATATTTATGTCCACAGCATAACACTTTATTCAAGATCACTGTGTGGCTGCATAGGAACCTACTGTAACTCCCAGTGTACTAAGGATCCTCTGTAAGGTTATTCACATTTCTTAAATGGCTTTTATATATATATATATATATATATATATATATATATATTTAATTATTTGAGATGAATAGCTGGTTGAGACATGAAAATCCACATTTACAGTGTGAGTGACAAGTTCAGTTTCCTCATCTTCAATTTTCTTTCTTTTCTAATACCTACCGTTTTTCTACCCTGCTTTGTCTCATGACTGTACCAAATTTTGACCACAGGAGAAATGTCATTCCTTTTATCTATCATGTCACACTGAAGGTGTGCTAGAGGTCTTATGGATGTTTGAAGTGAGTAAAAACCATTTCAAGAGTGTTAATTAACACTTTCAACTAGGGTCATAGATCAAAGTGATCAAATTCAATGTGAATCCTAGGGAAAGATAATTTCCTTTCCTATTCTTTAGGTATGTAAGATAAAAGCTTAATAAAATCTGTTGTGATGTAAGTAAATCTGTATAGTTTTAAAAAGGGACATTACCTTACCTACGTTTTTGGATTAGCTCACTTCACCAGTGTAAATCAAATGTAAAGTAGCCAAATAGAATCTACTCTCAAGATTTTACTATTCACTGGTTCATAATTTTAAATTTGCTGTCAGATATCAGAAATTTTGAGGTATAAACATGTATGAAGTCTCAACCACATGCTAATGTTGGCATTTTTGTCACCTCTATGCTCTGTACAGTGAATGATTCTCATCAAGACGACTTTTGGGTAAAGGAATATTTTTCTCCTGAGGAAAAGTATACACTGTCCCTTCACTCCCTCAAAATACAGTAGGATAAAGGTGTTTTTTTTTTTTTTTTAAAAAAAAAAAAAACAAACCACCTTTATCCTACTGTATTTTGAGGGAGTGAAGGGACAGTAACAGAAAACATTTTGCTATTAACCCAATGAAATAAAATTTATAATTGTTTTGCTGTTTGGTAGTGCTTATCTTAAAATGAAAACTGAATTTTTGAAAGTGAGTTTCTTTTTCATGAAAACATCAATTTCTCATCATATTTTGCTTCATTTATTTTCTTGATAAAACATATTTCATCAATTCAACTGAGAAATCCAGAATCTCAAAATTTGAAGGAAATATGGACCATGTTCAGAAATCATGTATATTTATCAAAGCACAGCTGATATGAATCATGAATCAAATGGAATAACACATTTTATGTAAGTATTCCAATTTATTAATGCTAAATTTAGAGATAACACTTTCTCATTCTGGAAGTACTGAGACCTGCTCTGTGTAGAACTGAGTGACTCCAGTTCCATGGGAGAGAATGGAATAATTTACTCTGGGCTGTCCTATCTAAATGTCAGAGGCATTCATTTTATGATAACCATCAAACTAGGAATATGATGAGGTCAGACAACATGTGCATTTCTTCAAGAGTAACATGGAGGTGAAAAATTCAGCCTATAAGAAACAAGTTCAGCCAACTCTAAGGTTGAATCTCCCTGCCAATCAAGGAAGACAGAGCTCATATAAGGGCATATAGCTTCTTACCATATGATATTAAAAACCCAAATTACTTTATCTGGAAAACAGCACTAACAATTATGTTGCCAAACTATCATATTGAAACTGATATTTATGGCAAGCTTGCAGAACATTACATTTACAATACTGTATTACTGAGGTTACAAAATCAATTATCCAGAATTTAAGGAAGGCCAGGTTCTTGACTCTGTAGATTTAATACATTCTTTTGTGTGTAGACCATGAAACATCCTAAGTTTTCCAAAAAGCTATATCTCATTTGGCAAATAAACAATTTTTAATTATTTGATTTCATGAATGTAATAGCCTAAAGGCTTTATTTATCATCCACTGTTTAAAACATACACTGAGTTTAAAAAATATATCTGATTTCTTCTTTAACTCTTTTCAGCACTATGTCATGCTGAAAACAGAGTTCTACCTGACCTCCACTGTAACAGTAAATTGTACAAATCTCATCCAGCATGTCTTATACTGACTGCTCAGAAAATTTTCAATGTGTGACTTTATCAAGGAAACAAAAAAAGACACCAACTAATGATGTGTTACCTCTATAAGTAATTAATAAAGTTCAGATTGGTAGCTTCATCACACAGCAGTCTTTATTTTGATTAAAAGACTGACTAGCAGCAATACATGTGGATTTTTCTAATTAAGTTTTAGGGAGAAATGTATTTATTTTGCCCCTCAGACCAATTTATTTGCTGACAGTTGTGGAATATAGATCTTCAAGATTGCCTGCCAATATGAGAGTCCTAAAGACTTTTGCTTTTATGGTTCAGGTTACCCTATGTTTCTTTGTTTCAGTTTTTAAGGTCCATTCCTTGCCTTTTTTCCCCCTGGTTAAACTTTGGCAAATACATGAACTGAAAACAGTGTATTAGAATGAGAAGTGCTAGAAAACTTCAATTATAGCTACTATGTCACTCATAATATGTCAACAGACCATGTGAAAAGACAGTGAATGTCCATATGTGTTTTAAATACGATGCACCAACTTCTCTGCTTACTATTTTTATTTTGAGCACAAACTGTATTGTACTATATCTGTTGGGGGATTTGGTTTGTTGTCTTTTAATCTCCATCTTGGACTTGAATCCCGAGGGGTGGGAGCAGATGGCTAACAGTACAGAGTGAGCAAAATTTATTAGCCTGGTGAAGGTCTAATTTAAACAGAGTATCCTGTCACAGTGAGCTAGGAGATGAAAATCCCAACAGAACTTTCTCCCAGATGAACTCATATCTAAGCAATGGCACTTCTTAAGGGGCCTGAAGTCAGTATGGAAATTCAACTGAAAGTGGGTTGGTAGAGGGAACTTTAGGAAGCATAAATTTACAAAGCCCTCTCTCATATGGAATTAACACAGGAAAACGCACATGGCACTACCTACATTGCTGCAGGAGAACCAGAACATCTCTGAAAAGTTTGATAAAATCCTGAGAGCTATTTATTCCCCGGGACATACTGTTAAATTTTGTTTTCTGCCTGTTAATAGAGTGATGGTCTTGAAAGTCATCTGTGACTTTCAGCTCCACTGTTACAGAAAATAAGAGGAAAGGAAACATGAAGAAAGAGGAAGGGTCCATAGTTTCAATATAGGTGTATGAAAAGAAATTAGAAAACACTTGGAAAAATACACCCTCACTTCAGTACTAGGATATGGGATGTGGGGTCCTATCTAAGGCTTATAGTGAAAGGCTTTACTCCTGTAATATGTTCCCAGAAGCACAGAATCAGTGAAAGTGCCCACATCCAGCACCTGCACTAGAGTTTATCAAGTTTGTGCAAGCTGGTGGCAACTCATTTTTTTCTTGGTGGTAGCTGTTGTTCTTGCCCTATATGCCATGCTTTCTCTTTTTGAGATCAAGTGTTTTGTCATGGTTACAGTGGAAAGAAAAAAACCCCAAATATTAGGAAGATAAAGCTCCAGAACATCAGCTACTTTTTAAGGGAATCAGACAGTACTTTCACACTGTTAATGACTGGAAACCAAAAAGGGCTTTTTTCAGCTAGACATTCCACCAAACTTGAGTCTTGTCAACACAAACATCAGAAAGCACCATCAGCACACAATAGTGACACATAGAATTAAACAGATATTGTTATTATATTGCATTTCTCTGTATTAATAACATAAGCTCATTTGGAACTGGCAGAATGATGATACATCAAAGTAGCCCATCAATCTTTCACAGATCTCATTGACACATCAGGAGGATCTCACAGGACATTGTATGGCTCCTGTGAGAGTAGAACGCGACCCACCTGATGGATTAAGTTAATTTCCACTAAAAATAAAGAATGTCTTTTGATTGTCAAAGTTATAGAAGCTAATGTTAATTACTGGGATCAAGGCAAGGAAAATCTCTTACTCGGATTCTTTTTCAGATGTCTGAGGAAAGAGAAATAGTATTGTCCATAGGGTGCATCCTTGAAACAGAGGTGCAACATATCCAAAAATCTCCAGATAATGCTTTTCTCAATTGTTTCAACTGCACATATGAAGGAATATTTTTATGACTGTTAAATAAAGGTTGTTAAAATATTCTGAATTTTCTGGGGCTAGCACCAAAGTGGCTTTTACCCAAACATAAACTAATCCTGCACTGCGTTTCAGAGGAATTCATCATTGTAAAACCAATTGATGAAAAGTGTCTTGGTCACAACCTTGTAGAAGAAGGGACATTCATCAAACCAAGGAACCTGCATAGTTAACCAAACTCCTAGCCAAATTCCTAGCATATTATAATGTTGTCTTTTTAAGTGAGGTTGCTAGTGAAGTGGTGAAGTGGTCTTTTTACAAATTAAACCAACCCAACTGAATCTAGTTTTAGTAGGACAGGTTTCCAGTAAGATTTACAGGAAGAAAACAGCACAGATAGATAGACTTGTTGGTAGATCTGGTGTCTTTGCTGAGATCGTCCTGACTGTTAACAGATTTCAAGCACAGAAAGCTGCTGAAATGCTAGACAACCTGGTGAAATCAGCAGAGCTGCTATTCAGCTCATACTTTTTTGATATCTTCCAATGGCTGGGAACAGGTTTTCCCCACCAGAATTCATTCTATTTATTTACAACTGAGTGCCCTGGTTGACTGGCAAAGATGGGGATGCTGAGTAAAACAGTGTTTAGTCCTTCAAAGCCTGGTAAAAGAACTGAAGGAGAGTATTTTTGGCTGTAAGAGATGACATTTCAGTCTAATCCAAGTTAAATCTTATGCCTTAAAAAATACTTCCCTGAACCTGTAATTTCTGCCTGACCACATTGTGTTTCATTGCATTACCTTAAATTCATCGATGCTATGATGTGAATGTCTAAATGCTAGCATGAGACTAAACCTGCAAAAATTTCTCATGAAGGCACAGAGAGATGAGCGTCATATTTCATTGAACCATGATAAAAGATGAAGGAGAAATGTTGACTGTGATTTGAACATGCCTGCTAATGACAGCTCGGTGAAATACAGTATCACTTATTGAGGAACAATATTTCACAATTTAAAACTGTCATATTCTTGTATAGGAGTATGCTAACACAAGAGATATATTTAATATCTTTGATAAAGGGCAGTTTGAATCTTTATTTGCACTTAATTTGTAGTGATTCCATAGGGAATGTGAAACAGTCAATATCCATTAATTCTATATAATAAGTGACCCAGCTTCTGTGAAAGTAGGAAGAAGTCTGTTTATTTCCATAGGCCATAAATCTGACTGTACATCAGCAGCTAGTCTTTCATACACATTTCCAAGCTGATTATCAAAATAATTGTGAAGGAACAATATATTACATCTGTAATAACACATTATTGTTGCTGCTTATTACTGAAAATGCAATACTAAGGTAATATGGAAATATGCAATATTAATAGTTTTAAAATATAAAATATATGTCTTTTGCATTTCGTATGTTTTGACATAGAGTAGGAAATCGTTGTGGTAGATGTTATACACATAAATTTAAAAGATGTCACTTTCTGTGGAAAAGCTGAAAGAATAATGGAAGATCTTTTCTTTCAGTGCAAAATAAGAAATTAAGACTTAAATTAATACCGAATCAACTTTTAAAGATATAATAGGAGGGAATGAAAGGAGAAAAGCTTAAACAAAAGAGAACAAGGGAAAAGTATATTATGACACTACTTAATGTGGAGAATACTGGTTTTAATGAGAAAGAAAGGGAAAAGAATCTTCAGTAGAGATTTACGGCCAGATCTGCAGCCTTTGCGCATGAATAAGAGAGAAATAGAAAAGGCATGAACTAGCAGAGAAAGAAGAGAGGATATAAGTAATTGTTGAAAGTAAGACAAAGGGGCAATCAGCTATCAGGTAGTCTATGGGTCACAGTGCAGAACCCAAGGTTTTCCTAAGGATGGGAGCCTTTGGGCAGAAATTATGGGAATGACAATTCTAAGTACGACTGAATTTCTTAACAATAATAACCACGAATAAAACAAACTGCTAAGATATTCTGAAAAGAAGAATGGAAGTCTCACTAGATCTTTAATTTTGGAAATGTGAAGACAAGTACAGAAGATTTACACAGTTCTTCATCCAGTAACTGCAAGTAATGCATGAAAGTAAAGAAGGTAGTCAGAAGTAAGCTTTAATCCTGACAATAGCTGTCTCTCAAGCCCTTGATGTTTTTTAAGCAGCTTTCAGTTAACTCAAGCAGAGGAGGCTAACCATGAAACTCCCCTTACAGAAATGTGAAGTGCAGCACCCATGGTAAAAATATGAAGAATATGCTTAAAATATACATACTACAGGAAAGTGAAAGAACTAGAAAGGCTTATCATTGATCTAAGCCCTTCAGGCTTTGGACAGAAGAGACTTATTATGAGTCAGATAATGATTAAAATAAATTATCAAGAAATTGAGACCTAACATTTAACAATTAGAATTTGACAAGCAAGGGCACAACATATTGAAGTGTGCTAAGGATGGACAGTACTTAGATTGTCTTGCCAAAGTGAAGAGTCTTAAAATGTATTAAAAAATGTCTTGAATAGAAAGGTATGTCAGGACCTGTCCTGCAGTACACAAAACCAACACAATGTACTGTATATGTTAGCGCCAAATAAGAGTGACAAGAAAACCCGGTTGGAGAAAAGATATAAGAATTATACTGCATTGCATCATTTTGTAGCCATCAGTAGTACAGAATGCAACATCACCACAAGCTCTGAAGATTCTTCGTAAAACTCAAATTCATCACAATTAGATATTGACTGATTCTCAGACTGAAGGAAAACAAAACAAAACAGAACAAAACAACTTTTGTTTCTGTTTCTACTTCACAGAGTCATGAGAAATACAGAATGGTTGAGGTTGGAAGAAACCTCTGGAGGTCATCTGATCTAACCCTGCCTGCTCAAGCAGGGCCACCTAGACACAGTTTTTCAGAACAATGTGCAGACATCTTTTGAATATCTCTAGTGATGGAGACACCATGACCTCCATGGGCAACCTGTTCCAGTGCTCAGTTAGCCTCACAGTAAAAGTGTTTCCTGATGTTCAGTCAGAACTTCCAGTCATTTATTTTGTGCCCGTCATCTCTTGTCCTGTCACTGGACACTACTGAAAAAAAACTGGCTCCAACTTCTTTGCATCCTTCCTTCAGGTATATGTAAACATTGATGAGATCCCACCCCCAAGCCTTCTCCAGGCTGAACAGTTCTAGCTTTCTCAGCCTTTCCTCATAGGAAAGATGCTCCAGTCCCTTCATCATCTTTGTGACCCGTCATTGGACTGCCTCCAGTATGTCCATGTCCCTCTTGCTCTGAGGAGTACAAAACTGGACACCATACTCCAGGTGTGGCCTCATCAGTGCTGAGTAGAGGGGAAAAATCAGCTTCTTCAACATGCTGATAATCCTTTGTCTAATGTAGCCCAGGGTACCATTAATCTTC
The DNA here is from genome assembly GCF_003259725.1 of Athene cunicularia. Classification (NCBI taxonomy): domain Eukaryota; kingdom Metazoa; phylum Chordata; class Aves; order Strigiformes; family Strigidae; genus Athene; species Athene cunicularia. Next base: position 86,160,615 of record NW_020799091.1, on the reverse strand, counting down.
TTTGTCTTAAAGGTACATTTCTGGCTCATGTTCAACTTGGTGTCCACTAGGTCCTTTTCTGCCAAGCTTCTTTCCAGCTCAGCAACACCCAGCATATACTGGTGCCTGGGATCATTCTTCCCCAGGTACAGACTTCGCACTTCCCCTTACTGCAAATCATGAGCTTCCTTCATGAGGTCCATTTCTCCAGCCTGTGGAGGTCCCACTGCATGGCAGCAAAACCCTTTGATGTATCAGTCATTCCTCCCAGTTTAGCATGAGCAACAAACCTGCTGAATGTATATTCTGGCTCATTATACAGATTGATAAGGAAGATGTTGAACAGGATTGCACTCTGTATTGACCTCTGGTCTACACTGACCTCAAACCAGACTTCATGGCACTCATCACCACCCTCTGAGTTCAATTGTTCAGTCAGTTTCCAGTCCACCTTACGGTCTCCTCATCCAGCCCATACATCAACAGTTTGTCTATGAAGATCTTGTGAGAGACAGTATCAAAAGCCTTACTGAAGTCCATGTGACAATATCCACTGCTCTCCCCTCATTTACTAGGCCAGTCACTTCACTATAGAAGTATTTTAAGTCGGTCAAGCATGACTTCCCCTCTGTGAATCCATACTGACTACTGATGATTTTCTTGTATTTAGTGTGCCTGGAAATGTTTCCCAGTGTTAGCTACTCCATCATCTTTCTAGGGATCAAGATGAAGCCGACAGGCTTGCAGTCTCCTTGGTCCTCCTTCTTGCTCCTCTCAAAGCTAGGAGCCACACTTGTTTTCCTCTAGTTTTCAGGCATGTCTCCCAGTTGTCATGATCATTCAAAGATAATTGAGAGTGGCCTTGCAATGACAACTGCCAGATCCCTCAGCTCCTGTCAGTGGATTCCATCAGGACCATGGACTTATGTATGTCCAGTTTGCTTAAGCATTCTCTAAACTGATCCTGAGGTAAATCTTGTTTGCTCCAGCCTTTCCCCCTGGTCTCTGGGGGTCTGGTATTCCTGAAGGTTGGACACAAGTATAAACTGGGAGATGAGTTTCTGACCCTGCAGAAAGGGATCTGGTTGTGCTGGTCAACAGCAGGGCCAATATGAGTCAGCAGTGTGCCCTGGCAGCCAAGGGGGAAAACTGCACCCTGTAGTGCATCAGACACAGCATAACCTCACCAAAAGAGGTGATTATCCCATTATATTCAGGGTTGGTGTATCCTCACCTTGAGTGCTGTGTGCAGTTCTGGGCTCCACCATTTAAGAAGGATGTGAAGGTCCTTGACCGCATCCAGAGAAAGGTAACAAAGTTGGTGAAAGCGCTGAAAGGAATGTCTTATGAGGACCAGCTGAGGGAACTGGGGTTGTCTATTCTGGAGAAAAGGAGGTTGAGGGGTAATCTCATAGCTCTCTGCAGCTTACTGAAGAGGGGACATGGAGAGGGAAGTGCTGATCTCTTCTCCTTGTTATCCAGTGATAGGACATGTGGGAATGGTTCAAAGTTGCATCATCAGGGGAGGTTCAGACTGGACATTAGGAAGAATTTCTTTGCTGAGAGGGTGGTCAAATACTGGAGCAGGATTCCTAGACAGATCATCTATGTCCCATGCCTGTCAGAGATTGAAGCATTTGGACAATGGCCTTAATAACATGTTGAATTGGTAAGTCAGCTGGACTATATGATCATTGTATGACCCTTCTAGCTCAACTATTCTATGCTATTCTGTTCTGTTCTGTTCTGTTCTGTTCTGTTCTACTTTAATTTGAAGACTGTGGTGAAGAAGGAATTCAGTATCACAGCCATGCTCTATGTAACCACTCTTGTTGATCAATGAGTCCATATTTTCCATAGTCTTCCTTTTGTGGCCTATGTACTTATAGAAGCCTTCTTGTTGTCTTCAACATCCCTGGCCAGATTTACTTCCATTTGGGTTTTAGCTTTCCTTACTTCATCTCGGATGCTTGAACAATGTATTCCTTGCAGATTGACTGTCTTTGTTTCCACCTTATGTGTGCTTTCTTTTTGTGTTTGAATTTGGCCAAGAGCTTTTTATCCATCCATGCAGGCCTTCTGGCTTTTTTAACTGATTTCATGTTCATTGTGATAGAACTATCTTGAGCTTGGAGGAGGTGATCCCTCAATATTTACCAGCTTTCTCGGGACCCTCTTCCCTCTAGAGCCTTATCCCATGGGACTTTTCTGAGCAGATCTTTGAATAGGTTCAAGTTTTCTCTCCTGAAGTTCAGGGTGGTTATCTTGCTTTTTTCCCCTCCTATCTGTCCTCAAGATCCTGAACTGCACCATCTCATGGTCACTTTAGCCAAAGCTGCCTTTGATATTCACGTTCCCAGTGAACCCCTTGTTCTTGGTGAGTATGAGACCAGCAGAACACATCTCCTCATCACCTTCTCTATCACTTGGAGGAAGAAGTTGTCATCAATGCACTCCAGGAACTTCCTTGATTATTTGTGTCTTGCTGTGTTGTCCACATAACTTAGAATTTAGTATTGAGCTGGACAAAACTATGCAGACCAATGTAATGCTAGAGACAGAGATACTCACATTGAAAGGAGAATTAGAAAAAATATATGAATATAAACATATTTACTGTAGCGAATTACCTTTACTAAGAACCCATATGAAGTAAATAGGTGAATGATTGAACAACTTGGAAGAATAAGAGTTTTGTAGTATTGTTTTCAAAGATATGCCATGTCCTTCCATGAGGGAGTGAAAAATCCAAGACAAAGACAAATAGTATCTTATATGTACTTCTGAAGATCAGCTTCTCTGTCAAAGCTGCTGGGGTAAGCGACTGCGGAGACATGCAACTGTTAAAGAACTCTCATTGACAGCATAAAAAAGTTAGGTTCTTCTCAAGCAAAAGATAGTTAATACCAGTTGGGAAAATATATTCTAGTTGGACCTCGACTACCAACAATTACACAATTAATGATGCCTATCATCAGGTCTATTTTCATAAGGCATATCATACTTGAGAAAGCAACTCTAGTAGTGGCTTACAATTTAACAGGGATTCATTTGCAAAGTTTGCTTTGACAAGTGAATTATCCCAAGATAGCCAGTCCAACTTTTTGTTGGAAAATGGTATAAAAGAGAGGGGAATCCGTGTAATGAAATCAACTTGCAGAAGTCAACATTTTAGTTCTCTTAGTAGTAAAGGTAGATAGAAAAAGTTGTAGGACATGTTTCATCTTTTAAGTAGATATCTAAATAGGTCAGATGAATCATGGTCTAGAAGGACCTTTTCTCTCTGACAACTATAAAGGGAATCCAAAGTGACTAATACAGACCTAGACAACTCAACCACAGGTGTCTAAAGTTAGCTGCAGTTAATCTCATGAAGAATGGCTTATACCTTCCTAGCGTACATAAAAGACTGGGGAGTGAGTTCACTTTCATAGCTGGCACAGTTGTAATGCACAGAGTCACAGAAAAAAATTGATTTGTCCCAAGCTGACATGTCCAACAGGAAGCAAAACCAAGAATTCTTTGAGTAGTAGAAAAAGTAAATCTAATTTGAAATTTGCAAATATATAAAGCTAAGCAAGACTCAAAGTATAATCAGGGATTCCCAAGTGTCTCAATTGCCCCAAAATGATACTGTGATAAACTACTGCTTGCAGCGAAGTAATAACTAAATCTAAGCTAAAGAAAGTTTAGAAAATGTCTAAATCTAAGCTAAATAAAGTTTAGAAAAGGTAATTAAAATGTCACATAGATGGAGCAGCTGCCTTACAAAATGAGCCACTAAAGGATGGGAGTATTCAGCTTGTACAGGAGAAAACTGAAGAGCAATGGAATGGAGGTTTACAAGCTCTTGCTGGACTATTTGATCAGGTCTCACAATACTCGAACTGAAGGCCCTCACTGAAACTGGTGAAAATTCAGGTTCAGACATGTGAAAGAAGGCATTTCTTTTCATAGTATGTAATGAATCTTACATGGTACTGTAGGCTGCTGCAAAGGCAAATATTATCTCCAGTTTCAAAAGGGATTACATAGATAAATTCAATGGAAGACAGAACAATAAACAGATGTTAAAGGGACTAGGCAGGGATCTACCCTCTAAAACCTCTAAAAATACTCTCTATCCTGGGTAATGTAATGAGAAAGAGACTGCAAACAGAGCCAAGAATATGTGTTCTTCTCGCCCATCTTCTCCTTCTGCCATTGGCAGAGGCTTCGAGAATCCAGAACTTGATCACCTGCTGGTCCAGACTGGTGGGACACTTCTTATTTTCTTACAGACTTAAAAGCCTACTCCTATAAACCACCCTGATCATTTCACTCCTGGTGGGCAGATACTTAGAAAGGATGAACAAAATTTCCTTTAAGTCCCAGAAAGAAGCATAATTCAAGGTATAGACCAGTCCATTTCTGAGTAGCTCTAATATGGGCAGCAGGAGCAGCTTGAGATGACTGAGCCTCAGGACACAAAACACCAGAACAAATTCATTTAGTTCTGCCTAACAACAGTGTCAATAAAATTTCCAGGAGACTCTCAGCACCTCAAAGAATCATGTTAATAACTTCAGTAACTAGCCTAGGTAAAGTATTTCACAATTTTGTGTGATGTAAGTGCTGGTTGTTAATTTTTATGTCACTGGAGAAAGGATGTGAGCATCTGAACTTGCAAAAGTTTGGCCATCAAATCCATGGGACTTTTTGGTGTGTTTTGAAGAGGCTTGTACTCCAAAGCTGACAAATGAGACCTTACACCCGCGTTGAAGCTCTTCTCCATCAAACTACACAGCTCTTGATGACTGCTCATCAACACAATCTTTTTCAGTTAACAGCTTTCTAGCCTGAGTTATATATTAAATGTGTTTTCTATTTAAGGTGCTGGCTGGGGTCCTCATGTTTACATAGGGGCTGAGACAGCTACTTTCTGTGTTGTAATGACACAATTAGTGCCTAGCGTAACATTGACATCACTCATAGCATATGTTCTTCTGAGATACTCAGTGTCTCTCCAGAGAAATCTTCTGAATATGCCTTACTAATTTGCAAAGTTATCTGAGGGAATGAATCACAAACAGTATAACCCTGAATTTGTGTGTGTATCTCACTAACATCACTGAAATGATGGCTGAAGTCAGACATAAAGAAAAGTGAAGTGAATGTCAAACTTTTTAGAGTTGCTTTTTTTTTTTTTTTTTTTTTTTAATTATTTTTTTTATCTGTGTCTAGAAAATGTTGATCTGTAACAGCTCTAAGTACATGTCATGGTTTGAACTCAGGTGGTAGCCAATCATCATGTGGCCAGTCATTTACTTCCCCTCATCCCCCTCCCCAGTGAAATAGGGGAGGGACAGAAAAAAAGAAATTCATAGGTTCAATTTAAAAAAAAAAAAAAATCATAATAGTAACAAAACAGTAACAATAGTAAGTCCAAACAGGTAAAATGCAGCAGTGGTTCACTGACTGGTGACAGGTACACAGCCTATCCCCAGCAACTATCCTGACCGCACCAGAAATCCTGCTGCGCTGACAAAGAAACCAAAACTGAAAACAGGGTATGAAAGAGCACACATCCACCTATACACTGAGCATGATGTCACATGATACAGAATACTCCAACGACAATCCAGGACCAGACCTCTAGCTGTGCTCCCTCTCAGCCCAAGGAAAGTTAACTCTATTCTGGTAGAAACCAAGACAGTATATTTTTCATTTTAATTATATTAAAAATGAGATATATTCAGCAAAACTCAAAGGAAAATTAATTTTATATGAGAGTAGAAAATGGTTCTGAGAAGTGGTTTAGATATACATCCTTCGAAAGTAACATTTTGGAGAGACACCTGTCACTCTGATGAGTGATGATTAAGATTTCCTGCTGTGAGTATGCATTATTTGCTAGAGTGATTAAAAAAGGATTGTTGCATTATGTTATTCTGAATAACCACTAACCCTTAAGACATAAGCATCTACCTGTACTGATGTAATATCTTTGGGTTTTTTTTAAATCTCACATCTATTGCCCTAATATAGAAAATCCTATAAAGTTATCGTATGTCGTCTGACGCAGATTAAGCCATTGGAATGTGTTTTTTGTTTGTTTGTTTGATTGTTTGTTTGTTTGTTTGTTTTTCTTTTAAATGAAACAGGGTAAGAGAGGAAGTGGTAACAGTGGAAAAAAAAATTAAACAGTGTTCACAATTAAGTGATGAATTCAAGTGGGAATATCTGAGTTATTTCTATGTTGCTTTGTCCTTCAACTTTTCTGTTGGCTCTACATTAGCATTCAGATAGCAGTATTGTTATTCCTGGTGATTCACTGAGGTATTATGTATATGCAAAATATAAGAAGCTTTTTATGTCTATGGTTTGTCTTTCTTAGATGTTCAAAGGAATAATTGAAGCCAATCAGTTCCTGATAACTTGCATATAGATGAATTCCATTATGGGAGAAGAAAAGAAGAAAAAGAATGATTGGTTAAATAATTCTTCTCACAACATACCAAAAGGTTGATTTCAATCAGGTTTATGAAAAAAATACTTCTTGTTCCTTTTTTTTTCCCCCAGTAACACTGCTTCAGTTATGGTTTAGTAGGTCATATTATATTTGTTTCTCAACTTATTATTAGGCATCATATTAAAGGACCATCTATTCAGAGAAGTATTTGATAAACTGTTATTTTCTTCCACTTATTTTTAATAATTTCTGTCTTTCCAAATAAAACACAAATAAGTTTTGTAAACAATTTACAGCAAATTCAATTTCATTTATGCATTCAAATAAACACACCCAAATCAGGTGAGAATTACAGTATTTTACCTAGGAACAATTTATTTTTCTTTTTCTTTTTAAATTTTAATTATAAACAATAATAATGTCCTTTAATGTTTACCAAGGAGTAATTGTTAACTCAAAAAATTAGAGTTTTTCAGAATAATAATCTAGGCTGTATTGCTGATTCACAAACAATATTTGTTAAGAAGGGAGAAACTGATGATAAATAAATAATCATTGACAGGAAGGTTCTAGACTCTTTTAAACGTCAACAGCAGAGTCAGGTAATTATAAGTAAACATATAGTTTTATAATTAATAAACTATTTATAACATGGTCAAGACTGTTGAAATTTGATATCTAATAATTCTGGCATATTGTATCTTGCTTTGGGATTTACTGGTTTAAGTTTTTTAATTTTAATTCACTTCTCAAACTGTGTCAAAAACCCTGATAGCTGCAAGGAAGCAAGACATGCAGTATATCATCTTGTTTGACAGAAATCTGGCCCATCAATATCAGTTATCCTAACAATGGCCTAATGTCTATTTCTTTGATAAAGAAAAGGCAAATTTGTACAAAAACTCTACAACATGTTCAATGAGTGAAAACAATGTTAACTTACATGACTACGTGCTCTATTTCTAATATAAAGATTGTGTAGCAAAGTTTCCTTGAAAAAAATGTCTGCAAATAAAAAACTTGTCTTAGTTGCAAATAAGAAATAACTATTGCTGTTTCTTCTAAAATTAAATAACACCCACTTAGCAGTGTTTGAAGGGCAATGATTTTGGTTTGTGGGAGGCTTCTTGGTTTTTGCTGGCTAGTTGATGTAAGTGCTACACAAAACAGCCACCCTTTGCAGTATCACTGGGAAGAAATATCAACTCAGAACTAAGGTGTGCAAGCAAGGGACAACAGTCACTCATTCACTGAATGAGTGATTTATAATGGACTTGTTATGAATTGTTACCTAAAGAGCAAAACAGGGACAAGCATTTTTCTTTTTCCTATACCTCTCTTTCCTGTCTTTGAGGAACCTGCTTGCAACTTCAATTTTTGGTACTTGAAACAGCTTCCTGACCTTATTTGTCTCTATTCTCAGATGATGTCTTGTTATGTGTCTTCCACTGATGTTCAGCTAATGGTGAAGTATCACAGTCTTCCTGGTTATTGCTCGCATCTGCCTATGACTTCTACCTGCTCACAAGGACATGACAACTCTGGTCTTTCTAGCTGTGGCCAGGAGCAGTCCTGGGCTCTAGGAGAACTTGCTCCAGGGGTGGAAAGAGAAAGGAAACAGCTTGAAATATTGAACTACAAGTGTGTATTGTGTGACTGTTGCAAAGCTTTAATATTAAAATGTTCTGGGAGTAAACTAAATTTGCATATTCGCTATGGTTGTCCAAGAAAGAAGTAATATCCACTATCCTCAGCTGGCTGTAGAGGAGCAACATGTGCAGCTGTTTAGTCAGTGTTCATGATGAGCTGCTGGCCTGGGATTGTACACCAAGATAACGCTCACATTCAGCATTAGGCTTTCACCCAGGGTCTGAAACCTGTATGACTTCCTTTTAAGCTGTTTAAGTTCTGGGTAATGAGGCCAGCTCTTCTCACACAGGGTTTGGCAAACTGATGCAGCTGTGTGTCAAGATTTTGAGACAAGGTTGCATTTTTATATGAGAAATCTACCTGCCTCAGAACCTCCAAGAAAAGACTAGTTAATTCATTGATAATGTATGACTGAATGAACAAATGAGAGGGAGAGAGAGAAAGAGAGGCAGGGAGAGAGAAGCAAGGGAAGGAAGGAAGGAAGGAAGGAAGGAAGGAAGGAAGGAAGGAAGGAAAAAGATACCTCCTCTCCCCTTTTATAACTTTTGGGAAAAGGAAAATAGAGGAGTTATTAATAGTAGTTATAAATGGAAGACAGACAGAGAAGAGTATTACAACCCCCTGAATACAGATGAATAGTAAAATATCTTGATACCCTTTATTTTAGATGCAGTAGAAATAATGTAATTTCAGGTTCCCTAGAGTATTTCACCAGGAGGAAATCAGAATTTCTAGGTATGGGAAGGATTCTTAATTAGCAGTAAATACAGTAATTAATTTTAAAAAAACCTTCAACAACAAACCAAACATAATCAGGTCCAACCATCCAATATACTCATGACTTTTTTTCAAATTTCTGCTCATATTTACATTTCATTGTGAGCAAAACCTTCAAGAGGGAACTTTTTACATCATAAACTAGTAATCCTAGCTGTCTGCTACATTTATGTGGTGGATGTTTCTTCTGCAAGCAAATTGTATCCAACGTGCAAAATACTTCAAAATTATCAGAGTTGTATATAAAAGTGTTGATACTTAATTTCTGGTAGTCAGGCTATAATACTAAGAAAGGAATATTGTGACATCACATTTTAAAGCTCTATTTCTATCCATCCTGCTCTACAGAGACATAGACATATAACATGAGGAGGAGTCATATAGCTCAAACACTGAAAATGAAGGCCCTTACCTTGTTTTATCTCTCCCTTCTCCTCTCTTCAGGAAACAATATGTGTCTAATAAGAGCGTATTGTTATTACTGGTGATATGTGTGTTCATGTGAAATGCTAGAAAACATTTATGTAAAAGTATATTTAATAAAAAATCAATAAACACTCCAAACCAAAAACCTCCAAGGATATTCACTTCCAGCAAGAGAAGACTGAATGACTGGCATGCTACAATACTGAATACAAAACTATTCCTATAAATAATCACACTTGCTTTCTACTCCCTCACTAAAATATGTCAATCCATCAGAAAAAAAAAAAATAAAAAATTCTGGTGGCTAGACTTTCCTTACAATGCATCCTGACAAAGAAACAATGACGTTGATTGCAGAAAAAAGACACCAAGAAATGAAGTGCTGGAATATTGCACTTCCAGGGCCTGGCATCCAGGGGTTATTAAAGTCACAGGCTCTCCAGATTGTGCAAAGTATTAGGTGTCAGAAAGTGAAAGGAAAAACATCACTGAAGCTAGCCAGTAGGAAGCCCTTAGCACTTAACCCTGTATTTATGAAAATTCATACTACTTCTGTAGGGTGGACCCTCGCAACAGCACTGCTAAGGAGTTGTGTTGGAGACCGGAATAAGAAGCAGCAAACAACAGTGGCATCAACATTCACCTGCCTGGTAAGACCTAACAGGTGGTAAATTTGAAACTCCTCTAAAATGGACGAATATAGACAGTCTACTATAGGTAACTATAATCTCTCTATAGTGTAATGTGTCCCAGAAAAATCTGTCCCTGTCTGTCTAGACTGTAATGGAGACTAGAGCTACTAACCTCTTAATATACATGCTTTGGTTAAGGCACTAGTGTTAGGGGTGCAGAACACAGTCTGTAACATGTTTTCTGGACTGTGTGGGAAGAATTTAGATGCTATTTGTATTTAATACTGGTTTTGAACAACAATGTCAGATTTAGACAAATGAAATCTGATTAAGTCTTGTTGTGAGAGATGACTTCTGGCTCTCCAAAAACAGGGCCTGAGAGAATAAATAGCCTGAGAGAGATAAGGGATGAGGGGGGGAGTGGAAGCCCTTGGAGCCAAGGCATGTCTCCAACATTCACAAGTAGTGAAACTCTAGTGTGAGGTTTGAAGCTGATAAGGCTGCCTGGAGAGCACAGGATGCAGCTGGAGGGGGGAGCCCTGTGAAGGCAGGACAGTTCTGCTCTGGTGCATCTTGTAAAGTGTCAAGGGCCATCTGTCCAGTGAATGACCTTTGCTTCATTATCCATGAAATGCATAATAAAATCGACACCCCTGAATATGCTAATAAAGATTAACAAAATCATGCTAATTATATCATCCCAAGAAGCACCTTAGCCTTCCCCATACATGGGATACGTAGGTATGTGGGTTGACCTAGGGGATGGACCCAAGGAAATTGTGCATAAATTGAGGGGGTGGGGGCGAGGTGTGATATGGAGAAAATAAAAAGAAGACATGAAGAAGTGAAGAAGATGGTTGGATCCCTGACAAACTCAGACAGGACCAACGCAGGAACCTGGACGGGTGATCTGTATTTCGTTATTCTCTTTATCACCTTCCTCTACTTTTTCCCCTTTTCCTTCACTACTATTAAGTAATGCAAAGCATACTATATTGCTAGCCAGAATTCATGATATACTTAGCCAATTATCGTGTATCCAGTTGGTACATTGTGGGAAGTTAATAAATGTTTTCACTTTGAGATTTGTCTTATCGTTGTCCACTCCATTAGGGATTTACAAATCTAAGTCTCTTGTCTCCCTCATCTAAGCAGGATGTGACACTAGTTTAAGACAAGCTACAAACCTGAAACAGTATTAGGGAAAATGGACGTTGTATTTTTTACATGTAGGTTTTAAATGTTTCTATTTTTTTCTAGAATGGAACACTCCCAACAGTTCCCCTGCATGCCGAATGAAAAGGAAGGATTTTGTTCCCTTTTACTGTTGTTTTTGGCTTTTATAAAATTTTCTGATGCACAAAATTTTTAACAGTCTTTTTTAGACATAAGGAAAAATGTATATATAATTACTTTTACTGAAATTAATGAAAATTATAATCTGATTTTTGAAATTGAAAGAAATTATCTTTGTCTGACAAATTACCTAAACTGTAACAAAAGAAAAACTGAAAATGGAGAAAACAAGCAGCTGGCTGACAATCACTTTTCAAATAGAAGAAGTGATAGCTGCTGTACCAGGAACTTGTCCAGAGAGTAGACCTCTTCACTGCCCCCACTGCACCCACCCACCCCCACCCCCCAAAAAAAATAAAATAGGTAAGACAATTAAATTTAAAGGGACAACGAAATATTACAGGATAAGTTCAAGAACTAGTATCTTTCAGTGATGCAGAAATCATACCTTTAGATATATTTGCCAGTATTATGCGTGATTACCTAAAACAATGCTATGTGTATGCACTAGCTGTCATATAGTTTGGAAACGAAGCACTCACAGGCTTGTCTAGTGTTTGTCAGGAAAGCAGCTGGATGGCTGGGGTTTGAGAAACAGAAGTGAAGGGGTCCTGATAAGATACTTTGTGAATAATGTGCTATAAATACATGATGAACAGCAAGACTCCTGTGCTATTTTCTTGTTAACAGAACAGATATTTCTGAGGAAAGCTGTTCTTAGTAACATTACCCTCACTGTCCCTATACAAATCGATCTGTTTTCTGATTTACATGTATATTTTCCCTACATATATATGAAAAATTCAAATACAGGAAGCTAAGTACTCTTAAGAATATTTTAAGGAATTTACAAGGCTTAAGGAAGTAGGTCAAATCCAGTCTTTACAGCAAACTCAGAGGAACAACTATGAAACCGGTGTGACAGATGTCAGTTCAAAAGACTACTATTAGTTATTATTAATCCTCTGTTACCAATTTACAGTGGTACTAAGGAAGAGAAGACAATCATTCCTTTAGGAGGTAAAAGTGATGGGAGTATTTCAGGAGGGAAAATGCAACATGCTATACACTTAATGGTAGTTCCTTATACAGCCACTGTCTTTCTCACTGTAGTAATATAACTGATAATGTCCCAATTACAAGTATACAAGAAAGAAGAAAACGGCTTCATATGCTCCTAAGAAACCCAAATTGTATCCTGATTAAGTACATAAGGATAATGTTCTCATCTTTCCATATTTTACTTGTAAAAATATCTTTTCATTCTGTGACAGGTGGAGAAATACTTCAGCTGATAACTGTTTTGTAGGTTTGGTTAGGATTTTTTTTGGGTCTGCTTTCATTTTTTCTTGAAGTGTTTTTAATGTGCCTCATAACAACTTCTGTTAGTGCTAGAGCAACATATTTTAGACCTTGTTTTCTTACAAAGTTTAAAAATATATATATATATACCGATTGATGTTTATGATGTTGTTTAATTCTATACAGTCTTTGAAGTGCTGTTCAGATCTATGAGTAATGTAAACTACTTCTTGCATTGTATATGTCAGTGAAATGACCTAGCCCTGCAGAACTGTCTACATTTTTTTTTTTTAATTTAAAGAATATAAATGCATTAGGACATTCACATTTACAAGCACACGATGCATAAATCCTGCTTTTCCAAAAATCCTTCCCTATAACTATATTCCTGAAATACTGCAACATCAAAGACAATACCTTAAAACTAAAGACTATTTTTTTCTTTTATTGCAGAATGAGTTAGTTCAGCATTTATACAGTAGCGTTCTGTGAGCTTATCTTTACTGACACAATTTAGTGACTAAATTCCATTATATTCCTTACCTAGGTAGCAAAAAAAATAGTGTAGACATGTTCACACATAAAAAGCAATGAAACAATGTCCTAATGACAGTCAAATTATTTCTGTAAGTTTGGGTCTGTGGAGTTTGTTTGCAAAAAAGACACCGTGCCAGCATATAGGAGCATCAGTCCTTTATGTCTGCCTGCAAAAATCCCATGCCCCCAGTCACCATATGCCATGTCTTGTGAGCTCTGCCACTGCCACGGAGCATGGTACTTCTGGAAAAGTAGATGAGATTTGGCCTTCAGTCTGCAAAACCCTCTCTGATGTCAGGATCGATGACTTATTTGGGATTTCACATTTGATGCAGATTGAGAAAGTATTACGGGTTTGACCTCTGAAGTTACTAATGCTCACTGTTACAGTAACTGAGGGGCATCACTGAAATATGGAACCATTCACACCTACCTGTGCAGGCTCTCTGTGGAGGAGCTCAGCAAGGTTGCATGTCTGAAGGCAGAATTTGGTACCAGTTGTTTCAGAGAATCATCTGTAAAGTTATTTTGCAAGAGACAGTGTAATTATTAAAACAGACAAATAGTGCTTCAATATACTCAACAAGCTGTCTACACTTTCTCTGAGGCACTAGACAAGTAAATGAGAAAAAAAAAAATGCCTTGAGGAGGAAGAAAAAAAAGCTCAAACTCTACAGCCTTCATTCATGGCCTGATTGTTCCCCCAACCTCCCTGGTCCGTTTCTGCTACAGACTCTACCAAAAACCAGCTCCAGAGTCAGTAGAGAAGAGATACTTGTCAGAGCAGCACTACCAGACAAACCTTTGCATTTTAAGGAAGTAAGGTTGTGGTTTTCTATTATATACCTTATGTTCTAGCATGCTTTATTTAGCCTACAAGTGTGAATTACTTCAGGTGATTTAAGTTGTTTTAGGATTTTAATATATTCTAAGGTTCCACAATTTCTGGTTTCCTGAAGTGTTTTTATTCTTCATGCTATGACTTGACACCAGTGCTCAATAGGAATAGAAACAAACAACTGTGTTTTCCTTCAGATTGCCGTTTCTTCTCAATGCTAGTTATATTGCTGGAGATTGCAGAGAGTAGCTGATGTTACTGAATATCATCTTACACATCATTAAAAAGGCTGTGGTCAATCCTTGTCCTTTGCATTCTGTGTCATATAGCTTTGTTGTTTTAATATAATTTTTCTTTTATTATTTATCAGGAGGCTTTCCTTCACTTTTCAATCTATACAAGATTACTTGTGTGTATGTGAATATCAATTAATTTTAAACAACATATTCAAAGCAATAGTGCATGAAAAATTTCTGACATACAGGTACATCAGCTGGAATAAAATAATATTATGTTAAGACAGAACTGTGAAGGACCTGGCCTTACCAGGACTCTTCAAAGAATAAAACATAGTTCACTTCAAATAAGGAGGTCAGAACTGGTCCCATAGTATTTACTAAGACATCTAAACAAGTATATAATCTTTTAGTTATTTGCATATGGTTGTTGGAAATCCTAACACTTTTTCTGTTTCAGATTGTTTTCAGCCATTTTTGTCCTCTTTGTTTTCAGTTGATGTTTTTTTTCCCCCAAACACGTACAGCCACAAAACAAGTATTTTGTTTATTATGTTAATATTCCTCTACTTAATACAAGCAGTCATTCTTATATCTAACACAAGAATTAATTTTTGAAAGTACTTTCCAGATGGTCACAAAGCTGACAACTGTGTTTATTGTTCAAATCAACATCTTGTGTGCAGAAATCAGAGTGCTCACTTGGGCTTTTATCCATCATAAACAATTCTCCTTTCATATTTAGACCCACAATATTTCCTTTTCAAAGACTGTCCCACCACTGTGAGGACCACCTCCCGTTTCTGTCTCACTACGTGTCATGTCAAAATGTGCAAAGTCATTAAACTGTTGCCTGCCCTGAAATCACATCTATTCCTACTGCCTTCCTTGTTCCTTCCTGCCACAAGCTTTCAGTCTTGATCCTGGGAGACTGAAGAGCAATGTATGTACTCCAACCTAAGTCTGATAACATCCTGTGGGTTTGCCTACCTTTTAATCATTCCCTGTTCCTGAAAAGGAGTCTTCCCTGGTTGTGCCAGATGTAGCTCTTGAAAGATCTGCTTCTATTCCACTTTTTGCCCTTTGGCATGATCTGGAAGAAACTTACAGTACTTTCTCCACCATTTTCAAAGTTACTGTTTTAAACATTACTGCTCCCTGTGCTCCTGTTTATCCTTTAAAACATCTCTGGGAGAAGTTCAACAGTTTTTCTCTAAAACAAGAAATCAATCCATAATCTGTCCTCTGACTTCAAGTCTTCCCTTTGAGATCCTAATCTCTTTCTCGAACCTATTCCTTCAGGTGATAGGAAGCTTGAAAAGGATCAGTTCAGAAATAACAGTGGCAGCATCAAGGTCTCTATTTACTTCTTTAAGATCTATTCCTTAGGTTTTCCTCGGTAGGTACAGAGGAATTTAGATAATTTTTACAACAAATTGAGAAATAACTCTATTTCTGTCATGAGAAGTTGAATTCCATAGACAGAGCTGAACAAACTCTCCATAACTTTAAGAAAATGCCAAGTTTGAAAGATGGGTGAAAACAGAAGTTGTTTTTTCTTAATCAGGAATTAATGTTACCTGTAGCTTACTGTAGTGAAGATCAGACAAAAAGAATGAACAAATCACATAATGTAGTCAGGTAATCATGTTAATTTAAACTAGATGAAAGCAGGAATAGTGTGTAGGTTAAATTGATGCTTTTGTTAGATGGCATAAGGACAATTCTTTCTTCTCTGGGAATCATTTTGGTGAGACTCAGTTCATGACCCCAGGTCTGGAAGAACAGAGCAAGATAAGAGAAAAAATTGTCATCGTGTATCTGGATAGACACCATCAGATTGGCTAACAAAGTACTTTTAAGTCTGTTTGTATCTGTTAGAAAAGTTAACATCTGAATAATTAAACTATCTGCCTGACCCAGAGGGAGTAGAGTGCACTTAAAATGTAACTGGCCACAGAAATTATTCCAATTTGTATGCAATTCTGTGCTGCAGTTTTAGTTTGAGTTATCTCTGTAAATGCCAGTGTTCCTGTACGAATATGTAACCACCTTGACAAGCCTACTAAAACTGTTCTGTTAGAGGCATGGACATGAACTTAAGTCTTCAAAACATTTAAGCCTTGCTCAATGCATGACATACTCTTACTTCAGAAGAACTCAGACTCCTGGCATCTATCAAGAGCAGAACAGACATACCAATGATAAGAAATCCATTTCCTTCTGTAGTTCAGGTGAACACTTGCTATTGCTACTGTGTTACTATGAATGTGCAACGTTGGTTTGCTTGCTGCCCTGTAAATTTCAATATTTTGGTGAGTTGTTAGTGGCTTAAATAGCAATAGTGGTACTAGTAGTAGTGGTGGCAATAATGATAATGATGATAATGATGATGAAAATAACAATAATAATAATATCAATAAAAAATATAACAACAACAAAGACTCAATTATGAACCTTTTATTTCACTATTTAGTAGGAGAGAAAAAAGTATTACACAATTCTAGATAAAGGATTTTGTAGCAGTATACCACAAGTTATCTCCTATTTTATACTGTGAGTGTAAGCTTTTGTGGAAAGGTCTGCCTTTTATTACTGTGCTTGTATTGTGCTTGACACACTGTTTATGTCAACAACAAATAGTAGGTGCTACTGTTATGATCATAATAGGAAAAAAATGCTTGTTCTTCAGATGCATTATATTGATACTGTTATATTAAAGAAAAGAAAATACAAGGCAAGGTTCTTCTGTTGTGTAGAGACGTGCTGCACTAGTAAAGCACCTTTCATATGTCGTTTCCAATGTAGGTATTGTGGCCAACCTCTCTTCCAGTTCTGCAAAGATGGGATACCTCTACCCTGAACTGTTTCACATACACACCTACTCTGTACCATAATGATACAACAGAGTTAATGAACAGTTTTTCACAGGTTAGAAGTTCATATTTTATTCCTGCTGCTCAGACTGTGCAAGGTGATTTTGATAGGTCTGACTTAGTTGAAATTGTGTTCATGTTCCATAAGGCATTACAAAGTTATTAGAATTGCTTGCTTTGTAATTTAATATTCTCTTCTGATCTCTCTGTCAGTTGCTCTGTTCAGAACTAATTAGCAAAAGATTGGAACGGGGCAATTCATGGAAGTTTTTATTAGAATTGTGCTAAAGGGTTAGCAAATACAGTTGAGACCTCTTAATTTGCACAGTATTAGTGTACAGTAAATCTATTACTCCATCAGGTTTTCAAATGAAAAGGTTTCATTAAGTAGAGCATCGATTAACTATATGTTCAACTGATAAAGAGATTTGTTTCAGTGTATTATTTAAATGTGATCTGAAGTGGTCTTATAATAAATTTTTAGGACTTTTAATCTTTGATACACTGTGTAGTAAAGTTACAAAATTCAATTAAGAGGATCTTTCATTTAAAGTCAAAATCTCAGAAAATTATTTTCTTACTATTTAAACATCATAAGCATGGATACAGGTGTTAACATTTTTACTGAAGAAAAGTATCTCACAAAGTCTCGTTAAAAGAAAAGAAAACACAGCTTCTTATTCTCTACCACTTTCTTAATTTTTTTCTGCCATTTAACTCCTCAGTTCCTAGCCTTAAAAGACAGTGGGAGAGCATCTGACAATCACAGCACTGATTTATTGCTCTTCACTATTTGGGGCCAAATTACCTATTCAAACCCTGTTGATTTAAAGGGCACTATAATTATCTTGAAGGTCTGGCAAACACAGTAGACACTTTTTAAATCAAAAATCCCTAGTGTATTGTAGAACTACTTCTTGTCAGGTTTTCAAATTGAGGGCTTTATTAAGTGTAACATTGATTAACTCTATACATTCAATTGAAAGAGAACAGATCTAATTAATTTTATTGTTTGAAGCTGGTCTCAACCATTTAAAGCCCAAAATTCTGTTGACTTAAGAGGACTTACACGAATATTAATGACAAAATATGTGACTTTGTGGCTGCTTTTGCACTAAAACGAAGACAAAACTGGAAACTGTGGGAATGGTAAGTGGGTAAAATATGAGCCCTGCATTAGGGACTGAAGCTTGTAAAAGGAGTTGGCTATACACTTCAGTTCTGAGCGCTGTCTGTCTAACATCTCTTAGATCTTCATCAGTCAGTATGTAGGTTGAAATGCAGTCTAAAATTTTCAAATTATCGTTTTGGGGTATCAGGTGGCAATCTGTTTCATATAAGAAAGTTGAGACAGAGAAGTAATTTACTTTTGCGGAAAAATTCTGTCTGTCTCTATTTAAGACTGGAAAGGACTAAGGAGGAGGGTTCTGACAAAAAAAGAAAAGTTCTGCTTATATATGATTTCCAGGCAATTGGTGTCTAAAATATAATATTACCAGAACCGAGGGAAAAGTTATGGCACTTTTTTTTAAAAGAAAAAAAAAAAATCTGGAAAAATATCTAATGTACACATGCACAATTCCAGAATTTTATTACCCTAAAGAATAGGACAAAATTCCTGATGAAAATTAAATTGGCTTCTGTGACTGGATGATGGTTGTTTAATTTGTATGCGAACCCTTGGAGTTAATGTCCTATTCCTTAAAGCTAAATAGCCATTTATAGTGGTTGCCTTTGGTTCTTTTTCTCTGCCAGTAAACCACTTCTAAAGGTTTCACTCTGTTAGTTTAAATATATTGCTTATCTTTGAGTATTTCTATATTCATAAGACAACTATGAGATTTAAAACTTCTATAGATTCTTCTCATATTGCTCCAGGAACTGCAGAGGGACTGAAACTACCAAGATGACTAATTTTCCAGGTTGCATATTGTGCTAATACTGTCCTCTGCTTCCCTTCTTCTCTCCTTGTGTTCTTGTTTTATTACCATCTTTCTATTACAGTAAGACTGTTTTATACATTTCTATAATTATGCATCTTATAATTTTGTTTTATTGGTTTCCTAGGTCACCTCCTCTGTATAAATATTTACAATGTAAGAAATATATTTTGAAATCACAGTGATTAAAAGATGTGAGGGAAAAGATGAAAATATCATCCAGAAGACAAAGTAAGATGAAAAGGATCTAGTCTACAGTTCACAGTTTCTAAACTCCATAAGATAATTTATCATCCAGTAATGAGTCCTTGCTCTTTTTCCAAGTTTTGAGTAAGATGGAAGCTCTTAAATCACCACTAATTAGAACTCAGAGGAAACTACGTTATTGAAATCAGTATATGTCCCCTCCCTTTTACTTTTCCCCCCCCTCTGCTTTCCAGCAGTGTACAACTGAAATTCACTGGTTTGTGAGAAAACCACCCAAAAACTGCATATGCAATGTCTGGTGTTGCAGTGCAAAGGCTATTTAATTTGTTCTGGGCTGTTTGCAAAGCTTAATTTTGCTTCCAGACTTTTATTCAAGAAAACACTTCCTAGTGAATCTGACAAATGATATGTTGTTCCCCTTTCTGCATAAGATCAAAAGATCTGAGACTGGGTCAGACTCGAGGTTGATCTTGATCTGTACACTACTCCTGTCAGTGGTTGAATGTAGATGCTTTTGGAACAGCATAAGAACAGAAGAATAAATTATATTCTTACAAACCAGACCATTTCAGTTGTGTTTCTAAATACTTATTTTCCTTTCTCTCTTTCTCTCCCCTACTTTCTCTCTAATCCTGGTATCTCAATTATATTCAGTTTCTGTCACAGTACTTACTATAGAAAACCACTGCATAAAATGCTTAGAATTCATGGTTGACAGGAATATATTATAAAGGGCTTATATAACAAATATAATTCCACACATGAAATCATATTCCAATTTACATGAGATGCAGACTTGAAAATAACACCTATGTTTAAAGTTCTGTAACACTTTCAGCATTGAAATTTATGTTTGCCATAAACTCACCAAAATTTAACTGCATTGCTTGAAATATTCTATATTTAGTTATTTGAAATGCATCCATCAAAACCTGTGCATTTTTTTTTAAAGAAATAGATTGAAGGATTGGTACATTGTTTACAAAGTATTGCAGTTTAGCTGACAAATTCTAGTTTTCCTGCTTTGTGGCAATGTCTTCAAATTTGGCAGATTGGAGACATGTTGGGAAGCAGTTTGAGCCTGAAAGCAGTAGGGCTACGTAAGGTGCTTAACTACAACTGCATCTTGAGACATGGGACTACACAGAGTATGTGTTTTTATTAGTATTAATTTGAGAACACCTGCCATCATCCAGCAGATTATGACTTCTGTTGTCCTCATTTATTCCTGATTTTCTCACTTCCTAAAGTTGCTTTATGCATGTTTCAAAAAATTGTAAAGGTCTGTTAAAGTTTGCCAGTGAAATTCTCTGAAAATGGTGTCTGCTCTACACTGCAGAATTTGGCCAAGGACTTTGCTTCCAAATATGAATCTGGCTTTCAGATGCCATGATAGAAGATAACATTTGTAAAGACATGCAGGAGAGCTCCTGTGCTGTCATTGATCAGTGTGTCTGTGAAATGAGAAAAAAGAGGGGTAAATAAAGGAGAGCTATGCAGCCTGGAAAGGAGGAATAAATAAACCAGCCCATCACTCAGGGAGTAGAGACTGAAGGAGAGGTAGCAAGAGAGTGTCCCATGAGTAAGGAAGGAGAGGAGAAAACCAGAGCAGAAGGAAGTATGGGGGAGAATCAGAGCAAAAACACTGAGAAACGAGAAAGGGCAGGGCAGAGGTGATTGGGAAGGACAAGAAGTTAAGGGACAAAAGTAGGTGAACATACCCTGGAGTCTATAGAAGGACTTGTGAAGATAAATTGATTAATGTTTGATAAGTGCGAGCTATTCTGGTAATGAAATCCATAAAAAATCAAGAAAGATGTCAATAATTACTTTTTCAATACAGAGTTCAGATAGCATATGGTAAATAAACTCCAGGGCCACATATTGAAAGATGAGACAAAAGAGAAATAGTCAAAAATTATCTAAGGTATAAGTATTCATTTAATGTGCCCTGAGTAAGGCAGGTGTCCTGTGGAAAATCTAAAGATCGAATCATAAAAATTAAAGATTGTATCATAATGTATGCTCACAAGGGCTAGCAAATAAAGTTTGCAGGGGCAATATTAATTCTGGAATTTTCTAAATCTGAGTGCTTGACTTTATAATCTTAATATTCTTACTGGTAATAAAATTAGAAAACAGTTAAGATGGGTTAAACATAGAATCAATGAAATCTTAGCTGCAAGTGCTTCTGCTTCCCATATGGTTTAAATCTATTGGTATACCTAACTCAAAATAATATTGCTTTATTCCTTAGATGTAAAACACTAATACTGTAAAAATAAGCACATCAGATGTTCTAGTGAAGATCTAATTAGTCTCTGAAGTTTTAAATCTGTGAGGTAACTTGAGAAATAATAGCATTGTACTCCGTTTGCCTCACTGCCTTCAGATATCTATATTTCATACTACAGACTTAAACTGTCATTAATTTCCTTCACATCATATAATTGTACTTCAGGAAGAATAATACAAAAGTTGATCTGACGTTCTTATTTTCTTCTCCAGCACCTTCCTTATTTCTAGTTTTTATAGTCCTCCAAGGCCCCTTTTCTACAGGATACTCCTGATTATACCACTTCTCTGTCGCTTACAGCTCTCAGCCTGCCTTCCTTAAGTCATTTAAATAATGGATTTGTAGGGGAAGTTAGATAAGATTCCAACTCATTCTCAATTCTGATTCTGCTTCCTGTTTCCCTTCTTTCTTGAAGAAAACAACCCTCTTCTTAAGAACAGCAATGAAAAATGGAGTTTCAAAAACAACAATTTAAAATAACCTCGTCATTATGTAAGCTTACGTTGTAACTAAATAGGGAACTCAGGTTTTTTTTAACCGCTACACCAGAAAATTATAAAAGACAAAAAGAGCTCTTTGAATATTGTTATTCTGAAGCTTTATAACCTTGAACTAAGAGAAGCAAGTAGATACATTTAGAGATGAAGAACTTTTTGTATTATTTCTTAAATCTCAGATGTTTCCAAGTTATTCCCTAAATGAGCCCATAAACCAACTTGTAAGCAACATATTCATGAAACATATTTTTTTGTCTATCTTTTACAGTAATATATTTTCCAGTATGCATTATTTAATGTAGTGTGAATATTTTACCATATTTTCAAACACATCACTAAAAATTGACTCCTATCTCTCAATAAGTAACAGAACTACTTGTAATTTTAATCCTTAAATTCCAAAATGCCCTTTCATCTTAGTTAAGTGAATTATGTATTGGAAAATACAACTCTGCAGTCCAACTGTTCATTTGTATTGCCTCCAAGAAATCTGGTTCTCTAACTCCACCAGTCTACTTGGTTATAATTCTCAGTCTGAAAAAAAGAGACATGACTCAGAGAGATAGGATATGGATATATCTTTTTCATAATGAGCTAGCTATTAAGTTTCAATGGCCTAGGAAACACTTTGAGCCAAATTTTTAAAAGGAAATCTCCTTAGGCTTTAGAAAGAAAAAAACCCAAACCCTTGAGTGTGATGCAAAAGAGACTATTCTTAGGGATAAAAATATAACATTCCACTAAGGAGTGAAATAAGGAGGATTATTTTAAGAAGTTTCAAAGTAAAATCCATAAGCAATAAGCACAGGAAAAGAATATGATAAAACAACCATTAATGCAAACTTTAAGAAAAGTAAGAATGGGTTCAAAAATATAACTGAGATAGTGAAGTAATTTTCATTGTAATATTGATGTCTAATATGACAAACAACTTGGTAGCTAGAGTAATTTCCTCTTTTGCATACCTCTGTTTATTATTGAATGTTGTTTCAGTGGAAATTGCTGTGTTATTAGGGACCAACAGAATGAAATTCATTTCGAAATGAAAAGAAAATTTAAAAAGAGTTAAAATCAGTATTTCTATAGTAAAAGTCAGGAACAATAACTGGACTATAATACATTCATAAAATTAACCTAGATGAAGCCTCGTAGATGTGACAACTTGTAGAAATTAAAATTTCTGTTGGATATATCCATTAAAAAAGTAAACAAAAATGTTAAAAAGTGAAAACATACTCAAAAGTAGGTGTTAGTTTTCTGTGGTTTTTTTGTTTTGTTTTGTTTTGGGTTTTGGGAGGTTTTTTTTTATAGCCAAGAAATATATCCTAAAATCCCAAATGCTTTGGGACTTTTTCCCATATGAAGAAATGTAAATAAAAATAAAGAACAGGTACTACCTGTGGGTTGTCTCTTTTTCTTTTCCTAACAGGAATTAATGAAGATACAACCAATGAAACTGAATATCAACAAACTTAAAAGGACAGAACATAAGCTATAAGAAACTTAAAGAAGACAGAACATAAGCTTATGGCAACAATTATGTGACATGGCTGCCTAGTTTTCTGTGCTAAGAGGCTTAGGATTCTAAGAGTCTCTTTCAGTTGAATTTTCTTATACTGTTAAATACACATCTGGAGAACAGAGTTAGTAAAGTTCTTGAAGTAAACATATTAGAAAAACAATATTGACCATACTGAACCATACTTTTTTTTTTTTTTTTTTAAAAAAAAAAAGGCTTTGTCATCCCCTAGATATAGATGAGGCTCCTACAGTCAAATAGAATTAGCATTGTTACATAAATGACTGTAGTACTTTAAATAAAATAACTGCAGATATGAGAAACCAGAAGATAGGAAGAAAAAGTGAAGAAGGATAGGCAGAAGAAGAACAAGATAAGAAGAAGACCAGAATATATAATAAAAAACTAAGAGAAATCAGATAAAGGAAGGAAGAAGAAAAACAAGAAGATCAAAAGAGCCAAAAGAAAATTTTTTTGTCTCATATACAAGAAGAAAACCTATAGAGAGAGTCATATAGCAAATCCAAGGTTTGTTCCAGGTGTTTTGTTTGGGTTTTTCTTGGGGGAGGAGGGAGGAGTCGGTATGATACATTCCAATATGTAAAAAAAGTACAGGCTTCAGTTATTGAGGGTTACACAATTCAGAATTCAGCAGCAGTCTTTAGATAGCCTTACAAAGGAAGCCAGCTACATAAACTATTGATGCACATATGCATTGAAAGAGATTAAGAATTTTAAATATTATCTACTGAATTCTTTAGGTGCAGTATAAAACTCTATTTCAGCAGTAACATTAATTGAATTGTGGTGTTCTTGAACTGATTTTAGTCTGCAGTTTGAATACTGCATGTCGTGTCAATCCCTTAGGGCAATCATAGTATTATTTGTTCATGTCACTGAACAAGTACAAAACAAAACCAAGAGAAACAAAGGAAGACATCCTTTTTGAGGTCCTATCTTTCCTAGTAGAGCAAAGAACTGTGAAAGGATACAAACTGCGTCTCTGAAGGTGTACACATTACTGAGAAAAAGGTATACATGATTATTCCATTCAGAAGTGTTCAGGTAGATGAGTGCAGAACTATCAGCAACTAACACCCAAAAGAACACATCATAGTGATAAAAAGGAAGCTATTTGTTGACAGAACTTCCATAAAAAGGATGTCATTGAGTGCTGCCAAGGATATAAAAAAACGTTGGTGACATTTTCAGTAACCAGTTTAAAAGGTAACTAAAATCACAGCTAATGCAATTGTATTTAAAAGCAATACATAGTCAAATGTCTCTGAGAGATGTTTTGAAGGACAAATGATGAATTATTATGCTTGGGAATGTAACTGTTTGCCTTTTTGTCTTAAATCAACTCCGTGACAGAGAGTCACTGCTCAATTTTCAAAGCTGGCAAGTTTACTGTAGCAAAAGCTATGGGACTTATAAGAAAGTTTTAACTATGAAAATCAAGTTTGTTATATAGATTGAACCACAGTGTATCTCGGTGTCAGAGCTGTGTCTATATGCATCCCCAGTGCAGCAAATCATTAATTTCCTAGCTGGTCCAAGAATATCTCGATGAGTCTGTGCACGGGTGTGATAATGGACTGGGTTGAAATAGTAAACAGGTCTGAAACCAGATGTTTGACTGATCTCCAAGCCACCTACAAAATGAAGTATTTGACTGATTGTTTCAAGAAACCCTCCAGCCAGGAATTTTTAAGAGCTCTAGAGAATCTCCCAAGAAAGCTTCCTGCTGTTCATGGGACAGTTTGTATGCTTAAAACCACTAATTAACACCCTGGGTGGAGAAACTGGCTATTCCTTCTGGATACTCTCCTAGCTATTTCCTCCTGTAAAATTGATCAAATTGCACATAAATAAGACCCATGTAATTAACCAATACAAACTTGTGGTGGGTTGACCCTGGCTGGACAGCAGACGCCCACCAAAGCCTCTCTATCACAGCCTCCCTCAGCTGGACAGAAGAGAGAAAATATAAAGACTCATGCGCTGAGATTGTAGAGGTTGGTGCTGGTCTCGTCTCACAGGCAATTAGTGACAGAACAAAAGGGAATGGCTTTAAACTGCAACAGGGGAGGTTCAGACTGGACATTAGGAAAAAAAAATTCACAGGAAGAGTGGTCAGACAGTGGAATAGGCTGCCCAGGGAGGTGGTGGAGTCACCATCTCTGGATCGTTTGGATGAGATGCTGAGGGATATGGTGTAGGGGAGAACTTTTTAGAATAGGGATGATGTTTGGACTCGGTGATCCCAAGGGTCTTTTCCAACCTCAATGATTGATGCTGTGAGATAGGACAGGGAGATCACTCAGCAACTACCATCATAGACAAAACAGATTCAACTTGGGGAAAAATCAAATCAGAGTGGGGTAATAAGAAATAAGGCCAATTCTTAAAGAACACCTTCCCCCCACTCCTCTCTTCTTCTTGGGCTTAACTTTACTCCTGATTTCTCTAACTTCTCCCCGCCAGTGGTACACAGGGATAAGGAATGGGGGTTGAAGTCTGTTCATCACACATTGTCTCTGCTGCTCCTTCCTCCTCAGGGGGAGGACTCCTCACACACTTCCCTGCTCCAGCATGGGGTTCCTCCCACGGGATACAGTTCTTCATGAACTGCTCCAGCATGGGTTCCCTGCATGGTCATAAGTCTTGCCATCAAACATGCTCCAGTATAGGCTTCACTCTCCATAGGGCCACAGGTCCTGCCAGGAGACTGCTCCAGCAGGGGCTTCCCATGGGGTCACAATTTCCTTCAGGTCACATCTACCCACTCCAGTGTGGGGTCCTCCACAGGCTGCAGGTGGAGATCTACTCCACCGTTAATCTCCGTGTGTGCAGGGGCACAGCCTGCCCCACCATGGTCTTTACATGGGCTGCAGGGGAATCTCTGCTCCAACACCTGGAGCATCTCCTGCCCCTCCTTCTTCACTGACTGCAGAGCTATTGCTCTCACATATTCTCACTTCTCTCTTTGGCTGCAGTTGCCCAGTTTCACAGCTTTTTTTCCCCTTCTTAAATATGTTATCACACAGGTGCTATCATTGTCACTGATGGGCTTGTCCTTGGCCCACAGCTGGCATTGGCTCTGTCAGACATACAGGAAGCTTCTAGCAGCTTCTCATGGAAGACACCCTTGTAGCCACCCCTCCATCTTGCCATTAAGGGGTGTTAAGGGGTGTTTATAAGGTGTTCTATATTTAGTTCAGCTAATTAATAGCAAAGAATCATGCATGTGCTGAAGTACTCATAAAGAACCATGGGCCAGCTGGATCATATGAACTGAGCAGAAGAGCAGCTTCGGGAGTCTCACTCAAACTAGATGAAGATGACACTGCAGGAAGACTCCTATCATGATCTGGACACTAATCAACTGTTCTGTTCAAGAAAACTAATTTCACACAAGACCATTAACTGATGCCAAGATCTTAAGATTTTTTTTTTTTTCATTTTTACAACAACTATTTTTTTTTTTCATTTTAACAACCACTATTTGTGAATGTCTATGCAACATCAGCATGAAACATGTAGAACTATGAGAAGTATGACACTATCACAGTTTATGCAAATATTTTAGTTGTACAAATCTTTGAAGAGTCATCCTCTTCACTGTCATATTGGAGTGTCTTCCAATTGCTGGTAATGAACATCTCCTTGGGGCTTTTTATTCTAGAGCTTTACTATTCCAGCAACTCTGCTTTATCACTGCTGCACAAAAAGGATCTAGGACTAACATACTGTTACTTAAGACATCCTTACTCAGATGAGGAAGGAGATTACATCAGCATAAGACAAGAACATACTGTATCTTAACAACTCTCTGTACTAAACCTAGGTGCTAGACCTACACCTCAAATTAGACATGGAACAAATCCGATTATCAGTTCCAGCTGTCTCTTTCACTGCTTCAGACTTAGCCTCAATATTTTTGGTGATTACTCCCTTAATGTCCCAGAGAGGAGAAAATCTATGCATACCTTCTTACTTCACTTTATTTAGACAACTCAGGTAAACAAGAAGATTTGTATATTGTAATGTTTTATTCATTTCTCTGCTGGAGAATTCTTATCTGCATTCCCTGTAAAATATTTTTAATTACTTGAATAACGGATGTTTGTTTGGGAGATAACCAAAACAGGCTACTATATATAGAATTATTTGTAAATGTATTATCTCTGTTTACAAGTATAATGTTTATTGTGTGATTACAGTTTTGTTTGAAGGGTCTGAACCAGCTGAAATATTCAATTTCTTGGTCAATACAGGTTCTTTGAAATGTTACTTTACCTTTTCAACCTTCAGGTGTCGTTTAAACCAGTAGTTCTATGTTCACTAGAAAGGATATATTTTACACATAACTTAAATCCCTGCACCAGGTTGCTAATATTGATATCTAAGTGTTCATGTATTGATATTAAAAATAAGTTGCACTTTCATTTTAAAGTAGGTTTTTTCCATGCCATCCTACAGAAATTTGTATTTCTTTTCTGTACTGACAGGGGAAGTTCTGAACTGGTCATCTATCCAACCTTTACTATCCAACTCAGTGTTCACTGCTTTTCATAGAGTCACAGAACAATAGAACCGGAAAAGACATCACAAGGTCTTCTGGTCTATTCTTCTCCCCCAGACAATATCAACTGTCAGAAACAGACAGTATCAACAACACGGAAACAGATCCTGACAACAGTCTATCAAACTAAAAACTCTACTGTGGTGGACATGCACAACCTCTGCAGCAATCTGTTCCAGCATATAAGTCCTTTACAACTCATGTTTTTTCTGTAATGCCAAGCCTACATTTCCCTTGCTAGAGTTCAAACTTATTATTTTATGTCCTACCCACAACACAAGTGGAGAAGAGTTTATTCCCTTTCAGTGATTGTTTTGTACATGGTTAGTGAAGTATTGAGGATGAAAGGTGACATATCATGATAACATCTCACCTTTATATATATTTCCTGCTAGTACAGAAATACTTGACATTGTGTTCATTTATTTTATTCATCTAATTTAAATAATATGTAGTTGATTTCAGTGAAGGAGCAAGATTTCAGTGAAGGAGTGCAACTAAGAAAAACAGACAAGAAAAACATATAAGGTGTATAATTTGCATTCAAACCTTTAGCAGCTGTCTCCTAATTATTCTCAAGCATATTTATAAATTAGATGTTTTTCTGTATAGCTCAATAGAAAAGATCAGGGCACATCTGGTCAGGACAAATACCCCACAGCCAGAAACAGAAGGGAAAAGTCTGAGAACATCCTTTACAACGCCATTGCAACACTAGACTTGGGAAAGAGAGGCTGGAAAAGACCTGGTGGTGTTGGTCAGCAGCCAGCTGACTATGAGCTGGCAGTGTGCCCAAGTGGCCAAGAAGGTTGCCAACAGCATCCTGGCTTGTATCAGAAATAGTGTGGCCGTGGGACTAGGGAAGTGATTGTCCCTCTGCACTTGGACTTGTGAGGTTGCACCTCATATACCACGTTCAGTTTTGGGCCCCTCGGTACAAGAAAGAGACTGAGGTGCTGGAGGAAAATGGATATAAGGTCCTTTTTTTTGAAGGCACATCACTGGACAGACCTTCCTTGGTCACGGGTTTAGGAGATGTTAACTGGTCTAATTCATTGAAATCTAGGTTGTCCATTCACTTACAGTGCAGTTTTAGATACACAGAAGCACTCTGTGCAGAAATTCATATAATTTTTCACAAAACTTAAGTAAGACTTAGTGAATTACAATGCCAAGGGCAGAACAGTAATAGATACTGATATTAATATGGAATCTTTATCTCCCATTTAAGGAACTTATATAGGGGAAGTAGAGCATGAATGTCAGTACTTCGGGGAGAGATGGGTAAATTCAGGTAGATATTATTTCAGTCATGACAATCAGGCATATTTAATAAATACATGAGGTCAGGATACATCAGCACCAGGAACAGAGAATGTGAAGAATGGAGAGACAAATCAATAAAGAAACATCAAGAACTATGGGATTTTTTATTATTACCTTAATTCTATTTTCATTCCTTCAGGGCCTAATGTGAATTCAGACATCATTTCAGAAAAACACTGGAGTACTACTGGGCCATGCATTGCATCTGTGAGGAAACAGAAGGTCGTGGTTCTTAAACTGCAAACTTACCAGACTACTCAGCTGAATGTTGGAAGCTTACACATCTCTTTGTTTTATTGATATCAATCCTGTCTAGCCATATTCAGCCAGTAACATTTTACATTGTTAAAGGTACATTTCCATCTGGAAAAAAAACCCAGCCCTGAACAAACAAAAACTGAAATCTCTTCATAGCCGCACAGAAATACAGGCTAGAGTTTCTAGAAGTAATGAGTGACTCAGTCTGCAAGATGGCCGATATTCAGATGGTGAATATATAGCATGTTTCACAAAGCAGGCAAGCAACACTTTTGCTGCAAATAATTAGTAAATTTTTCTGATTCCTGTACTATTTGCATTTATTCTCACTGTTACTTGTTTGTCCAGACAGCTGTACACTTACTTCACAATTAGAATTTTTAAGGACACTGTTAGTAAGGTGCTCTGTGAGGGGAAATGAGTTGAATTTGCTGAAACATTAAAAAAAGTCTGGCACAGCTGACATAGTTATATTGCTTCTCATCAAAGACCAGCCATGAGTAAGCAATGTCTCAAGGTCCTGTGAATCATCCTGCATGAACTGAAGTGCACAGGCCATATAGAAACACCTGGCTCCAAAAACACTCTTCTGCTACAACACCATCTCTTATGCAAGTCCCTCAGGGTGAAGAGCGACATGGAACTTTGTATATGACTTCCCTCCCATCCAGGGCTGCAACTACTGAGAAAGGCTACAAATAAAATGCCAGAGCCCTTCATACATTAGTTTTTCAAATTCACAATATTTATGAGACTATTTTTTAAATGAATATATTATTTGCTGGAAAAAAAAAAAATCAGGTTAATTTCCACTGTGAAAACATTTTGCTGTAAGAGTTGAAAATATGTGAACAGTGAAAATTAAACTTCACTGCTAAATAGATAACACATGAACTATTGCATTGTCTGCATTCTTGATTTTCCACTGCAATGATTTAAAAGACACCACTTAAAAGTGAATAATTTGATGATGCCACCACAAAAATTTAGATGCTGAACTTGGATTTTTACAATGCAGGACAAAGTGAGGAATTAGGGTCCAAAATGATTGTGAAAAGTGGTAGTAAATTTCATATGTGGTGTTGATTTGTTTATGTTGCAAACAACATGGAACATAACCATTATGGAGTCTGAGAATCTCTGAAGATCTTAAAGAGTCCTGCAAACTGCACTTCCGAAGTCCAATGACAAATGGCCCACCAGGAGAAGAAGTCATTGAAGTGTCTGTGGAGTCCTGTTCTGAATATATGGCATGCAAATGGATATTCTGCTGGGTATTCTTTTTCTTCCCTGAGCTCTGCTTCATTAAAAACACATTTTACAGTAAAAACCAAGCAGAGCTGTGGCTATGGAGCTGTTAAAAAAGGCCCCATCCCAGCCCCCTAATTGTTGGAAGTATATATGTATCTTCTAAAATACTGGTGGATCCTGGAGTTTATTTTCATCACATAGTATTTGTTTATGCACAGTCTAGATAAAAAGCAAAGACTATGTTTCTGTCATCATGTCAGGCACAGAATCTTTCTGAGGCTTGGACAAGTTACTAAAGTACTTTGGCGCTATTTCTCTTCTGACAAATGCATTCCATATATAGCAAGATATGATAGGATTAACTAAATATTGGTTTCAATATTAAATTTCTGGGAGAAAAATCCTCTTTTAAGAATGTATAGGCATACAGCAAAGTGGATCAGAAAACGAATATAATGGAAATATACTTCCAGCAAGGAGTCAAGTTTTATTAAAAAAACCCTGAACGTCATTTTAAATAAAGCTAATATAATTAAATGGTGTTTGCAAAATGCTCTGAATACTATGATCTTCATTATCAATAATATATTTCTTGGACTTCTGGTTCCACATATGTGAAAATTTTCTTCATGTTCACACTTTTTGGTAGGTATCCTGCCCAAAATCTAGAAAAAAACATTCCTAAAAAAGCCAAGACAGGTCGTTTGGTTTTGGGGAGGTTGTTTATTTTTTCTAACAGGAACATTTGATGACAATTCTTGAACTGACAAGAAAAAATGGTGTAGCCAGTGGAAGAGTGACTGCTTATCTGCCAGGTACAAAGGGGCCCTAAGATCAAGTAGTCACTTTCCCATGACACCTGGGACCAAGCATCCAGTTCAGAGCAGGTGATCCCCATCCTCAGGGGCTCCACCCTTCCATTTTCTGCACAAGTGTTTTTGGTTGACTTTGTGTTAGACAAGCGCATTCCTGTACATTGATTTACTGTTGTTGATTTTTCTGAACTGAAATCTCTAAATGTATATTTTTACATAAAGCAGACATCTCTTGAGCCATGTGTGGATAATAATGAAAGCAACGTTGTCTATAACTGACATTTACCTTCTTAAATGGTTTTCTGAATATTGTCTCCTTTCACACTGGCCAAGTGGCAAAAACTACTATCATTGACAAATGAATGTCTTTCTAGTAAAGGTAATGTCATGCTTAAATAAAGTTTCTAGGTCTCTTTGAAAATTTTAGAGATTTTGAAAACCTAGAAAATCTTTTAAAGAAGTGGATCAAGAGACAGTGCTGATTATTCAGGATTCATAAAACATCACAGTTAAAGTAATATTCCAAGAAATTTTGACATACACTCTTAAATTAAATCACATGTCAGAATTTGATAATCTTGGGTTTACATGTAATTCGTGAGATAATTGCAGTGTACTGCTTTTGGTCTGATTTTTTTTTTTCTTTGTTTGGGTTTTTTTGCCTGACAGCTATTTCTGTCTTCCTCAGCCTCGATCTTTTAGTGGGTGTGGGTATCTCTGTTGTTACAGAAACTAAGGAATACTATTTATGTCTTCCTAGCTCCAGAATCCCTCATATATATGATAACTAGGGTGGAATATGAGTAAATTACAACATCTTTTGAGAGCTTGATGAATTTATTGAAAGCTGAAAAATGCATAGGTTAAAAATATGAGTTTTACCTCCACCCATTAATATCTTCTGTATATTTTCCACAATGCAGCTGAGATAGATACAATAACAGAACTCATGAACTTTGTTTATTACAATTCATTTTTCATCAATCAAATACTATTTTCATAGTATCATAATAATCCTGTCAAGGAACTTTTCACTATATTCTTCAACATAGTCCAATGTTATGGAGGTATATTATTAAAGGTAATTTTTGTGGGGTTTTTTTGTTTTGTTTTGTTTTGTTGTGTTGGGTTTTTTTTTCAAAACTCAAATATCTGCTGAAATTTTTAAAAATAAACCTTTATTTTAACATATGAGAAAATGATTCTTCATTCTCAAAAATGGCTGGACTACTTTTTCTCCAACACCCGTGAGGCAATTTCCTTTCAAACAGAGCAGAAGCTTGGTATACTTTTAAGACAAAAGGTAAAAGTTTCATAAGACTGGAAGCCACAGAAAAATGATTATTGGGATGAAAACATGTATGTAACCTTAACTATAGATGTTGCTGCTGATTCTGCATAGGAAATCACATGGAATTGATGAATCAAAGAAAAAAACCCAAACACCTTGCTCCGTATCAATGAAAAGAGATTGCAAAACAGGTATCTGCATTTCTCTTTAGTTTTGTTCCTATTTTGCAGCAGATAAGTTCTTGCAGTAGAGGAAGTAACAGCACTGAACATTTTTCAGTGAGCATGATCATATGTAACATGTGAGACTCTAAATTTGTATCATGGAAGCGTGATACAGATCACAAAGAATCACTGTCAAAGGTATTAGTAAAAGTTATTTTAATGTGAATTAGTAAAAGCATGACTTTAAAAAGTTTGATAGTAAATGCAACAGTGGTTTAATAAGATTCGATTGCAAGGTTCACTTGATATCTACTGCATAGAGGAGAGGATCAGACAAAATTGTCTGGGAGACCCTCCTGTTGAGTCATGAGGTTCAGACTGGACCCTCTTGCTTTCTAAACTCCTTGGAGAGGAGTGTAGGTGCAGCTGGATCCACTTCTAGTCCCAGACTTGGTCAACAGTTTATATCTAATGGAAAGGTACAAAGGGTAATTAAAATCTTCTGTTGAGTTACTGTGCCAATTTAATGTCATGGAGGATCACAAAATTATTTTAGGTAGGTTATAAGCTCAAAGGAAATTTAATTAAAATACATTTAATACTCATACAACATTAGTAAACTACAGATTTCAGATGTCAAGCAGAATCAAGTACTACATATCTGACTTTAATTTCTAGAAAGGAACTAACTCAAACCACATTTCACTCACCAAACAAAATAAGGGCTTCCGTCAGATGGCATCCTGACACAAGAGGAGAGTCTCCAATTGTAGACCCATTGCTCCGAGGAGAACTGACTCCATTTGCCCTCCAGCAGGACCTTTATACCCTAGTTAAATCTGATCTGTTGTCAAAGTATGGTCATGTTGGTCTTCATTGGCTGAGAGTCTCAACCTTAGACAAAATTTTGGGTCTAACAATAGCCAGTTGTGCAACCTTACTGTGACCAAAATCAGCAGATGTTGTGGTTACCCGAGTCAGCAAATATTAGCCAGAATTAGCAGATATATTCATATCTCAGCAGAGTTAGCAAATACTGTGGCTTAATGGTCTTTCTATCAGGGTGGGTTCAACTGCCACAATCTGTACCTGAATTCAACCTGGTACGCACACTCAGAGTGTATAAAAGTAAAAGGGAAGAATTTTCCAGACACACGATCCTTTTTCAATATCAGTAAACAGTATTAAATGCTTTGGAGCATCTCTTTATGTAGCTATCTATAAGACAGAAGATTATAAAGCTTGATAATCTCTGTAGTCCTTTCTATTCCAAGAATGAGCTGGTCACCACTAAAGTGTTGAGCTTGGCAGGCACAAGACACAGATGATATGCTTTGAATTTTTTCCTAGCAGTAGCATCTGGGTCTTGTGTTGCCTTTCTGGCTGACTCTGCTTTCAGCTGTTATGACAGATACAAATGGTTATGGGTTGCTGAGAGTTTATATCACTTGAAAAACACATTTCCAAATCTTGTTCTATATATTTTACTATAACATGTTCAAATATGGGGTTTTCTGTAGATGTTCTAGAATAACCACATCAGACAGCTGGTTTCCATTCTCTCCCTTACCTATGACTATATTACTCTTTTCTGCAACAGTATTCATGCTGGTTGCTCTTAGGTGCATTTCTAGTAACATTTTTCATTTCCTCTAAATTTCTTCTTGAATTGACAAGTCTGGTCACTAATATAATTAGGCTAGTATTTATGTGTAGGTGGGTTTTTTTTTTGTTTTTGTTTTTGTTTTTGTATTTTGGTTTGGGTTTATTTTTCCTGCATGTGTATAACCATAGTTTAGAAAATTATTTGAAAATAAATATAAATGATAATAACTTATAGTTTAAAATTTCCTTCTTAAAATGTATATATCTTCTACTGGATCGAAATAATTTTGATAGACAACTGACAACGAATTTTACTATTACATCAAGGGTGTGGTTTCCCCCCATATACCTGACTCAGTTGTTTGTTAATTCCTACTACTAGCAGTGTTCTTAGTCAGATGCTGCTAATAGTAGTGCAAGCATGCAGACTATCAAGGCCATCTGATATAGAAAATGGACATTAGCAAGGTCTCTAATGTATTTTATTCAGCTCCACACATTGCTACAAAAATTTATGCTTCCAAAGCATGATTTTTGGTATGGCTCTGTCCAGGTGCTGAAAATCACAGTTTGGGGTCCAAGGTGTGCCTAAAATCTGAGTTAAAATTGGAAACTGGAACCAAAGTTATTTAGGCCAAAATAGGCTCGTAAGTCATCAATGGTTAACTACAGAAGAGACCTAAGTGCTAAGGGTTATATCCTTTTTAAGGAAAAAAAAAAATAAAAATGTCTATAATTAAAGCTTAACATTACTAACACAGTACAGAATGCCAAAAATTGTGATAGTTATGAAACTCCTTATCAAGAACTACAGGAAACTGTCACTTTCCCATGCACTTGCTGGTGTCTGTGGAGTTGACATAGCTCAGGCTTTGGATCAGCCTGCCTTCTCCTCTGTGGTGGATTGGCCCCAACTGGCAGCCAAACTCCCACCCAGCCACTCACTCATTGGCTGCCCTCAGAACGTTTGGGGAAGAAAAAAAGAGAAAGAGCAATAAATCTCAGGGATCAAGATAAAAAATAAGAGATCAACCACCTGATTTTTGGAAATTAATAGAATTTATTGAAAATTAATATATATTTAATTACTTATTTGGGTATGGGAGGAAAAAGATACAATAATAAAACCATAAAGAAAACAACTTCCCTCCCCCTTTCCCAAACTCCACTTCTTCACTCCAGACTCTTCTCCTTTCCTCTTGTAATCATGGCAGGTTACACTCAGTCCCTACATTGAGGCAATGAAGAGTACAGGACAGGAGAGTGTTATGATCAGTACATAGTGGCTTCTCTCTTCACTTACCACAATTTTCCACTGCCTTGGCAAGGGCTCTTAATGGGTGGCAGTTCCTTCAGGAATATCCTCTTGTTTTGCTGATTACGGATACCAGTTAAACTCAGACACCAGAGTGAAAAGAGCAGGGGTATTTTACTAGAAATAACTAAATAATACAGAAAACATAAAATAAGAAAAGACAGAATAGTGCACTTAAACAAATAGGAAAATACAGGGTAATGCATCAAATCATTATTATCTGAGAGAGAGAAGAGTGATTAAGATTCATTACCACTTGCATACATTACCATCACCCAGACCCACAGTGGCTGGGCAGCCCCGGTTACAGCGAGGGTTTGCAGAACTTGTCCCGGCAAGGGGGAAATCTACACGGTCCATCCATCTGTCGGTGAGTCTTCCGAAGTCACTGTGAGCAGGTCCAGCCTTATATACCCCCAAATCAGCAAGCCAGAATAGCTGACACCTTTGTTTTAAGCAGAAATATCTGGTTTCAATCTCACATTAGATTCCTCCAGAGCTTGGCCAGGGCTCAAGGGAGAAGCTAAGGGAGTTTCCTTGCTTATCCAGTTGATTTATGAGCAAGGTGACACATCAGGTCACAGGGCCAGATAACGACATCTGTGATTCTGCCCATACACAAAGAAAGATAAGGATATATTCAAGATAGACATGTTTTATGACGTTTAAGCTACATCTTCCATATATATTTCACTAATGATTACATACTGGGTTAGCAGTTTCGGTTCAGGGCCTGTTGCTCAGGCTTCAACACTTCCACCTTTTACATCAGAATAGGTGGTTTGTTAGAACTTAGTATAATAAATACCAGCACAATGGTTATCAGTTATAAAATATACAGGTTTCATCTATAGGTCAACTCTGGCTTGGGCTTAGTGTCGAAGCCTTAGCACTTCACCTCTGCTCTGGTGCAGGTCCTCCACAGGTTGCAACTTGCTCTATGAAGCAGCACCTCCTTCTCCTCTGACCGTTGTGTTCCCTCCATGGTTTTTCACTCCTTTTTGTTCCCTTCTCCCCCTGTGGTACTTTCTGTCTTTAAATATATTTTCAGAGGTGACACCAGCTTGGCTGATGAACTCAGCTGTGTCCTGTGATGGGTCCATTTTGAAGCCAGCTGGAAGCACCTGTGTCCAGCAAAGGGCAGCCCATGGCCTCTCCTCACAGAGGACAGCACTGCAGCCCCCTGTTACCAACACATTGACACCTGCACGCAATACACCTTTTTTTCTCCTATGCTCACACCATGAAGAGGACAGGCATTATGATCTTGCTACCATAACTTACCTGCATGTCAATATAAATGTTATACTCATACTGTTTATTTTTCTATAGAAATTACTGTGTATCTTTTTTTTTCCCTCTGGATGAAGAAATTTTTATTTTATTTTATTTATTTATTTATTTATTTATTTATTTATTTATTTATTTTAATTCAAATGCTCTCACAAGAAGCAACATGTTTGGTGATACTAAAGGTTCAGTTCTAGTTGAAGTGGGAGAATATATGTACTGCTTTGCAAAACAGATCCTCTATTGAGCTGTTTAAATCACATATTCATAACCTACTTTTGAATACCTTGGGAACCTGTTTGTATTAAAGGCAACAGCTGAACAGTATTTCTCAAATGTAATTGTGTGACTACAGAAGTATTTGTGAACATCTTCTTGGACAAATACTTCATCAGTATTAGTTCTGTTTTTGTTTAGCTGATTATTAAAAGTTCTATATTAATTAGATTTATTTTTAGTAACATAAAATTCATTAATATTATTACTTTCTATATTAATTTTAATATTTCATGGAAATATTAGGTAATTATATATAAGATATTGCTTTATATGTAAATATCTATATCTGTGTAAATTGTTCCTTCCAGGCAGCTTATTAAATTGTTTCTCCTTTCATTTATTTTTTTCAAGTAAATATATAGAAATTGTTCATATGTAATGAGGAAATGATCACACTATATAATGTGCTGCATCTACTACCTTAGTTAGATACAAACCCCTTAGTTCTCTGCTAACTGTGACAAGGTTTATGGGAAGTAACTCAGGCAGCCTATTTCTGTCACGTTTTTAATTGTTGCACCCATTGTCTCTAAGTAAAAGACAATATATGTTGAAGTATGTAACATGAGGTAATTTAGTGAGTTATACTCCTATGCCACCTACAGCCACATGTATGCATTTCTATTGGGAAAGTTTCCTTAAGTAAAAATAATTACACAAAATGCAATCGAATCTAAACATTCAGTGTATTCCCCTATGTGTGTTCCCTGTTTTCCATGCAAACATAACACTTCCAAATCACACTGAGCTCTCAATGGTTTATAAAGGAAAATGCATTGATTGGTTTGATTAGCTTTTCAATCACAAAGACCTGAAAGAAAACTTCTAAATAAACTACAGACTAGGTGTATAATCTTTCTATGCAATGAATAATGTTTTAAGACTTTCATGTTGCTGTCTTTAAATTGGTTAGCTTTACAGTCCTCATTTTCCAGTATATAAGGTTGATAGAAGTA
This sequence comes from Athene cunicularia, assembly GCF_003259725.1. Taxonomy (NCBI): domain Eukaryota; kingdom Metazoa; phylum Chordata; class Aves; order Strigiformes; family Strigidae; genus Athene; species Athene cunicularia. The sequence goes on along the minus strand of NW_020799091.1, from coordinate 86,122,018 downwards.
ATATTTTTAAAACTGCAAACATGTCTATCCTGTGTGCCATGCACACTTTAAATGAAACTTTGATGTCTAACTAAATATTTGGAGTAGCTGATTTATCATTGGTTTTTGTGTTCAACATTCCCTGTTGGATATAACACTGAATGTTATGTAAAAGATTTACTATAGCAATTTTGCAGCCAACTACTTTTAAGACATTTTCTGCTCTTAAAATATAATTGCCTGAAGGAAAATGCAGTCCAGAATAATATAAACTAAAAGCAGTGTTGCTTATAATTGTTTAAAGATGGTCAGTCTTTACCTAGCAACAAAACAGAGCTCTAACCATCCTAGCATTACTGCCTGTTGTGATTCTCATGAGCTGTTGCTAGTGCTGTAATTTCTCTTCCTCAAATGCCCTGCAAAGCACTTTGAGTCTTCAAAGTACAGTTGCTTAAAAATACATTGGTTTCCTTTTACAGAAAATGTGTCTCTGAATACAAAATGTTTAAATTTTGTAGAGTGGGATTTACGAAAGAACAACTTTTTAGATGGAATAGGCTCAGTTTACAGCACTGTGAAGATGCAACCCTCAACCAGAGTGGGGCTTGGTTTTTATGATTTTCATTTTGTTAAAATTGTCAGGGTCTATTTTCATAGCATGATGAAAAAAAAAAAAAAAAAAAAAAATTCTTTCCCTGCTGTCCTCTCTCCCCTACTCCTTCTCTTTCATTCTCTTTCTCCCTACCACTTTGCTCATATTATACTTCAGAGTACAGCGAAGTAGATAACGATCAAGTTGATAAAGGACTGCCTTTGTAACTCAAAGGCATGAAGCATGAGAGCATTTTTAATACTCCCTGCTTACAATACAGAAATAGAATTTCTGTGTAAGGATATTCTGAATCTGGTCATCAAAGAGGGAAGGCTGATAGCTTTAGGGAAATATCAGTATATTAGTGATTACTTAGAAGATCAGGTACCAGACCCACATGTAAATTCTGGTCTAGAATCCAGTACAGACCGATTCCAGCAGGTTGGGCAGATGGCTGGAAGGTGTCATTTGAGCTGGGAGCTGCAGCCAGACAAGAGTCAAATGTCAGTGCTGTTAGGACTGTGCTAGAGCAGAACAGACAGGGTAGCAGTGTTCAAGCATTAAGGCCATTTTGAACTAGGTGTGGAAACTGCATAGAGAGTTACTTTCACATCACTGTGAATTCTCCCTGTTGGATAAAATTTTCTGGGAACTTCCACAAGCTTAAAGACTTCATAGAGTTTGTCTGGAACTGAAACAGAAAAGGCTTTTCATCAAATATGGTTCAAGAGCAGGGAAAGAGTGAGGTAGTCATGCTCCAATGAGACAGTTATTTTTTCAGCCACAGATGTCTGAAAGTTAGTTGCTGGCACTGTATATTTGGTAAGGCGTTCAAGAGACACAGAAACACATAGTTTTTCAAGAGTTGAAAAGACGTGCTATGGAAATAGAAGAGAATACAAAAGATTCCAAAGAAAATAAAATAGTTGATTGGTGCTTCTCTAAGGAAAGGTAACTGGAGCAAAACACAAATGAGGATGAAAGAAGTGGCAACAGGTGTAATGCAGATGACACAAATGCTCTTGAACAACTGTATTTAAATCAGGAAAAAAGGCATAGATGCCAATGGAAGAAACTCTTTGAATGATCAGGCTTTTAGGGTAGAGGTTAATGGGCCATCTGGAGGTGTGTAGCAAGTGAGGTACCACTGTGCTCTCTCCTGGGGCCTGCCCTGTTTCAAACATTTTTAGTAAGGACATGGAGGCAATTAGTCCTTGTTCATCATTTTTTCAAACACCAAATTGGAAGGACCAATTGACACACATCAAAGTTGGGGCTGCCATTCAAGGAGACATAGGCAAGCCCTAGGAATGGGCTAAAAGGAACCTTATGAAATTCAGTGAAAGCAAATAGCGAGACTGCCTGACAGTGCTGCAGGTTGGGCACTGAGGGGCTGTGAAGCTGATCTGCAGAAAAGGCCTTGCATCATCAGGAAGCAAAGATCATCAACAGCATTAAGAGCAGAGCAGCCAGCAGATCAGACAAAGTGATCGTACCACACTACTCAGCAGTCCTGAGACCTCATCTTGGTGCTGCATCTGATTTTAGGTCTCCTAGTACAAGACATTGAAAAATCACAGTGAGTTCTGTGGAGACAGGTTGATTGGTCTGGAGGACTTGCAGGTCATTTACACTTTGATAACTGAACAAAAATAGTCAGGGAATAGAGATATTTTGCTCAAGAAGAGAGACATTACATCACCAGGTAATTCAGCAGTCATAGTCATGGTAAATGCTTAGCAATCAAGTCATTCAGAAGCACCAATAAAGCTCTTTTCTGTCACCCAGATTTTAAGATAATGAAAAACTTGGAAGATTAGGTCATGCAGGTATACCACCCTGTTTTACAAACAAAAGCTCACAGCTTCCTCTTTGAAGTTGAATAAAACTTCTGTTTTCAAGAGTATTTTTGGACACAAAATATTAGTGTTAGAATTCAGACTCATTGAAATATTTTTTTTTTATTCCAAAATATAAATTTTGGGGGATTCAGAATTTATAAACTGGTGTAGTCATTTTATAAAAATAATCTCTTGCATAAAACATTAAAATCTTCAGTAAATGAAGAAGCATAAAGTGTGTCTGTGGAATGGCATTTACAGCAACATAAGGTTAGGAACAGGAGGAACAACTGTGGGTAGAAATTTTATTCTAGTGGAATTAAATTATATATAATGGTATTATTTTTTTCTCATCATGAGTCCTTCTTTCTTTGACTTAAATCATACTTTCTGGCTGCCTGTGGGTAAATTTGAAAACTCTTAAGCTCTGATTTTTTTTTCTCTTATGTCAGGGAAAAAAAAATCTCATAGACTAACCTATGCTGTTATAAAGCCTTTGTCTTCAATGTCTTTCATAACTTTCTCTTGGGCGAAGTTCAGAATCAATATTCTATGCTTCCTTTTCTTAGTCTATTAGATGACCTTGAGCTCACAAGCTATCATTTTATTGTTAATTTTGCCTTTCTCTTAGCTTCTACTAAGTTTCTGTCCTATCCTGATTCTGGTACCATTTCAAGTGGGTCTTCAGATTTTACTCAAGGCACTCCAAAGAGAGTATATCACCAAGATTCCTTTCTGGAATGCTGTATTCCTTTTATCTTCATTTCCACTTGTACAAATTAATACAATTCCTGTTCTTCATCGGGTCTGGCTCCCTGTGTCTGAGCTAAAATTTCTGTGCAGGGTCAAGTCAAAATTCCTAAACTCCATTCTAAGAAACCTCTTCTCCCTCATTTCACAGACACTCTGAACACCACCATCATCTTGTCAATCTAAGCTTACTGCTAATTTTATGCATATTTTTTTCAGTTTTTAGAGACTGTTGTTTTTCTGCATATCATTAATAAAATGTGTCTTTTCATTACCCCCTCTCTTGCCTTTTCAGGCCTTTGTTATCTCACATTTCAATTTCTACTCTCTCCACTGTGGCCTGAAAAAATGTATTTGTATCTAGAGCAAGAGACCAATTACCAGCTAGTCAGTCAATGCCCAGCCTTTGTTTCCTGCCTTTCAGATGTTCAAACAAGTAGATTAGTATCTTCTCTCTGTCTCCCTATGAGTAAGATTTTCATTTTAAATACTCAGACACTTCACTAACTTCTCTTTTATTGTTTCTCAATTCTCTCTCTTGCTATGGTATCTACATAGACTGTTCAGTGATTACAATCACAGACAGATTATATGATAAACCCCTTCTATGACAATTTAACTTACTGAACTTTACCATCATTTTATTTGTTTCTATAACCAATCGTTGCCTTTCTCTTCATAGTGGAATTGTACATTATCACCTCCACTACTGAGGTTTGGGAAAATAACTGCACTATGCCTGATACAGTCAACATTTTTTTAGAATAAATAATAAGTAACAATACTATTCCTATTACTATTAATTACACTATTAGTGTATATGGTGAAGATTTATAGAACTGGAGATGAATAATTTTCAGAACAGATTACTACATCATGGCTTTGTTTTAGAAGAGATTAAAGTGTGTTCTTCTCTTAGCCTGTCATAGAGCAGAAAATAATTAAGTACATTTCTCATAAGCTTCTATCTACAAACAGAAGATGGAGAAAAAAAAAAATAAGGACAGATAGGAAATAGGAAAAGGAAGAGTGGGGAGAGTAAAGGAAGTAGAGGATGAGGGATAATTTATTCTGACAAATTTTTCTGAAGTATTCCAGACATTGACAACTGCAGCTGGCATTTGATCCCTTACCTTTGATTACGTTATTAATTTTGAGAAGGCATATTTGAACTCAAAAGCAGAAAATCAAAAGTGCCATCCTGAGTATTTTTTTTCATGGAGTTCAGTTTCATCTAACAAACATCAATTTATGATCTGCTTCTCCAGATAACAAAACCAAAATAATAATCTTCATTGAGAATGAATAACTCATTACCTTGAATTAAAAAGAAAAATATCCTCTAAATGCAGCACAAATGACAATACTTTTTTCTAGATCAGTCAGAATACAGATTCATAGATCATCCATAGCATGCTTTCCAATGATAACTATAAAAAGGAAATTTTTCTTTCTTGGCTTTAGGGTCAATCCTCACTTTCTCATCCATCTTTCATCATTTCAGCATGGATGTTGTATGTCAGGATGGCAATTCTCAAAACATTTGCTGATCGACTTAGCCCAAAGTGTGTTTTAATCATGTATTGTAACATTCTTCACTGTGTTCACTGTAATTTAATGTGCAGATTTTCTGATGTTCATCTGATGTTCATGCTTTCTTTTTCCTTTTTTTTTTTTTTTTTCCTGTGATTAAGCATTTTGATAGAGATTAAAGTTTTGTTGTTTAAGTGCGGCATGTAAGCAATGTCAAGGGGATGAAATTGAAAAAGAAGTGTTCAGTTAAAGGACAGCTCTGAAACTAAAATGTCCTATTGTCAGGGGACATATTAGTAAATCTGTATATCTACAGGATGTTCTTCAGGGACAGAACAAGACATTTATGCTTTCCTGGGGATTATATGCATTCACTAAATAGTCTACCCCTGTGTATTTAAACATGGCTAAAATAAAGGGACAGAAAAATAAACACAGAAAAATTCAGTGCAACCATAGCAATGTTACAAGATTTGCCTTAACAGATCATATTACAAATATATGCCAAGAAAAATATTTTGCTAATGTGAAAAACACATTTGAAAAGTGAGATTAAAAAAAAAAGATGCCATAAAACTACCCTTTCTATCTGCTTGCCCTTAGATGCTGATCTGTTGATTTTAGTCCATGAACATCAGTTCCTTTGTCTGTTGAAACATGAAGCTGAGCTCCAGTGAGGAAGTGAATGTCTCTGCTCCTCAGCCTTCCACCAGCCATTATAATAATATCAAACTGTGGAGAAAACTGAATGCCACCTTATTTCCAAAGGAAGCACAACAACTGCACGGAGAGATCCTCGGGTCCTCTCAGGTGAAGTGGGCAAACCGAGGACATGACTGGGATTACATAAAAAAACCTCATTGGGGTAACATTAATTTCAGTGAAGCAGAAGGGTAGGCGATTCTCTTGGGAAGTCCTGGTGTATTACTGAGACCTTTGCATAGGGCTCTGAGTGAAAAATGCAGATGGATATGCATTTCTTGTCTGATTGTACAGTGGAGGTTTCAAAACAGTATAACTAAAGAATGAGAACAAGCAGGACTTTATCTCTGGTGTTGACACACTTCTGGCCCGGTGGCAAAAAGCTTATAGTAAGGTATGAATCAGGGCTGATGGCTTTTACTTGGCACCTACAGTACATTAAGCTTTTTGTAGAGGTATCAGGTCAATGCTGCCATTAGGGAGAAAACAGACCTTATATGTAAGAACATGAAACAACTAATAGAGTGTCTGTCCTTCTTGAATTCTGTGGTTATTTTATTTGTAAATTCAAGATGTTTGCACATACTTCCATGCAGTTATATGTATTTCCAGAAGTAGTTTGTGTTGTTTACTTGTTTGTATTTTGGAGGAATTTCAGTTAAAAAAAAAAAAAAAAAAAAGCTGTGTCACAAAGGTGATTTAGGCTTTCATGAAAATTGGAAATTAAATCCACTTGCCTTTTGTAAAGGGAAGCTACTATGAGAGATATTTAAGGTGGCTTAAATCATCTGTTTTTTTCAGTGGCTGACAACAGCAAAGGTATTAAGACTTCATTTGCAAGCTTTATATTTAATGCAAAATGGCAGCAATTGACATTTAAAACTGTCTGGTACAATACCCTGTATGATACAGGTAGAAGCCACCAGAATCTTATGTTGAATTAAACCATATTTCTTTCAGCTGTCCAAAATTAAAAAGGGTCTGGTATAAGAAATACATGCATTCTTTTGGCTTGAATTTCAAGACGGGAGTTGCTCAGGGGCTAGGTATTTTATACTTTTGATTGTGTTTTGTGAGATAAAAGGAAGTTGAACACAGGGTAAAATTAATTCTCTCTCTCTAGATGTCATGGTTTAATCCCAGCTGGCAATTAAACCCAATAGAGCCACTAACTCACTCCCACCCAGTGAGAAGGGAAAGAGAATCAGAAGAGTAGAAGTGAGAAAACCCATGGATTGAGTTAGAGACGGTTTAATAAGTAAAGCAAAAGCCACACATAGGAGCAAAGCAGAACAAGGAATTAATGCACTACTTCCCATCAGCAGGCAGGTATTCAGCCATCTCCAGGAAAGCCAAGGCTCCATCATGTATAATGGTCACTTGGGAAGACAAACACCATCACTCCAAATTTACGCTCTTCCTTCTTCTTCCTCCAGATTTATATGCTGAACTTGATGTCATATGGTATGAAATATCCCTTTGGTCAGTTGGGATCAGCTGTCCTGGTGATGTCCCCTCCCAACTTCTTTTGTACCCTCAGCCTCCTAGCTGGCAGAGCAGTCTGAGAATCAGAAAAGGCCTTGGCGCTGTGCAAGCACTACTCAGCAGTATCTAAAACATCCCTGTACTATCAACAGTTTTCAGCACAAATCTAAAACGTAGCCCCATACAAGCTACTATGTGGCTTCACAAAGGGCTAATCACGCCTGACGGATTTGATGGCCTTCTACAATGGGGATACAACACTGGTGGATAAGGGAAGTGAAACTCTGCCTGGATTTGTGCAAAGCATTTGACACTGTCCTGCATGACATTGTTGTCTCTAAATTGGAGTGACATGGATTTGAGGGATGTATGTCTTGGCAGATAAGGAAATGGCTGGATGGTTGCACTCAAAGGGTTTCGGTCAACAACTTGATGTTCAAGTGGAGAGCAGGAACAAGTAACGTTCCTCGGGGATGGATATTTGGGCTGGTGTTATTTAACATCTTACAGACATAGTGGGATTGAGTGCACCCTCAGCAAGTTTGCCCATGTCACCAATCTATGTGGTGCGATCAATACACTGGAGAGAAGGGGTGGCATCCAGAGGCACCTTAACAGGTCTGAGAGGTGAGCCAGGGCAAACCTCATGAAATTCAACAAGGCCAAGTGCAAGGTCCTGCACCTGAGTCAGGGTGATCCCAAGCACAAATACAGGCTGGGCAATAATGTAGTGGATTGAGAGCAGCCCTGTAGAGAAGGACTTAGGTGTACTGGTGGATGGAAACCTGAGTATAAGCCAGTAATGAATGTGCTCTCGCAGCCCCAAAAGCCAACCATCAGGAGAAGTGTAGCTAGAAGGTCAAGGGTGGTGATTCTGCCCCTCTACTCTGCTCTTCTGATACTTCACCTGGAGTACTGTGTCCAGCTCTGAAGTCCCCTACATCGGAAGGACATGGACCTTCTTGAATTGGTCCAGAGGAGGGCCATGAAGATGATCAGGGGGCTGGAGCACCTCCCCTATGAGGACAGGCTGAGAGAGCTGGGGTTGTTCAGCCTGGAGAAGAGAAGGCTCTGGGGAGACCTTATAGTGGCCTTCCAGTACTTAAAGGGGGCCTGCAGGAAAGATGGGGAGGGACTCTTTATCAGGGAGTGTAGTGATAGGACAAGGGGTAATGGTTTTAAATGGAAAGAGAGTATATTTGCATTAGATATAAGGAAGAAATTCTTTATTGTGAGGGTGGTGAGGCACTGGCACAGGTTGCCCAGAGAAGCTGTGGCTGCCCCCTCCCTGGCAGTGTTCCAGGCCAGGTTGGACGGGGCTTTGAGCAACCTGGTCTGGTGGGAGGTGTCCCTGCCCGTGGTAGGGGGGGGTGTTGGAACTAGATGATTTTTAAGGTGCCTTTACCCAAGCCATTATATGATTTTATATATTATGAAGAAAATTAACTCTATCCCAGCCAAAACTAGCACAATAGATGTTTACAATTTCTGGGTGCTCCCTGTCAGTTTATTACTGAATACGGTATTTTCTTACAGTGAACGTACCTTGTAGCAATGTTTCTATTTTATTTTCTTTTATATCTTTATATCCTTAGATTTGAATCAGTACTGAGATTTGAATCATTGTGCTCTCAGTTGAGGCAAAGAAAATATAGGCAAATCACTTTTTTAAACTCAAGATCATAATGAACATGTTCTTGTTAATGCTTAACAGGTACAGGTAAGAAAATAATCATCAACAATCACACTTCTCTTTGAATAAGGTAGAGATAGTAAAGCTGTTTTAGTGCATTTTTTTCTCTTTATAATAAAGACAGAAATGCAGCTGTAAATATCCATTATTCCTTTTCTATTTGACTTGTGAATTCTCCTCTTCAATTCACTACTTCATCTTAATCTTTTATGAATGTGAGTGTGCACATGTTTGTGACTGTGAACTACATTTACTTACCTACTTGGAACATATAAATTATTACAGCAGCTGCTCAAAGAGAGCATTCCACTGCATCAATTAATGTTCCACAATAAATAAGAAATTTACATCTTCCACAGCAGTTGTTACGAAATAATTAATTTGATTCAAATGCTAAATTAAGTATGGCAAGGAGGTTTTCAGATTAAAGTTAAGGAGGAAATAGGCTGCAGCCTTGGAGAGCCTAGAGCATGTTTTGCACTGCACCTTGAAACAAACAGCTTTGACTAAAGAGCGAGTTACTCTATCTCTTTGATGGCTGCATTACCAAGTCAAAGTCTTCAGGGCCTCATGAGGATTCAATGACAGAGAATATTGTAGTAGCTAGATGTAGGACACATAGAATTTAGGCTTTTTGATCAAGTTGTAATAAACAGCTTTAATTAACTGGGCTTCCCAGAGGGGATTAAAGAGAAGTGAAGAACTCCTGTTTTATTATTTAAGATTCAAACTATTGCTTCCGTTAGGCATATTCAGAGTTTATAGTTAAGATTCATTATGGATTCATTTCAGTGGAGATTGCACATGCAGTATACCTGATATATTTTCTTTCTTTGACTTGGTAAAAATAAAACCTTCAGGTCCCATCTGTGTTTCAGAACAATTATTAAGTAGTCATGCTCTTATTTCCCTTCAGACACACATCTGTTGACACACAAGTAAAGGGAAGAGAAAAAAAGGAATTTATACAGGTGATATACTGTATTTCCATTCTGATTTTTTTTTTTTTTTTTTTTTTTTTTTTTTTTTTTTTTTAATTTGAATCTCTGTTCTATTGGGTAACCAACCATAAATGGATGTGTTTTTTCTGTAGGAGAGAGCACCATTGCAGGAGTTCTGATTTAAAATCTTAGAGGCACTGTATTCCTCAACATAATTCTTTACCAGGAATTGTTTGCATCATACACTCCAGTTCAACATCCTGTGTTACTAGGTTACCTTGCACTGGATAAAGACACCACAGGAGTCTGATTAGAAATTGCCCTATGAGTTATTAGAGCAAACAGAATCCATCACTCTCCCAATGGACCTGTAAAAAGAAATGCAGTGCTGTCTCCTTAGTTAATCAGGTTTTTGAAACACCATTTCTTAGATCACTCCTAGGGGCTTAGCTCCTTGACTTATGACCTCACTTTGCAAGCACACGGGTACTTAATTATACATGCATTCTGAAAATTAAATAACTTGAACTATGGACCTGATTACACCAATATTTTTAAGAACTAACAGCTGATCTGTGTACTGAAAAGAAAAAAAAAAAAACAACAAAAAAACATTTGACCTTTTTTCATAAAGAAATAATTGATCGTAGAGATGTTTAAAGAGTGTTTTCTTCTCATTGAATGCAGAAACTTGAAATTTAGTAGTAAGTGTAACAAAATACAACCTAGCACAGGGGACTCCAAGGTAGTTTGTCAACTGCCAATTGGCTAGTTTTGCTAGACACCTTTAAAGCCTTCTTCAACTTATTTTCAATCATATGAAATACGTTGCAGTAACTACTATCTTAAAGATACTTAAAGTAACTCCCTACTTAAAGAGAAATTTCTGAAGCTTTAGTAGAGGGTTAAAGTCCTCAGAAGGAAAAAAAAAAATAAATAAAACAAAAGCAGCAGACTTAGAAACCTATACCAGGTGACCTTTCTTTAAACACATAAATTTAGTGTGAAACATCAGAATAATGGAACTCTATTATTCCTACAGGAAAGTTTTAAAATGCTAATGAGGAATACTCTCCCAGCAGAATTAAACTGTTGAAACATAATGATCAAAAGATGAAGTAGAGAGGGAAAGGAAACATTTTTAAACTATGGAGAAAAAAATTGAAAAAATTATCTTACAGTAAATCAAAGAATTTGGTAAAAAAACAACCAACCAAACAAACAGTATTCACCTCTTGATATACCATAGCACAATTTGTTTTATGAACAAGTTTCTTGTAATAAAAGATTTGATTTTTTTTTAACCTATATAGATTTGTCTGCCTTTAAATTACAAAACAACTTCACATGACTAAGCCTAGTTAATATATAACTGGGAAAAAAAAAAAAAAAAAAAAAAAAAAAATTTCCCTCTTAATATTGTACTTTTGCTTCTGAACTGGGATTTTTACTCATTTAAACCCTGGTCTTTCTCTCACTGAATTCAACGGCAAATCTCTTCCTGGCTTCAGAAGCACAAAGCAAGGTGATAAGCATCCAGACTCTCTCACTAAAGGAATGGGAAACTTTGGCACTTCATTCTGAAAAATGTTATTAGAGTTTTTGTGATACTGGAATTACAGCATCAGACAACCCACTTGCAATTGGTATCTCCACATCACAGACTATAAGAGACAAAAACCTTTCCCTGAGCAAATATAGCTGAGAAATCAGAGCAAAGTGGGACTGGGAGACAGAGATAAAGTGCCTTGCTCAAAGTCAGAGCAAGGCAGCAGCAGAGAGGAAGAAGATCCTTCTGAGCAAGAAGACCTGAACAACACAGCCTCCTTGTGTACCAGCAGTCACAGAGACTACATACACTTGCCTGTGTTGCAAAATGGGGGTACCAAAATCACAGAGTGAGATGAATAGTGATCCTGAAAGAGGAAGATGGCATGATGAAATAGTGATCAAAGAAATAGTGCTTAGAGTACATGGACAAAAAAAATTGTATCGATGATGTTAGACAAGCTTGCAAAAGAGAAGCAATGTAAAACTTACTGTGCCTGAATTATTTAACCTTAAACAGAGTATTCAGGGTTTTTCAATGAAACTCTCCTGAACTTACTGTGCATGAGCAGAATCACCTTATAGAATTTCTTTATTTTTCAAACTATTATTATTTTTAAGGTTACAAAAGACATGTATACTTCTTGATCAAGTCCCAGAAAATAATAAGCATAGGAAGAAACAAGCATATAGTACATTAGAACTGCAATATTTTTAAAAGATATACCCCCATTCCAACTTGAATACAGAGAAGAAATTTATTAAATGGATTGCATTATATAATAGAAAACGTAGATACAAAAGAAAATATGTATAATACTTCAAAGCAAATACATCAGTTACTATCTTAAGAGCTGTTATTATGTCACAATATAATAAATATCTTTAAAAAATAATGCTAAAGGAAAAAAAAGATTTATTGATCAAAAGGGACGCATATATTACTGGTATAGTAGAAAAGGGGAAAGGTATCTAATTGTTTTATAGGTGAGAACAAGATGGAAAATCAAAAACTGAAATGACTGTCTAAGGAATAAAGGGAAAAAACAAACAAACAAACAAAAAAAACCCAAAAACCACGAAACACTGAAAAAAACCCAACAGTCTTATCTCCAAAGTGAGTTTTTCCCTTTGAGATTGTTTGCATCAGAAAGGAGGGATCATTTTGTGCTTTAAAGATGGGAATGAACTACTGATAGTCAATATACACTTTGCCAAAGATCTTCTCTGTGATTTTGGCAAAGTTGTTTGGCCTCTTTTTTGTTTAGCTGCCTGGACTATTAAGTAAGGATGCTGTATTTTCCTGTCTCACAAAGATGCGAGAGATAATGTAATGTAAAATGGTGAAAGATACTCCTAGAAAAAAGGAAAAAGTTCTTACTATATAAATAGTTTAAGGATCCAGCTCTTTCATAATGCATTGTTTCTATCTATTCATAGTGCTTCTGTCCACTCTTACTTCTCAGAAGTACTTATCTTCTTAGGTAGAGTAACTGACTTGGAGACAAATATTGGTTTTCCTCTTGTAGGAGGGTGATATGAGAACAAAGATAAATGTCCTTATGAATATGAGGAAATAACTCCATATCATAGAAGAATATTGCTTCAAAGATACCATCATTCCAAGGATAATGTAAAAAGTATAGTCCGTATATATTCATGAATAGTATCATATACTAGATCTCTGCTAAAATGTTCATAAGCAGTCAGCCAGGATAAGACAGAATTAAAGATAAACCATTTTTACAGTCTGTTTAGCAGCAATACTTTTGATGTGTCAATGATAGGTTAAAGGATACAAACCAAACAAGGTTTGTAGTGAAGGCAGTATCTTTTCTATGACAAACTGATCGTTCTGGAGAGATAAACAACAAGCAATCTTTTTGACATGAAAGAGAACTTGTGTGACCGGTGTTTTCTTCAATCACATTAGATGTCATAAAAATTATTATTTTTTCCTACAAATCTTTTCTTGCTCATAAACTGTGGTCAAACATAATTGAAAAGCTGTTTTCAGGAACAATCTGAGTAACATAGAAACTCCTAAACAGTTAAGCTTGCAGATCAACCTATTCAGAAACAAGCAGAAAATAATAATAAACTCACAAGGTTATTATTCAGGAACTTAAATTATTAAGGACTGAAATAAATCAGACATCACAACAGGAGCACCAGAAACTTCAGTTCCATGTTTATGTTATTTTGATTTTACTAAATAGCCTCTAAGCCCTCTGAACATTTCATTAGAACTAATGTCTCTTCACTTGTATAAGATCTGATGAAGCAACTAGCTCTTTCCTAGCTGCAAATCTGATTGCCACAATGCCTGGTTCTAAAGTTAGTATTTTTGATTTTTTGATAAAGGCCTTGCTGTATGCATATTTTTTTTGAAAATCAGGTAAAAGACTACAGGGCTTTGTAAAATAAACAGAAAATGGGGGAAATTTTCAGTCTAAAAGGGGAAGTTATAAGAACCTTCTTCTTCTCTTCTAGTGCTGAGGATTGGCTGCTGCCAATGCTCCTGCCTGTCTCCACTCAATGTGTGGAGAACACTGCTTAAGAAAAATGTGAGAAAAGCGTAATTTGTTGCATTTGCACATTTTATGATGTTCATCTTGGAAAAACAAAACAAAACAAAACAAAACAGAACAACAAACCAAAACTAAACAAGAATTAGTAGTTCCTGGTTTCATTTGTAAAAAGCCCAATGTTTGTCTGACCTTGCAGTTCCATAATGCAATTAATTCTGTCACTTTCTTTGTCCAAGAAACTTTGTCCAACTTTCTGTCTAATTTTAATTATTAATCTAGCTGACAAAGTTCTGGTTTACAAACTTGCTGACTGGTAGGAGAGAAGGAAGGGCTCCTGCAGGCCGAGAGCCCTGTGAGAGATGTTCCCCATGGACATGGCACTCTCCTGACTATAGAGACACTCCTCAGCCACAAACTGCCACATCTCTTTCCCTGTTTCCCTAATCCCAGTGGTCTGATTCTCAGAGCCCAGGGCCTGGTTTCCATGCAGCATGTCTGTGCAGACAGGGCTTAAACTTTTGAGAAAGCCGCTAAGTTTTGAAAAAGAGCCACAAAAAAAGTCTGAAGAGTGGAGCAAGAAAAGGTCATCAAAAGACAATAAGAGTGGCAGACAGATCGAAAAAGCGGCAGTTCTCAGGGCAGGGATTAAAAAGGAAAAATACTAACAGAAAAAATCGTAGCACTAAAGAAATACAGTGGGGATCTGAAAGACTGCAACTCAGCAACACTGAGGATGTGTTGATGCTGACCCATCCCTACCTGAATGACAACTGCCTAGGGAGCAAACATGCTTTCTGAGCCATGTTAGTGTTTAGCCTAGAAGCTGATTCTTCCTTAACATCTATTATAGGCATCAGCCAATAAACAATTGCTTCACCCTTTGAAGCTGGGTATCTCCTGCTTTCAGAACATCTGCATGAAGTAAAAGCTGCCTGAATGCACTGTCCCAAACAGAAAGTGTTATGGTTTCTTATCTCTTCTGTAGATCTAGAAGGAGACTTTACTGCTACTATTATCATTTGTCTGTTATCCCTTGCTGCTAACCCGATAGCAAATTGCTCCTTTTACAGAGCAGCTGCTGTGCTGCCCTGGGAATGAAAATCATATCCACACTAGAGCAAGAGGCCCACAGGAATGGTTAAATTTCCCCTTCTCCTTCACCCTCCTCCCTGAAGATCCATGTGTAGGGGGGCTTTCAGCACAAAACTGGGAAGAAATTTGCATTCATGCTTTTGGTTATACAGACCAATTACTTTATTGCTCTGCCTCCAGGATCCTTGGTTCTCAAATATCTTGGTATAAATCCAGAATACTATTAATTGTCATAAAATACTTACCAATACAAAAGGAGCAAATAAATGTTCAGTTTCTTTTATTTAATTATAGGAGTAATAAGTTTCTCCTCTTTTCAGTCCAGGCATGTGTTCTACACCAGGAGGTACTGGTCCATGATGATCTCAGTAAGAAAGGCACTCAGACCTGGAAATGTATTGCTTAGAGTGCTATTTATTAGAGTTAACACTACAAAGAAAGAGAAAATAGTACAGATAAACTTTTATCCCAGGGTGAGAACCCTGAATGATTCTGCATTGAATGTGACTCCAATCCATGCACAGTACACTGCAGATCCCATCCATAGAAGAGGTTAATATATTTCAGTCATTCTAGCTATTATAGGGTTTTCTCACAAGAAACACTCTATTCATCATTTTTCAGACAGAAAGGATGTTCACATGATTACTTTTCCCCACTTTTAGATACAGGCAATTCCATGTGGGATGTGTAAACATCGGTATCAAGTAGGAGCTGCCTGCAGGCTACTCCATTACAATGAGTTGCCTGAGTCTGTCCTGCAGCAGAGGTATTTGTACAGCCCAGAACAGCCTGAAAAAACAGCTATACATGCAGCTTAGCCCAGCCAGCCCAGCCTAGGCCTGGGTTTACTTGGGTGAACTGTCGGGTGGATCACTGACTCCTCATTGCACAAGGCTTTTCTGGTAAGGGTCACTGCAGAGCGCAACACCTATGAAGTCCTACAGATGATTAGAAAATGAAATGCCACTTACAATCAGTGAAACATCTGGTTGCTTGTTAGAAAACCACCAGGAAACCATTTATCCCATGTGTTGTACAGGACTGAAGTTTGCTGTTCTCTCTGATGAAGACTGTCCTTTATTGTGAGTTTAGTCAGCAACCAGGCATGGGGCCACTGTTGTGGCTGAGGCTTCTATGTTCTAATACTGCATAAATCATAGATTTTCAGTTTGGTGTTTGTCCCTCTCTTGCAAGATTTTTGTAAACACTGGATATAGACCTGACAGGTCATCTGGACCCAATAAATTAAATAGTTTGACACTGGAACTCCACTGATTTAAATGAGAATTGGAGAAACGATTCAGTGACAGAGTCTATCCTGACATATTGAAAATAATATTTAAATAGGTTTTTGCCTTGAAGGGAAAGCTGTTGAGGTAGACTGCATCTCAAAAGCACTGAATATGGCTTGAGGATTAAGAAGTAAACAAATATGAATCATAGTTTGGATTTGTATAATTTGAAAGTTTCTTTTACATGTTTTAGGTACGTGGTTTTGCTAAGGTTTGATGGCTAGAAATGTTATCTGGGACATATAACTGTAATTGCTGTCACTTTCTTTTAAAAAAATAGTCTTCTCTGAAGACCTGACCAATGTCAGTGAGTTCATTTTCATAGTATTGTAACTAGTATTGTGCATCTACATAGAATGTAAAGACTTTTGTCACATTTCTGATTCATCTCAGTTAAAAACTTGCATTTATTTATTGTAACTAAGGCCAGCATGCAGAGAACAAGGTTCTCTGATTTTGTCTCTACTATCACCTGAATCCAATTAAGAAAAGAACAATTATGGTCTTTTCAGAGGAAAAGAAATAAGACTTTATGCAGTCATGTAAAGTTAAAGTCAATACCAGGGTTAAACAAACATAGTAATATCAATAATATATAAGTGTACCATAATGTGAAAAAGAAATTACTTCCTACACACCTCTTTATATCTATACGCTTTTCTTCTGCAACATAAACACACCATTTTTGTAGTACTTTATACAGAATGTGCATAACAAGATACCAGAATAAATGTCTGTCACTAATAGGAAAATGAAAATTGGTTTGAAAATAATATTAAAAGCTATTTAAAGTATTTACTACTTCACCATCCCACTCTTAATGTGACTGAGATGTTAACATAGTTCAGCATATATTAAACAGCAATTTCAAACAAAATAATACTTAAATTTCTTTTCAGAACAATGTTTTTTCCAAAGGTATTAATGGCTATTTCAAAAATATCCAGTGAACATGCATATAAATTAAAGATTTAAAATGTTTTGTGATAAATACTACATTGATAACTCTACAATATTAGGTAACTTTGATCATGTAATTGATTTGTGCTCTGTTGAAATTACTGCTTATTTCCTATTCAGTATATTTCTTAGTAATTATAAAATATGACTGATAGTTTGACAGTGAATCTCCAGTTACTACTCAAATGTTCTGAGCCACTTCTAAGGAAAAAAGAAAAATTATATCATGGAATAATATTTTTGGGTTTAAGATCATTAAAAAAAATTCCCAGATACAATATCCAACTGATTTTTTTGCATGCATAACACAAATTTGAGACTTTGGAGGTAGCATGAAGCAGAAAGAAGTGAAAAACAAACAGCAGCACAGAGGATCATACAGCATTCAACATGAAATTCTGATTGCAATGAAGTCTAATGGTATAATAGTTTATGAAAGTAGGAGTACATAGAAATGTACTTTTACCTCCTAAATGTGTAATAGAGGAGCCAAGTGATTTTGTGTTGATTTGTTGTTTTTCTTTCTTTCTGTAGTAAAAAGTGCACTACAACTTTATGGGAGGAGAAAGGATTTATCGGGAAAAAAATGGAGTTTTCTTATAATTTAGAAGTTATTTATTTTAAAATGCATTGTTTGTTCACAGATCAACATCTTTGAATATGCATTTTTTTCTCTTTATGGTCAATTTCATAGGGAAGATACTTTATGAAACAAATTTTTTGCTGGTTTTCTAATAATACTTCTGTAATAATCTAATACCAGTATAGGACTTCTAACCTGGGTGGAAGCACAAATTAAATTATCTATACATTTAATAATGCCCCTCTACACCAGATCAAATTTCAGCATTAATGAAGTAGCAATAAACTGTTGATACTCAGACATGTGAGGGTAATACTGGGGAAAAAAGGAAAAAGAGAAGGGTAAGATTGCAGCTTCATAAACAATCCCAAAGTTCTAAGGCTACCTATATCTGTCTTGCGCCTGGAAAAATATATATAATTTTCTGTAATTGACAAATTTATGGAAAAAAAAAATAGTAGTTTATTGAGAATAGCTGTTTTTATTAAACTAGTCCAACCTATTATCATCAGAAGCTGATCAATCTATATTTTCAAACTGGTTACATCTGATAATAATAACTAATAAGAGACCACAATTAAACTATGATATTTCAAAATTAAGTGTTTTTCTAAGTTTACAAATTACATGGTCTAAATCAAAAACTCTTTGCCAATAGGGAGTTGTATGTGTTCATGATGAAAACAATAAATTAATATTTATTTTAGTTAATCTACATCCTGGAAAAAGAACACAGAGTCAAATTAACCTTAACATTGACAGATGTTTTCTTTTCATTACTGTTCATGTTCAGTGGTTCAGATCTTCACTTTTTACCCACAAGGAACGCTGGACACCATGGAAAAATTAATTCTTTAAGTGCATTGCCCTTGTGTACTTTCTTTGATTTTAAAAAACAGGGTTTGGATGGTCCTGCTTAACAAAACTCTGTGATGGGGAACAACAGGAGCAGGGCACTGAGGAGAGGGCTGGGAATTGTGATGACTTTTTGAACAGGTGAGAGAGAAAAGGGAGCAAGTTAATGATGTGAAATCGTGAAAGTTGATATGAGTGGAGTAGGGCAAGTTGGGGTAGGAAAACCTGGCAAAAATAGCTAAACAGTAGAGTTACCTGAGCATCCTTGGATTTCTGTGGCCAATACTGTTCTTTTACTTTCACCACCAGTTTCACACAGTAAGATAAATGCAGCAGATTCAATAAAGCCTTTAGGCTTTTATGAATAAAGCATTGTAATGCTTACTTTAGACGCCTGACTTCTCCACAAAATCCCCAGATGCACCTCTCCTGTGTCAAGAAGATAAATCCAAAAGCCGACATGCTAAGTGAAAACTTACAACCACCTAGTTAAATGAAAAACATCTGTATCTGGGCTCCTTTCTCTGCACACCTGGTAGGTTCCCAGATGGCATTTTCCATCCTTGTTTCCGGATCTGGAGTTCAGCAGTCATCCTGAGATGATTCAAGAGCAAGGAAGAACCCTCCAATAAAGGAGAGTTCTCTGTCAGGGGACATACAGGGATATTCACCTTTATGACTTGTCAGAGCACCCACTTGCTGGATCCAGATGTGGCCTAGGCAGGAGTTAGCTCAGACAATAATGGGCAGAGAGTTACATGTCTAGGAAACCTTCAGGTAACAAAAGATGACACCTTGTTTTGTTTCCATATATAGGAAACTAGTAAGCATGAAAGTTTTGGACTTTGTTGTGGAAACCCACTGAAATCCTGTTTTAGGATTTTAAAAATTTCTTTTAATCTTCTTCAAGAGCTTTTTGTACCCTTTTATGAAGTTATTCCTGCTTTGAAACTATTTTAAAGGCTTATACTTCAATAGCTGACTTACATACACACAGTTCTTAAGTTTGGTCTGGGAAAAGAATGAGGATATTAGAATATACATTTGTTTAAGTAATCTATAACTCCACAGTGTTAACTGTTAACTGAAAATTAACCTCATGGTTAATTTGTATTGTTTTGATCTGATGTCCTGCTGAGAACAGTTGTAGATTTTTTCATCTACAATATTCAGAAATGAAATGTTAAAGATTTTATTTTGCCTTTGATTTAAAGAAGCACTGGAATTTGAAAGCAAATTATTCTCATATTTAAGTTCAATATTCATTTATGCTTTATTATATAATCAATTTCTTTCAATCAGCTTGCTTGCTTAATCCATCTGTTCTCTCCTGAGGAACTATGTTGAATACAAAGAAAGGCAGCTCAGAAAAAGGATCTTGGAGAAAACCATACATTTGTAAGTGATGAACATAATGCTCTATCATTAGAATGTATATAAGGTTTCCAAAGGGGAATGGAAATACCCCTATATGAGGAAAAAAAAAAAAAAAATATTTTTAGTCTGTTCTTAGCCTCTCTCTGGTATGTGCTTTTAGATTGTGAAAGGAAAGACTATCTCTTCACAAGTGTCTTAAAGAATTTTAAGATATTTTGCAGAGCACATAAAAGAATTATTTCAGGTTTTTAAAATTTTGAAATCACTGTAAAATTATTTACATAATAACAAGCTCTCACCCACCTGCAGTGTCTGAGGTGTGCAGGACCTATATCTTCAAAAAGAAGAACAGCTCGAGATCATGATGTTGAATCTTTAAAGACCGTCCAGGAAAGTGTGTTGATTAAGAGGGAGTTTTAATTTTCCAGAATATGAACAAGCAGAATAAATCTATATTTTTCAAAAAACGCAGAAATTTAAGACTTTGAGGAGAAAGGAAATTTTGAGAGATCTGAGGAGGGAAGAAAAATAGTGGTTCATGCTTTCATTAGGAGTCTGATGAACTATAGAAGATAGAAACTAATTAGAAAGAGAAGAGAGCCCTTGTGATGTAAGGGTCTCTTGACTCAAATATTATTTGAAAGAAGGAGTTAAACCGGGACAGGGAAACAAATGAAAATACTCGTTTTATTCTATTCTATTTCTTTTATTATCTTCAGAAATTCATTAGCATTCTGTGAAGTGAATACATCCATTTGTTTCAACTGCCATATATTCAGAAAAGACAAACTGTAAATTCAGACTAGGTAGGTGCTATAAGGAATTTCACTGGTGTTCACAGTGTGTATGTGTGTCTGTGTGTGACCTGTGCTAGTTATGAAGCTTTCAGATGGGGCAATTTTACGTCCCAATTTCTTGGGACAACAACTCAGATTCACCGATTCCCAGGTCAGGATTAAGGTGAAACGACAGCAAGGATTCTTCAATTCACAAAGCTTAATTTTTATTCACTCAAAACCGATAATTGGCATGAAACTTTGTCAGTAATCTTTGAATCGTTTGCAACAGGCATTAAATTTACACCAACTAGTGGCAGATCTTATAATATACCCCACTAATCTTAAACATGCCCAAAAAAGCCTTGCCTTATATGCAGGCATACAGAATAAGAATGGTAGAGAAAATAGGAGAGAGGAAAAGAGAGGAAGACAAAAATGAAGATTTCACCCGTCCTGGTTCCATCATTGGTCCAGCCATCTTAGGGGCCCAGTTCTGGTGGGGTGCAGCCACCCAGGGCTTTGACTTGTGTCTTTTTATAATTCCTTGCCCCTCTTCTGGGTGCGCCCTTGTACTCGTTAGGCTAATTAGGCAGCATGCACAGTTTATGCTTCTAGAATTCTCCTTGCCTTTGGTACATGTGCAGTTAGTACTTTCAGATTCTTCTGGAAACTAGTCAGTGGGCTTGGGGGTTGTTGGAGATTTAGTCTCCCCTCCCTGCAGGTATGACTGTGGTTTGACCTTTCAAGATAGGGAAGTTCAGCCTCTGGAAAGTGTTCTCTCACCTCTGCAGGATCCCGTCCTCTTGCTGCACCTCCCTGCCACCTGCACAGCCCTGGAGTTTCCATAGAAACCATTTCCTTTGCCAAGGTTCTTTACCAGATGGTTGAGACATTAACTGTGGTTTCATCAGACCATTACAGGCAATAAGGCCTGTTTCAGTGATGAGATTACAAGTAGTAATGTTATATCCAGGCAAAAATGACAGACCAAAAATGAGTAAGTACTGTGGTTTTATTTAGTCCTAGAAAAGCTGTCAGAGACATGGATATGGGAAGGCCTATATACAGTGGTGAGTGAGGTCGTATTAAGAAGGTCTACCTGGACTGTGAACCAGAGCTCTCTAACTGTGCCTACACATAATGTTGAACAATTAACACTTGCAGCCATGTTATGCTTGCCAGGCATTATCAAGGAAACAAGTGCTGTTTCAAATACTGGAAGAACTCTCCAACACAGCTGTTTCCAGTGGCAGATACTTTAAGAAATTAAAATAGAAAAATTAAATTTGCAATATCTGAAAATTAAGATGTTTTTAATACAGCAAGCAACTCTCTCTAAGAAGATAGTTTTTCCTAATATTAAAAATAAAAAAAAAAACAACGAATCAACCTTAACCATTTGAAGATATTTTCACAGAAAATACTAGGGAAGTGAAAATAAAATTATTTATTACATGGATAGTAAAAATATTTCTTTCCTCACATTGCTGCATTCAGACATTCCATTCCATTTTCTTTATTCTTTAAGACAATGGTACAGGAGAACAGATAATTCCAGTTTGGATCTAAAGCAAACTTTGTTCTCTCTGGGAATCCTTATGCAAGCTGCATAACTTTATTCAGTTTGCAGCCAACAATTAGTAAGAAGATTAAACTGGGACTTGAAGAGCACTGAAAGCCACAAGTGAAGTAATTAGTAAAATGATAGTGAATGACAATCTCTTTCTAATGAAGACATTTTTTCACATTAAATATCCACATATCACTCACTTAAGTGCAAATTGAGAAAACCAGAGTAATCACAATGAAGCTTTGGCTCTAAACTACCTATTATGATAAATGGCAGCTAATAATCATCTATTGTTTCTCTTCCCCCTGCAACTACTGGATATTTTCCCCCTTTTTTTCCCTTGGTTCACAACATTGTTGTAGCATAGCATGCATGTGTGAAGGTGGACTGGAAGAGAAAACTCAACCCATCCAATCACTTCCACCCTTTCTCTGCACTCATAATCTAGAGCTCGTGGGTTCAAGAACCATTGCACATCCAGTAACAATGTCACTGACTGTCTGTGCTTGCAGCTTGTGTGCTTAAAGATGGGTTGCCTTTGCCAACACCACAGAGATTTCTTTTTCAGGACTATTACCCAGTCAGGTTTCTTTCTCATCTGACGCTCATAACATCCTCATCGCTTTCTCCTTCTGTTGCTGTATTTCTGCATTTGCTGTTTGAGAACAAAATTCTGTTTAATGAATGTAGCCACATGTAGTGGATCATAAGTATGGTTTTTGGTATGGCTGCTCTTAATGTACTTCAAACATAGTGGGAAGAAATATAAGACTAGCTGCTGTTACTGTCATTGTAACTATTAAGTTTAATTTGGAATTCCTTTTTTTAAAAAAATTAAAACAACCAAGCAAACCTGGTAAGGTAGAATAAAATCATGTGCAAAAAACAAAGTTTGAAATATAATTAAGAATATTTCTGATTGTTTCATAAACTGAAGTATGCTGTGTATGCAGCCTGATTGCTACACAGTGTACTAAAACTATTCCTGCCACAATTCATAGTAAGCAAATCACGGGAATTCAGTTTAATGCATTTGGTGTTCCACTCCACAGATCTTTTTTAGAAACATAACTGAGCTGAAATGCAGGAAGAGGAGAAGAAACAGCCTTATAAATCCAGGACTCCAGACCAAGGGAGATTTCACTTCTTGTGAACACCAAAGTATACCCTGGGTTTGTATCATCACACCCTTGTCCTACATAATCTCCAAAGGGCAGTGAATCATCTACTCCTTCTCCATACCGCTTTTTCCTTTCCTCTCCCCTCCCTCTTATGTATACTCTTGAAAGATTCACATAAGTAGGGTAACATAAGATTTTTACATGATAATGATGGCCAGAAATCTCTTGTGAGATGAATCTCTTAGCAGAAAATCCAATTAATTCACAGAAGACTTGACCCACTTGACACAAGTAATTATTTTTTTATTTGGGAGCAGATTGGAGGAAGAGAATAGATCTCAGAAACAGGTTGATTTTTTTTTTCTTTCTTTCTTCTTAGAACCACTTTCTGAGTATTTTTATGTCAATAGAACAAAAAAATACTCCTAGTTCAAACTGTATTTAAAATATCTATTATTGTTGTTATTCTAGAATAACTTACTTTTTAAGTATATAATGAATAATATTTCAGTGATTAAAAGGAATAATGAGCAATTACAAAGACCTGAAAATCATATCCTTAGATGAAAAGCTCTTTACTGAAATTATTTTCTGAAAGTACAAATTATCATGTTTGTTAAAAGATGTGCTGATTCCCAATATCTAATGGAATAACTCTGAGATAGTGCACATTATAATTTTGGTTCTGTCAGAACAAAGGAAATGTTTATGATTTTGGGAGGTTTGGATCATGTATATTTAAAAAAAAGATTGATTTATTTTTCAGTGGTGTTCATCTTTAAAAGCAAGATAAATCCTTAGTTTGATGGACTATTTAGGTTTGACCAAGTTTATAAAGGAAAGCTGAGAAACCATGGGAGAAATTTATTTCATGTTTAACAAGCAGTCGGGTAATAGTGAACTTTGAATAATTGCAGTACTGTCATACTCAGTCCACAGGAACTCATACATTGATCGGTGTAGACATATAGTATGGGCTTCACTTGTAGATGCCATGTCACATTCTGAAATAGGAGATGCATCCAACATGAATCATCTCAACATGGGTCTGTGGAAAATTTTAATAGGACTTTTGAATTACCTGGCATTTGTATAAAGGGACAGGAGGTGTTAAGAAAAATCCTGTTGTTAAATATTGTTTAACATATCCCATGCACAAATATAGGCTGGGCTGTAAGCGGATTGAGAGCAGCTCTGTGGAGAGGGACTTAGGAGTCTTCATGGAGGAAAAGATGACTATGAATCAACAATGTAGCCCAGAAAGTTAGCAGTATCCTGGGATGCATCAGGAGAACTGTGGTTAGCAGGTTGAGGGAGGTGACTCTCCCCCTCTACTCTGCTCTCATGACACCCCAGCTGGAGTGCTGTGTCCAGCTCTGAGGCCCCCAGAATAAGAAAGACATGAACATGCTAGGAAAGGTCCAGAGGAGGCCATGAAGATGATCAGGGGGCTGGAGAACCTCCCTTATGAGGACAGGCTGAGAGAGTTGGGGTTGTTCAGCCTAGAGGAGAGAAGGCTCTGAGGAGACCTAGAGACCTTCCAGTACTTAAAGGGGGCTGTCACGTCCCGCTCAGGTAAGGGGGACAAGTGACTCAGATTTGCAAATCCCCAATTGGAGCGGACAACAAGTCTTGAAGTTCAAGCATTTATGAACTACCTACAATGCACTAATTGAACACATGATAATTGGCTAAGTACAGAGCAAGTTGTGGCGAGCAATATAATATGCCTTGCATTTCTTGATAGAAACAGGAAAAGAGGGAGATAGAGGGAATGGGGGAATACAGATCACCGGTCTGGGTTCCTGCGCTGATCCTGCCGGTGAGGATTCCAGGAGGCGGCCGTCTTTTTTGCTGACATCTGTCCTCTTCGCTTCACTGCTCTCTCCAGATGGCCGGGGGTGTGTGTGTGAGGGGGGGTGGGGGG
>NW_020799091.1:86070391-86096814 GCF_003259725.1 Athene cunicularia | reverse complement strand
GAAGTATGCTGTGTATGCAGCCTGATTGCTACACAGTGTACTAAAACTATTCCTGCCACAATTCATAGTAAGCAAATCACGGGAATTCAGTTTAATGCATTTGGTGTTCCACTCCACAGATCTTTTTTAGAAACATAACTGAGCTGAAATGCAGGAAGAGGAGAAGAAACAGCCTTATAAATCCAGGACTCCAGACCAAGGGAGATTTCACTTCTTGTGAACACCAAAGTATACCCTGGGTTTGTATCATCACACCCTTGTCCTACATAATCTCCAAAGGGCAGTGAATCATCTACTCCTTCTCCATACCGCTTTTTCCTTTCCTCTCCCCTCCCTCTTATGTATACTCTTGAAAGATTCACATAAGTAGGGTAACATAAGATTTTTACATGATAATGATGGCCAGAAATCTCTTGTGAGATGAATCTCTTAGCAGAAAATCCAATTAATTCACAGAAGACTTGACCCACTTGACACAAGTAATTATTTTTTTATTTGGGAGCAGATTGGAGGAAGAGAATAGATCTCAGAAACAGGTTGATTTTTTTTTTCTTTCTTTCTTCTTAGAACCACTTTCTGAGTATTTTTATGTCAATAGAACAAAAAAATACTCCTAGTTCAAACTGTATTTAAAATATCTATTATTGTTGTTATTCTAGAATAACTTACTTTTTAAGTATATAATGAATAATATTTCAGTGATTAAAAGGAATAATGAGCAATTACAAAGACCTGAAAATCATATCCTTAGATGAAAAGCTCTTTACTGAAATTATTTTCTGAAAGTACAAATTATCATGTTTGTTAAAAGATGTGCTGATTCCCAATATCTAATGGAATAACTCTGAGATAGTGCACATTATAATTTTGGTTCTGTCAGAACAAAGGAAATGTTTATGATTTTGGGAGGTTTGGATCATGTATATTTAAAAAAAAGATTGATTTATTTTTCAGTGGTGTTCATCTTTAAAAGCAAGATAAATCCTTAGTTTGATGGACTATTTAGGTTTGACCAAGTTTATAAAGGAAAGCTGTGTGTATAAGAGACAGGGGGCAAGGAGAGGGGCAGAGAGAGAGAGAGCCCTTTCTTCTCCCCTTTGCTTTATACCCACTTTCCTTGGGTCTGTCCCCTAGGCTGACCCACATACCTACATATCCCATGTATGGGGAGGGGTAAGCTGTTTCATGGGATGATGTAATCAGCATGATCATGACAGCCCTCGTTAGCATATTGAGGGGTGTCAACTTTAATATCCATTTCGTGGATAATGAAGCAAAGTTCATTCACTGGACACATGGCCCTTGAAATCTGCCCAGGTGCCCCAGGGCAGAGCCGTCCTGTCTCCACAGGGCTCTCTCCCCCAGATACATCGGGCAGCGTTATCAGCTTCGGCCTCCACAGAAAGCACCCTGTGACTCATGGTTTTGTCTTGCAAGTGTTTGAGGCATTTCTTCGATCAGCCTCAACTTTGCTTTCCCAGGCTGTTTGTCTTAGTTTCTCACAGGCCTGGTTGCTCGGCTCTCACAGGTGCCTGCAGGAAAGATGGGGAGAGACTCTTTATCAGGGAGTGTAAGGATAGGACAAAGGATAATGGTTTTAATTTAAAAGAGGATAAATTTATATTTTATAAAAGAAAGAAGTAATTTACAGGAGGGTGGTGAGGCACTGGCACATGTTGCCCAGAGAAGCTGTGGCTGCCCCCTCCCTGGCAGTGTTCCAGGCCAGGTTGGACGGGTCTTTGAGCAACCTGGTCTGGTGGAAGGTGTCCCTGCCCATGGCAGGAGGGTTGAGAATAGATGTTGTTTAAGGTCCTTTCCAACCCAAACCATTCTATGATTTTATGATATCTTTCAGCATATCTTTAGATCAAAACCAACACATGCTGATAAAAACACTCCCCCTCCAAAAACACATCTAGTAAGAGTAGGTCTGTGAAAAGTGTAAGAATGTGAAGTACTATTGAAAAGACGATTTCCTAGGCAATAGAGTCCAGAAAGTTTAAGATTAGACTTATTTAAAAGTGTCACTCCTTCCAAAACTCCTTCAGAAACCTGGTCTCCAAATAATATTTTATGAGAAAGATGAAATGGCCTCAACCCATACATGTCCAAAACTGCCTATTTAACACTCACTATGTGAGTGTTGCTGCCTTTGGTTCCTTTGCTGCACAGCTCCAGGTGAAAAATTATGCCAAATTTGAAGAAAGAGTCATTGTAGAAGTCATGTATCCAGGGATATGTGATTTTTTTTGCTAGATCAACACATGGAATATTTTATTCTTTATGAAGATGTTCTTACTCTCCTTTGTCATGCTTACCTAATGATCAGTCTAATATGAACTGTAGTTATAACTTGCAGTATAAAATTGTATCAAAATACCTTGTTAACCCTTGTTTCTGTATATCTTTAGTATGCAATTAGATGCATCATTGGTGCACTTATCAAAAAAGATCACCACTGTGGGAGACAGGCGAGGCAACATCAGCCTGTCAGCCCTGCACAGCCCCTGAGAAGCACTTAGGCTTGGATGAGAAACAGGCCTTGGAAGAAAGATAAGAAACTGCTGAGTTGTGCCAAAGTGGCAGGGAAAAACAACAGACAGCTGCAACACTGAACTGTGGAAAAGTACTGAACTGTGAGAAGTTACCGCCACATGAACAAGAAGGTGATTGGTCTGCACAGCACATGTTCAAGTGGTCTTATGCTGATAGGAGAAAAGGTTGATAAATGTCAAATTGCTGATTTGCTAATTATGAAGTAAGAGCTTTGGCGAGAGTATGTAAAAAAAAGTATGTACTATTGGAAAAGTAAAGTATGTACTATTGGAAAAATAAACGGCTTTGCTTGGTATAACTCTATCATAAAGTTATACAAGTCCAATATTCTCCCGCAACAAACCACCACACTATAAACCTCTGGATTTAGTATATTTGTGCTATTTATAGATTGTTCCGTATTCTCTGACATTCCTCCTTCCCCCAAACTGCCTATGTTGGCAATTCTTTGCACATGAACATTTATTTCTGTTATGACAATGTCAGAGTAAAATAGCTGTAATATCTGTCTTTTTTTTTTCTTTATTGCATATTTCCTAACAGTGTGATTACTGTTATTAAAAAAAAAAAAAAAAAAAAAAAAAAAAGAGAAAAATAACATAATAAACATAGAGAGGACTGAAGAAGAGATAAATTTAAAAATCTTTTTGTAGTACATCCGGTTTTCTGAGAGCCTGATAGTGATTTATGGCTAATACATTTAAGGCAAGATAAATTTATTTTAATTCAAGTCCTTTGTGTTACCGCAGTATGAAATATACTACCACAGATTAGTTTTCATTGCTTTCTTTTTGTTCTTTTCCTGCTGGAGGATGATACTTGTGGATTTACCTTGTGATAGAGAAAGAATAACCAGTATCTGAGCAAAATTGAACACCAAACATAACATGGCATCACTAAGCCCTTCAAAAATATTTCAAAATATTTGTGATCAATATAAACAGGACAGGCATGATTCCAACACCCTCTCCCTTATAGCTAGACTTTTGCCTAAGACTGTGCCAAACAAACTATACCCACTCTTGTCTGATGGTGAAAGCTAACATTTTGTAAATACTCATATGGCTGACCAGCTGAGAATACTGAATACCACAGATGCTAAAGGCACAGTCAGATGTATCATGCTGCCTGTACCTGATGTGGATTAAGTGTTCCTCCTTCCAATCTTACGTCAGCATTAAGAAATGCAATACAGCATTTAATGATGACAGGAAAAGGAATGAGTAAGAGCAAAAAGGAAAAAAAATCATATTTTGCTAGAACTTAATGGACTTAAATATAATCCAGAAACTTTTATTTAAAACTGCACACTGTGTTAAAAAATAATTTTAAATGTTTTCTTAGACTTATTTGGAATCATAAATGTAATTGTTCTCTTTAACAAGACTAAATGGAATATGAGATTATTCCATTTTTAATTCAAGTAGTTGATGCTTGAAGCTAAAGTAGAGTGAATTTCAAATGCTAACCTTCCTGTATGAAAGAGAAAACAGAACATGTGAGTTATAACTAATCTTCTGTATATATTTTCTCTATCCTTGTACAAAACCATTTGTCAATAACAGCGGATAAAAGAAGTAGGAGATCATGCTGTACAGGTTTTGTTTCCTATCAGAAATTATTCATTATTTTTGGCACTGCAGAAGTCCACACAAAGCAAAGGACTTGCCTTCTTCACTCAACAAAGTTATGCAACAAGAAAAATACTGAGATGCAAAAGCTTTTAAACCAAGGCTCCTGAACTTGTCTCTCCCGTATAATTTCCATGAAGTAAGCATCAGTAACAGTATTTCTGACCTCCTTTGTGGGATATGACTCATAGTTCATCAAGACCCAAATTCATCCTGTAGACTACTGAAGCTACTTATTAGATTTGAAATTAGTCTACGTCTCTTTTGAAGTACAATGGGTGAAGAAGGACATCCTCTTCTGGCTGCAGCTGTGCTGACTGTAGTGGGGAGGAGTGATGCCACCTCACTCCCAGCTGATCTTTCCCAGCTGATCTCTCCCACCTCCCTGGTAGAAGTACCCACCCCTTCCCTTCCCATCTGTCAGATGAGCTGTTCCTGTGAACAGCCTCTTCTCCATTTCCATCAAAATTAGATGGAGGGTGTTTGAACACTTCTAATACTAGGTCTTCTTTAAGCATCTTCATCTGGGCTGAGGCATTGTAGGAAGTGCAGAAAGGGTAGAAATCCCAGAAGAGGGTGCCAGACCTGGGGGGTGCCAGACAGCAGCCCTTCAGGTCCTATGCTGCAGATGGATAGGGATATCTACTGCAGAACTGTGACTGCAGTAGGATGTCTTCCCAGGGTATATGTGAAGTCGCAGAAGTAAGAGGTGGTGCCATATACCCTTTGTCCACACATTTGGCTTAGGAAGTCCCCTACCCTGGGCCCAGACTCCTCACCTCACAGTGTCCTACATCACACCCTTGCTGTGTAGGTGCAACGGTTTCTGGACAGAGCAGGAAACTATCTTTTTGAGATTGAGTGTGTATAGTTTTCTCTGGTTTACATTATACTTGAATTTGCTGCCAGCCCTGACCAAAAGCAGTGGACCTTCACCCTTCAGCCACTGACTCCACAGCACCAATATGAGTCCTCAACCAGTGATGAGTATATTATCTGATGGACTGCAAATTTGAAAACAAATCATTTTCTTCTTTTTTTCCACAGCAATTTCAGGAAGCTGATCCTACATCTCAAATCCTGCTTTTGGAGAACACTCAGAGACTAAAAACATGTGGCAGGGATGAAAGGATGGAAGTGCCCCTTTCAGTCACAGTCAGGTCTTAGATCTGCTGGTACTGTCTTACAGCACTCCAGCTTAGCATTTAAAGGGTTGTGATTAGCACACTTCATTTAATGGGGGAATAAACGTTTGAGAGCCCTGCTGCCTGAGTCACTTCTGCAAAAGCAGTTACATTAAGATCTAAAAAAGGTTTGATGGAAGCTTTCTTGTCTCTAATAATAAAAAAGGTTAAAGTAGTACTAAGCATGGAAACACAAATTTCAGTAGAGACCTACAGTGTGAATGAATCAGAGGTGTGAAGAGAAACATCCTCAGACCTTTAACAGATACGTGATACGTCATTAAGGCAGAGAACTCTAATGTGAAAGGCAGAGGAAGTTTCCATGACAAAAGATGAGCACTAAACAGTAAGCAACAGCATCTGTTGATTTATAAAGGCAGTGATTATCCATACTCAAGTGTCTGACTACACGTAAGATAAGTGACTTTTAAAAGTGATTCTCATTTGTTTCAAAATCAATGGTAATTCTTGTTCAGAATCATCTTACTCAACTGACTAAAAATATAAGTGAGCTACCAGCAGGCTGATTGATATTACTGATTAGCAGTACCACAGGTCTTTAAGTAATCCAGCCAGCAGGTCTTATTATTAATCAGCTTTTGATCATTCAGTTTTGAGTTTCATTAAATTGCTCTGGTAAATTTCTGGTGAAAATCTAGATTACTGGTCAGATGGCATATTTCCAGAACACCTTTTATATACTGCAGTGTATAAAGGCATCGGGGAAACTGAAAGGTTGAGAGCAGAAGGAAAGATGATCCTTTCAGGGATCTTTGTGTCCCGAGTCTGGATCAGAATTTATGCATGCATTAAAAATTAAAGTTTGAAGAACATCCATGGTCAAAAGCAGAACAGTAAACTTTCAAATGAATGAGACTTTCAGTTTCCAGTATTTCCCCTCAATGATACAAATAACTGTGCAGGTCTGAAATAAATTATGGTGTATTACTGATGGGTGACTGGTTTAATAACATTTAAATCATGAGAATATTTTGGACAAAAACACACTCAGACATTTCCAATGTGTCTTATCCCATACGTTGTAAGCAATCTGATTATTTTTAGATGCAAACCTAATATTCCTACACATGATTTACAGGAGGCAATTTATGACCTATCCTGTACATGTTTTTTTCAGAAGCCATGAAAAAATGATAAACAATAACCTTCTGTATTTGTGTGATTTATATAATCTATACAAATTCGTTTTATACATATTAATGCAACTTAACTGTGTATACATTTGTGCAATACTTAATTATTAATAAAATTCAAAACTTAATGTAACTTTAAATTTTGCAGGGAAAAGAGATAGAAGACATTGATCTCTAATACTGTTGTAGGCTGAGAATTATTTTAAAATTGTGTCCTTGGTAGTCATGTACAAAGTAATTATAAAGGAGTTTAACACTTTGTGTACTTTCTGTCTCTCTGTTCATTCCTCTGCTTTCTGCCAGAACTGAGCAAGAAGGTACAGTACTATCAGTCCAAGCCTGATCTACAAATCAGGTCACATGGGTTATAGAATAAAACAAGAGTTAGCACTTCAGATTATGGAAATTTTAGTTAATATGTCTCAGTTTGTCTAAATTATCTCCCTTCACCTTGCTTCCCTGCCACTCGACCCTGTTTTCAAGATAACTATTTAAGATCCTGGATGTAAAGATTCCATACTGCCACAACTGCCCCACAGCTCATCACAAGTCACTCCAGAGAATAGGTTTACTTGCTCAGAATAATTCGGTATCTTGTTTTGTTGTAGACACTTGAAGTGAATAACAAAGCACAGTACTTGCTGAAAGTAACAGAGCTCACCAGGGCTTGATGGAATAAAAAAAGTTGGTAATGATGAGCAAAGTACTAAGTGAGATTCTGGATAAGACTAGGTTGTGGTTAAAAGCAGCAACGTTTATTTATTATCAATCTGATCAGATTCCAGCCTTGCTTTCATTGATTTTACCTTCAGCAGAACAAAAAATACATTAGAGGATGGGGACCCTATTCCAAGGCAAATGAATAGGTCTGCTTCAGTGACATCCTTCAGAAGCAAGGATAGGAAGGGGAATCTGAAACATAGAAATCACCCTTCTAAGTCATCATAGGTGAAGGAAATCTTATAGGCTACAAGTCAATTTTCTAAGGTAGCCTAGTTTAGTCACCCGATCACAAGGACATAGTGGTTTTATGAAACTAAAGTGAATCAAAACAGTCTAATAATAAATTTTGCATTTATCAGCCACAACAGTTAACTTTTAAAATTCATGTATCATATGAATTTTAAGAAAAAGACAATCTTTAAACCAACCCACGTAACATTTCTGAGTCCAATAAATGTAAGATAAATTGAGCATATACAGCAAAATAATTGAGTGTTTTATTGGAGTGTCCTTATCCAAAGACTGGATGGGAAAATAGATACCCAAATGATTAGTATCTCCTCTCTGCATTTCTTCTTTCTATATACCATCCTTTACAATTATGTAAATATTATAAGTATATAAATATTACATGATATTGTATGATTTCAAAGGGTCAAAATTAATTTATGTAACTTGAGCATCAGACTTATTTAAAAAATAAATTAATAAAGCAATAAAGGCTTGCATGCACTTCAGAATAATTTCAATAGTTTCAAAAAATTGACAATATCTTAAGGCTTCATGAAATCCACAGTACTTACCGATATCAAAATCTGTGTACTCCTAGCTGCACAGAGGTGCTGTACATATCTGTGGTATGTGAAATGAATGGCAACCCCACCTGCACCACTTTCTATTCAGTCTATGCCACCAATTTGAAAAAATCCACATTTTTTTTTAATTTTAAAAGCCTGAAACACAAGCTTAATTTAAATCAGTGTATATTTTGCTACTGCTTTCAGTGAGTCAGAATTTCACCAATAACCACACACATTCAAATATTTTAAAATTATAAATCTCTGTTAAATCCTTCATTCCAAGTAGGACAAATAGAAGAAATTAGATTCCTTGTGCAAGCCCTCTGCCACTAGCTATAAAGACGTATGACAAAGACTTATAATAGCACTGTTAGGCAAATTCACTGGTATTGAACTTTGCTTATTATAATGATTTATGGATAAGTAAATCATTCTTTGCACTAAATCATTTATTCTTACAATGTGTGGGAAAGTCTTGTCTTTCTATTTTACACTGGGGAAATTAAGTATACATTAAATGAATTATCATAATGATTAATCTACTGATGAAGCAATATACAGTGAATTGTCTTAATCAACAAACATTTGGAATTTCTGTGTGCACCATGCATTTCAAATCAGATTTCCAAAAGAAAGCGTTACATATTTTTTTCCCTTTTACTTAGAAAATAGTTATTTTATTGTAAATAAGGAATTTGAATTTAAAACCAAATAATTTTCTCTTCTCAAATCATAAGAGAGGTGTCAGCATAAGATTGATGACAAATCTGGAATTTGACTTCCTTGCTTCTAGTAATAAAACTGTATTAGAGTTACATGAAATATATACTATAGACAAAAAAAAAAAAAAAAGTAAATGGGAAAATTTTCATTGGCCAGATGGAAATCTTGTCAAACCATTGCTTCTAGATGTTCCGTGCTCCTCCTGTACTTCCAAAATTGCTACGAAACCCATTGCAAATGCCATTTTTTATATATGCATATTCCCAAATGTTTATACAGTAATTTTGCCTTTATACTACCACATTATACTTTAATGAAAGTTTACTTTTCAAATTATTTCATAATCTGAGTTACAATGCTTACAGGGAAAGAGGCTGCATCAGCTTTCTGATGATTGATACACTTCTTTGTAAATGCAACTGTCAGCTTTCAGGTGATAGCTTTCTGAAGTTTAATGTCACCATTGAAATGAAAAAAAAAACAAACAAAAAAAAAACACAAAAAAAACCCAGAATGCAGATAAGCCTAGACAATTTAGAACCATTATGCGCTCAGCAAGTTTGCATCAAACACAGAATAAAGGCTATCATAAAAGCAAAGCTGTTATTTTCTTGGTAATGAGACCTTGTATTTGACCTGCATTCCACCTGTCACAAAAAGCTGTGCACAGAATGTTAATAAAGGGAATATGAGACTAATTTTTGTACTAAGTTAAAGATTTGATGAGGTGGGGCTTTGCCTAGTTTCATTGTAAATATCTGATCTGTATACATAAGTTGTAAACATAAATTAAGCAAGCAAACAAAACTTGATGCCACTTTAATTTCCATGTCACTGTTCCTAATCAGTACTTAAGAAGGCTGAGTAGGTGAACAAAATAAAGCAAAGTGAAAACTTCCATTTTAAATTTTCCTCCAATTTTTATTGAGTCTCGGGATATTTCAGTTTCCTAAAAGCCTCAGCTGCTGTTATCATAATTGTCTCTGTTTACATTAAAACTGAAACAAATAATTAAAGTCCTCAAGCTTTGGCCTTTATATTTAGAGTAGACTTGAGGGTAAGTATTGTAAAAGCTGGAAAACAAAGAGATAAATTAAAAGAACAGAACATTGCCTTTCTTTTTAGAGTCTTACTATTAAAGAGAAAGTATACAGTACACAAGAACTGAAAAATAAAATGAGGAAAGAATAATTTGTATTTCCACTCCTTTTAATTTGGTACTTGACAATGACCAACTATAAATAGGAATACACAGGCTTTTTTTTTTTTTTTTTTTTTTTTTTAAAAAAATGCCTTCTAAAATGTCATCCTATCTCATGGTGTGAAGTTTGGTGTTTTAAACTTTTGAGTCTACTCAGAACAGGATATATCTTCTCCATGAGAATATCTCAGGTCTGTCTGTTTTTTCTCCCTCTCTGATGCACATTATCCTTCTATTCTTCTTGCTGTAATAGGTTGAATTCAAAGAACTGGTATGCAAAGCACTTTCCACTGTAGTATGCAGGATGGCCCACAATTGCTGACTAATCAACAGATTAGTCTGGACATACCTCTGCACAGGATCATGACCACATGGTGATGGATTTGAACATATCAGTAATTGCGCAAAAGTTTCATCCAGCAGTCCCCTCTCATGTGACGGGGAGTTAACCATGCAGAAATTGGTCCCTCTACCCCTGGAACTGCCATAATTCAGTATATCCCAAAGGAGAATATAGAATCCTATTTGGTTGTAATGTTGCTTGCACAGTATGGGTAAGAGCTGAGCCTCTGTTGCTACAAACACATTCCAAGTTCTGCCAGCCAATTTAATTATTGAAGAAACAAGTAGCACAGCTCAACTGCTTCTCCTAAATAATAGCTAAGCATTTGTAAGGTTATATTTCTACATTCGTCTGTCAAAATTAAATTTAGTGTTATTAATAATAGTATTAGTTGGCATAACATAACTCAGTGGAAGCTTCTTTTTTGAACATTTTAAAAGATATTTCAATTCATAAATTTATGCAAATCCAAAATTAGTTTTTCATGAGCAATATCCATGCTGTTTTTCAGACTATTAGAGAAAAATATCTTGCCTCCCTTCCCTCCCTCCTTCCTTTCTCCCTTTTCTCCCTCCTTCTGGCCCCTTTCCTCCTTTCCTCCTTTCCTCCTTTCCTCCTTTCCTCCCTCCCTCCCTCCCTCGCTTTCCATCCTCTCTTCCCTTCCTCTCTCCCTCAACTTTTTCCTCTGTACATACACCTGTGTCATACAAAACAGTAGAAACACCATAAATACAACTGGGCTACTGACCAGTTGCCTTGGAGTTAGCAATTAGATTGCAGTCTAAGTGTGCCACAGATAAAGTGTGCTGAAAGTACACTAAATAAATATGCAGGACCAGAAAGAAAGTTACCCACCTACTCTCTTCAGAGGATTAAGAAAGGAAGGGATAGTGGAGAAGATAAAGGACAGTAATAAAAATATTTTTATGATATAGACATGACTCTTGGAAAACTGAAATGTTTGAGAATGTTTGAGTGTCTACCTCACAGGTAGCAGTGACTGGTGCAATTAATCAGTTTTAATTAATTAATCTAAAATTGTCTTTTAAATATTAACACCAAAATGTAAGAACATCTTACCTGTCTTGAACAAAATAATGGTAAATCAGTTACAACTCAACAATATTCTTGGTTTGATCTATGTATAATTCTATGCATTTTCCTGGAAAATGCATTCAAATCTCACCAGGCATGGCTTTAAAGAGATTGTTACTTCAGTCTATGTAATTCTGGAAAAAAAAAACCAAACCCTTCTGTGTAAAATACTATTCTTGCTATAGCTAATAAACTCACTAATTTTGTATGGAAAAACACTGTTTTAAGGTTTTTTTTAGTGTGATTGCATGGCCAAGTAAAAGATCACTTGTTTTGACAAAGACTATAGGAAGCAAAACACTAGCGGCATATTTTTATTATGGATTTATAATTACTGGCAATTTGGGCTGTTTTTTTTCTGACTGTGTAGTTGTAGCTACAAACATCACTTTTATCTATGTAATAAAATTTAATGTAACTGATACAAGACAGGTTTGGCAGTTTTGGTTTTTTTGGGTTTTTTTCCCTGGTTGGATGTGATGTGCAGAAATAAACTCTACAACTCAGAAAGAGTTATAAAGCAGGTATGTTTATTCTGGCACCAGGGTGCAAGGGGATTTCTCCACAAAGCTTGCACACCAACAGCACGTTTTAACAGAAAGTTATAGAGTGTGGATATACATATTCATGGGATTACATAATAGAAATATAGATATGCATAAGTAAGGCTGGGTTAGTTCAAAAGGCTGGCGTCAGCAGTTTATGTTCTCTTTCCACCTGCACACTTCCTCCTGGTGGTTGTCTTTGAGGTTCTTTGGGAGGAAGGGTCACAGTCTTCTTCACCTTGTACTTTTTCTCAGAGCATGTGCAGATTCTCTTAGCCAGTTTCTTGAACAATAAGAGTGGTTCCAGCTGGTTTACCACCTCTATCTTATCTAAAAGCACCAGTCTATTAGCTTCTACCGCCCATCTATCACTACCTATCCACTACAAAGACTAAACTTTTTAGAACACATCTGCTTTCCAAGGACATGTCTCTTATTTTTGCTGAACATAGTAGTTCTTAGTAAGTTTCCACGGAACTGTCAGGGCAAACAAGCAAATTAAGCAATATTCAGAAATCATTATAAATTACTATAAGTTGCTATAAGTAAATAAGTTGCAAAGTAGGTGACCATTTCCCTACATTAGACGTTTGGAGCAAAGAGAAGGCAAGGTAAGGTACAGGATACTCTGGGTCCTGTGCAGGACATAGGAGTATACTTTTAATAACAACTTCAGTTAGAAAACATAATATTCCTGTTTGAATCTCTGCCAGCACTAAATAAATAAATAATATATCAGTTTAAATAAATAAAATACTAGGATGTGGAGTTATTTTAATGTGAGACTCTAGTAAAAATAAAACTTTATAGTTATGGATACCCAAGCAAATGTCTTTCCTTGATGATAGGGAAATGGTAGTTCATATTAATGGAATACCAATCTGGTGCTAAATACTCATCTAGTCATTCTCACCTCCTACCTTCTGTCATCCTCCTTTAATGGCACATTCAAGGAAAGGATTACATAAAAGAAGTTTATTATAAAATAGGATAGAATGAGTCACCAAAGGATACTTAAAATCACTCTGTCCAAGAGGATGGTGATGTTGTCCTACTTAAATTGTTTGCTTGTGAATTATACGTTTCCTATGCTAAAAGAACAAGTATAATGCAGTTCTAGCTTTAAGTTGGTTAGCCAATCCATATTTTCTCCACAGGTAACATACAGTTCTCATTGTGCCTTAAAGGATTATGGTCTTAAAAAGAATGGGTCTGAATCAACATTGTCCTTTAGAAAATCTGAAATTTGTCATTGGAAATGACTCACATATTTGAAGATAGGAACAGATCAGGCATTATCCTTAGATTGAGGTCTCTGTCAACTCCCTTCTTCAACCAGAATTTGATTAAACTAATTTTCCTTTTCTGTATGTAGATTATTTTCTCTTTTATAAGTGAAAACTGTGTGTAATAAAAATAAAAATGAAATATGACACTTGTTTCATTCAGCATGAAAAATTTACTTTATACAAGAGTGTTTTAAGAAAGGAATGTCAGATAGGAATCAAACAATGTAATTTGTTTAAGAGATCAGGTTTTCTGGAATAAAAGATATAATGTGCTGCCTACAATCAAGGTAAATACTCTTTATTGGAAAGGAGAATTCAAGCACAGTTGACATGCAATTAAGATTTTATAAGCACTAAAATATATTTTCAATAGGTCAGAGGAACAGTAGATCTGACTTTCAATTATTCCACAAGTTCTGTAAGTTGTGACACTCCATTCTTGCTAAACATGATTGTTAGAAAAAAATCAACCTGGCACTATGATAGCTTAGATGTTAATTTTAGAATGATTAAATTGGTATTCCATTGTGACTGATAGTTATAAATAGATCAAAGTTATATATACCTTGGTATGTATATCTTGTTAAAGGTATAGCTTATTATCCTTTCTGGCCTGAATATTCGTTAGAGGCCTTGCTTTTGCTATCTAATCCTGTGTCTAATCAAGTAAGAAAACATTGTAAAGCAAGTTATGCATATCATATTTTTATAACGCATGCCTTTGATGCAATGAACAGCTTATGTAGGTATTCAGAGTGGATGGAGAACGTTTAAGTATAGACACATGCTGGTAACTGAAGGGACTGTGCTACTTCAGAACGATTCACATCTCAAATCTGACAGTTACCAAAACTTGTACAGCAAACATTCAGCTATAGAAAACTGATATAATGCAATGTTATTTGTATAGACTAGCATTTGTGAAAAAGAATATGCATCTGCATGAATGGTAGTTATGCATATTTTAAATTGTGTTTCTATGTCTATTATCATTTTAAGCTATTTTCTTTCTCTATAGCAGTTCTTAAAAATATCTTCTGTTCTCAGATCACATGAAAGAAAACAGGCTCCAAGATATCAAAGGCCAACTTTGAATAGGTTTGGGGAGCTGTTTTGTTGTTTTTGTTTTGGTGTGGTTTTTTTTGTTTGTTTGTTTGGGTTTTTTTTTTTGTTTGTTTTTGTTTGTTTTTTTTTTTTCCCCTTTGGATAACTTTCAGATA
Organism: Athene cunicularia; assembly: GCF_003259725.1. Lineage (NCBI taxonomy): Eukaryota > Metazoa > Chordata > Aves > Strigiformes > Strigidae > Athene > Athene cunicularia. Next base: position 86,082,350 of record NW_020799091.1, on the reverse strand, counting down.
CAAGAATAAAGCTACTCCATGCTAACATTCTTTGATCTGAATTTCAGGCTGAAAATCTAAAAGAAACAGAAACACTTCTATGTTTTCTTTTCTCCTTTGTTTTATCTTGGTCAAATACAACCTCAGAATCCGAATGCACTTTCTAAGAAAGAAGGCCACTGCTAAATCCATAGGAGGATTTATGCCCCCTCATTTTGCCTATCTTCCCCAATATTTAGATGATCAAAACCCATGATCAAGTGCCATCTGGTGTTTTAGGAAACTACAGTATGTAGACAATTCACTTTTCAATCATAAAGGTTTCCTAGGTATCTGAAGATTTCAATTTTGCCATGATTACAGATGGTTATGGGCTGAACATTTAGCACATGATTTCCTTAAGATCACAAGCTAGGCATCTCCCAGATCACCACTGATCCCAGTCTGGCAGACATTTTTACCATATGAATTGCAAAACTAGGCTTGGGATTTAGAAAAGAAAAAAAATGAAATTAAGAAAAGTCCAAATCCCATGACCACACTGTCAGATGAAGCCATAGTTATTGTTCTTAGTAAGGATTTTGGTGGCCCAACTGGGATGTCAGAGATAAGATTTTTGACTGTGATGGAGGGAATTTGAATTCTTACTGCCTAATAGGCTCTGCATTATATTTTCTGTGATGGGAGTCAGGTTTTCCTACTGTAGCTGTCCTATCTTACTTTAAAAAATGAAACTTGTTTGTCAGAGATAAAAGAAGTAGTCCCGCATAAAATTATGAGTTTCATCTCTCATTTAATTGATGAAAAATGATGATGGAAGCACTTTGATACAGGAGGAGGCATAAAAGGTTAATAGGTCTTAATAGCACTCCTAAATAGGCCACGTTAGCATTATTTAAACCTCGAGAAAAAAAGGTCTTGTAGATTGGAACGAGTCAAAAAGTTTGCAAAATACTGTTCAAAGATGGTTTCAATGCAAGGATTCTAAATGAGGTAAAAAAATAATCTTTTTGGGGAACTCAATAATGAAATGTATCATCATACTAAACTGAGGCATTTGAGTGAATGTTGTTTAAGTCCATTGTTGTGTTGGTTTAAGCCCTACCGGGACCGGAGAGCACGTTGCCGTTGTCCCTCCCCCACCCTCGGACACAAGTAGGGCACAAACCCCGGGTTAAAATAAGAAGAAATTTAATACAAGAGTGTGCTAAACAATCTGAACAACAACCGTGGCAATGATAACAACAATAAACAGCAATAACAGTAAGCAAGACTAACGATATACAGAGAAATACCGCAAATGGTCAGTGAACAAACCCGACATGTGGGTCCCACCACCAAAAAAACAAAAGAGAAAGTAAAAAATTTTTCTGCCTGGACCTGACATCAGCACGGTATGAATAACCCGGCTGGAGATACCTTCCCCCTCTCTCTGTGCTGGGGAAACTTAACCCTATCCTAGCTGAACCAGGACAACTGTTTTACTCACAAAACATTTTAAATAAAGACATTAAAAATATTATGTTAAAGAAAAATGCCCAAAGTATTCTAGGTTATAAACGCTCAGAGAAGTAAAACAACTTTACTCAGATTTTAGATGATGTTTTGTTTGTCTATGAAAATATTTATGAAACAGAAGAGTCACAAAGGCAATACTTCTCATAATTCATAATTAGTGGATTTTAATGGTCTGATGAGATAGCAGAACATGATCTGTGAAATATCAGTAAAGAAAAGCCCAGTTAAAGGATAACAGAGTTGTACCTTTCCTAAGAATGTTAATAGCAAGTAAAAAGATAAGTCTATTTTGCACGTCATATCAATTCCTTTTGTTTTTTCTTGTTTTCTTCTTTTTGTCTTCATATTTTCTTTTTCTTTTCCCTTTTCTCTTATCCTTTTTATTTTTAAGTTTTCCTTTTCTGTTGTCTTTTTCATCTGTATCTTATTTTTCTTCATCTTTATTTTTCTTTTTCTTCACTTTTTAAAATTTATTTTTTTAATTTTTATCTTTATTTTTCTCTTTCTCTATTCCTCCTTCCCTTTCCCTGTTTTTATTCTTGAATACCAAACTTTAATACTATTAGCAGGTGATTATATTATATATATGATGAATATATTGATGATAAATATGGCAACTTTAACATATTCATCACATATTAAAAGATGTAATGCATCTTCTACACACTAAGAAAGTTTTCAATTGTTTTTTATAGATCACTGTTTATAAATCAAGACTCTCCAAACGTAAAGGAGGCAGACGAGTACTGAGCTATGAGACACTATGGTAACAGTTTGTCAAATTATAAATATGGGTCACTCACAGTAATCATCCAGAACATGTAGGTTCTGATGAGATAGTATCTTACTGGAAGACTAATTAAAACAACAGAATGCAAAATATACAGCACAAAAATTTAAATTAACATTCTGCCACAAATCAAAGTTTAAATTAACTGTACTAGTATACTTACTTTAACAAAATGTGTTATGAGAAATATTTATATAAAAAGAAATCAAAGAGGTTCTGGAAATTGTGCATTACTTTGGGTAATTATAGAAAAAATGTGATATGTGTAAGGACACTAATACTTATTAAAGATAAACTATAGGCAAATACTAAGAGAAAAAAAATAGGGAGGAAAGAAGATAATAAATTTAGCCTCTCTCCCCCAAAATTCCTGTAGATTTCTTTCCAGCAGACACATACATAAAATAAACACGTATAATAGTCATTTGAAATGAGGACTTAGAGTGGTATCAGGTTCAAATTAATCTCAGCTATGAAATTAGAGGACTAGAATTCAGAAATTCAGAAAATGAGATTTTTGTACATGTTTAATATAAGTAGAGGGAAGACTTGAACTGTATGCATCATCTGTCCACTCTGTTTTGAATGCCTGAGATGACAAGTACCTCTAAGAATAAGAGATTAAAAAAGACAAAAATGAGGAATACACGAATTGTCTACAGTGTTGGATAATTTACTAAAGTCATAGTTATGAAATATTGATTTATTTAGTGTTCTTTTATAATTTAGAATAAAAACAAAAAAAACCCCACCCACCCTCAAGCCCAAGCATACGTATCACCTGTACCACTGAAAGAATGCCATGATTCTTGATATACATTTACTATAACATTTGCACTTCAGAACAACTTAAAAGATTTTGTCCTGAACATCTTTTTGGAAACAAAGAAACAAACAAATCCCAACACACTATAAATAAGCATAAGTTGCCAAGATAAATTTTATGATGATTGTTTTTAAAAAATAATTGAAAAATCAAACAAACACACAATGTTTCCATAGCTTATGTCAGTGAATGTATCACAAAGATGCAACAACATTTTTAGAAGAGAGACTTTGAAGTTTATGTTTTCATTAGCTCTCTTCTGAAGAATTATACATGTATCATCAGTATAGGAGCTGCTTTCAGAATGATAATGTGGATGTGATAGGCTGAACTGCTGTTCTGTTCTTCTGTACCAGCTTCACTAGAAGAAATGCTACCATTATTTTGATGGTCTTGAAAGCTGCTAATAAAGCATCCTATAACATCGCACGAAGTAGGGTATGTTCTTTGGAAACTGCATTTAGGCAGAGATAATATGGAGAATCATAGTTCATTTTCAATTATTAACACATGAAGCATATATCTTTCTGTTCTAATTAAATTGTGTGTGTGGCTACCATAATAGGTTTATTACTGAGGTTATTACAGTATCCCATGAAGGAACAACATCCAAGGCACTGGACACAAAGAAATGTCCTGTGACCTTGTAACAGAGACCCAGCTAATGCTCATTAGTTGCAGTAATGATGAAATCACTACAACTTGCTTTGTTGTCACAAGGAAAACAAGACACTGAAGGAATAAAATGGTGGGAAGGTATACAGTATTAAAAAAAAAATGAAGAAAGTATGCAAATAAGACTAATAGGACCTAATTAATTCATTATTGTTACACAACAAATGAAAACAAGAAATTGTTACATCAGACTAAAATACTCTTTAAGCCAAGAAGCAGATATTTCTAGATATGATCAGCTTTATTTTCTAGACTCCATTTAATACTTCATCCAAGGTATTATTATTTGTTTTTTTCAAGTAATATAAGTATGAACTGCATCTGCAAGTTCCTGGTATGACAGTAGTTTTATAGTGAAACTAAATCCTTCCCACTGCATCCATAATACAATATATAGTGTACTGAATCACTTCCACTTCTGTTTAACACATTGGTAGTCCCATGGGGTGGAATTTCCAAACAAATCAGTGTTAGTCTGGCTCCTTTTGCCATCAGTGAGACACACATCATATCAAATGGAGAGATCCCTTCATAAAACAAAATATAAACAGAACCATGTTGCTTCTAGCAACATCACTGTGACATTTGATGAACTACAAACACCTATTTAAAACAAACAAACAAGTTTTAGGGTTTTTTTCCTGATATAAAAATGTAATTTTCTCCTTCTTCCCAATGTAAGATGAACATAAATCTAGAAATAATTTCCTGGGTTTAACCATAGGTATGGCAACATAAACATTCACCATTTAATGAATCATTAGTATGCCTTATTAAACATTTTAGTACCACAATTTGATATACTTTAATTTTTCTTGCCAATGTCCTTCCAGAAGATTCCCTTATGGCTTTGTAGAAGGTTGTGATTGCTACATTTATTTGAAAAGATTGAATTCAACCCATATATATTCTGGATTTTTTCATTAACACCTGGCATGATGATCGGTTGCAGTTCTGTCTTCACTGAGGTGACAGACACAAATATATTTTGTTGAGATTTTTATTTAAATTATTTTGTGTTGTCTCAAAGCTGGAAGTATGGAGTTCTATGTTAATGCCACTAAGTGTGCCAAAGTGTCTAAAGAAATAAATCATTGTGGTTGACATCCCTTCTCTCCTTCTAATAACTGAAATGTTATAACTGTTGTTTTCAACTCCAAAGTTGTTCTAATTATTCAGAGTTGACTTAAAACCACAGAAAAGCAAAACAAACCAGAACAGAATCAAACTTGGACCACAGAGAAATTGTATATTCTTACACAAATGAAGCATCATAGGAAAATCTGGTGGACTGTAGCTGGCAAAAGAAAGGCCTGCTCTAGATTCTACTTGTGCACTTATTTATAAGAGAAAAATAACAACAAATTTTAACACTGATACAACGTATCCATATTTTTATATGTAGTAGAATTGGATCATGTTGAAGAGAGGACTAAAGCAGAGCTATGTTGTGGATAACACCTGAAAATCCAGTCTTACAGATTTTAGTCCAAGGGTCTGAAGAAAAAAAGTGGGTAAATCTAAATCTGGGTGTGATAGTTTAGGCCCTGCCAGGACTGGATACCACGTTGCCGTTGTCCCTCCCCCACCCTCAGACTGGGTAGGGCATAATCCCCAGGGTTGAAATAAGGAGAAGTTTAATACAACAGTGTAATAAATAACAATCTGAACAACAATAATAGCAATAATAACAACAATAAACAGTAACAACAGTAAACAAGATGAAAGATATACAGAGAAATACCACAATGGTTACAGACAGCCCACCGTGTGCTCCCCATGACCAAAGCCACAAAGGAAAGCTTCCCGCGCTGACACACTAGACCTGACGTCAGCATGATATGAATAACTGGCTGGAGATCCCTTCCCCCTACTGGGGAAACAACCCTATCCTAGCTGAACCAGGACACTGGGTCAATGTTTGCAAGAGTAGAGTTTGAAGAGAGTCACGTATTCATTAGGAATCTGGGGAGATATGTGGATTAAATTATTCAAATGAAGGCTGCTATCACAGGTTAAAAAGCCAGTCAACAGAATGGGAGAGTGTGAAGACAAGTTCTGGAGTATCTTCAGATGTCCAGAGATTTGAGGCTTTTAAATCCTGTTTTCAAAGGTGGTGGTGCTGCAGAGACAACTAGAAAGATATAAAACACACTATATTTAAATAGAGAATAAATTACAGAACTAGAAAGAACAGAAAAGTCTTTACACACTTGCTTTTCTTTTTTTTCAGGAAGCTTTCTCTCTGCCTTAGCATGCGCTACAATCATATACGTGCAGAGGGTAGTATACACAGCACTTTGTGTGTTGTAAGTTGATATCCTTCTTGTGCTCTTAGAGTATCTTGTAGACAAACTCTAATGCAGAGGACATTTATTTTTCCCCATGCTCTCTTGACTCGATTCATTTAGCCTCTTTAATAAGACTCCTTGCAGGTTTTCCCTGTTTCAACAATTTACATCGAAAACTGTAGAGATAAAATAAGAACAGCCAATAGAAAACTTATTTTGTTAAGGATTTCAATATCTGTAAGGCCAACAAACACAGTCAAGGGTTTCTCTTATTAGATATGTCAAGTTAAATAAATTTCACCTGTTTGCATAGGCCCTGAAGTTACTATCTGTATTCAATTCCTGCCATAGACTTTTGTCACTACAGGCTGAATCTCTCTGACAAGAAATGTTCAATACACCCTTCACCTAGAGATCTGAGGTAGTCAGATATTACATTAGCAGCAGAACTGAACACATGTTTTTAAGATGGCGTTTACAATAGTCAATGAAACAATTTTTTTGCTTGTTATGTTCAGGAGTATACTATTGCACTCTCCTCCTGGATAATGGAAATTCTTTCCACTCTCGCATAAGCATATAGAAGGATACTTAACCTCTGGTTCTCTTATTATTAGGTTTACAGTGGAATAGAAAAAGAGTTTTAGTAGTCATGGATGACTTGTGAAATTTGTAAGTGCAACTACTTAATGGGCTGATGCAGGCCTGAGAAATTTACTGTTGAATCTTATTTTTGCTGTAGAAAAACATGTGACTACCAAATTTCTTTTCAGAAATGCACTGAAGAAATTGAGTTATAGGACTTCAGCAAAATGAAATAAATGTATTCAATAGTACCTTGCAGGAAGTGAGGACAGACTTTCATGTGACTTTAGAAGTCTATTGACAGAGCTGGAGAACTAGCACTTATTTGCATTTTCAAAAATTCCTCAGAGAATTGCAGAGGCCAGAAGGTAATCTATACGTATTTTTCTTACAGGAATTGATCAATTTACTTCTTAAAATAATGCTTGTGTGCATCTCAGTAAAGGAACAATGTGACTAACAACCCTTGCGTCCAAGTACTGTACAGAGTTTGTTATACAACCTTGAATATGTACCTATGAAAGTAGCGCTTTACTTTTATACATACTGTTTAAGCTATAGACATTCCCTCTGTCATTACAAAAGTTCTGAAAGATACAGCATAATCAGTGTGTACTCTTAACCTTACAGAACATGGCTCCTTGGGTGATTTTGAGATGGAACAAGAGCAGTATAACTGGACTCAGATTTCACATAAATCACCTCCAAACAGGAAATGTAGCTCCCTTATTGATAAAATACATAGGCTTATTATTGAACAGTGTTGCTAAAAGAAATGAACTATTTCCAAGTATGTGTAAGGAGACGTAGTAAGGCATGACAATAAGGTAAGGTATTCTTAAATAGATTTAAGAATTATTCTATTTGCCTCCAAAGTTCCTTGTTCAGTGTTAGAAGGAAGGGATTGTGATCCTTCATAAGTATCTTCATGGTAATTATGATACTAAAAGCCATCCCTGTATCGAAAACACGCTGAACATATTTTGTATGTTCCGGAGCATGATGCAGATTTACAGACACACACACATATATACCTGTATGTATGTGTTAGGTGTTGGAAGAGTGAGAAAATGAAAGCAATGAGAACTCTGTAAAACACACATTTCCTTGACACAGGGTGCCCAGAAAAAAGGACAGGATGGAGGTCCAGTGATTTGTATTTGTTGTGGCACCAAGGAGGAATGCAAAGTGAAGTGTAGGATGTGCAGTCCCATTCTTTCACTTATCTCAAGGACAGATTTGTCTCCTGCTCTACCCCTTTCTCTCAAGGGATGATTTTTTTTAGTAGTCAGCCAGCCTTGTTTCTCATCCTCCTCCTTTTTCCCACAAAAAACAGCTGTTCCTCTCGCACCAAGGAATGTACTGTGTCGTTACTCAAAAGGTAATGGCTTGACTACAGTCCCACCACTCACACATACAAAGATAAATACTACCCCGAGTTTGTACTTAACTTGGAGGGACAATAATCCGACACCAAATCAGAGGGCCAGATCGATGGGTTTGGGCTCCTTGTCATGTTGTGTGTCCCATTCCCACCCCCCACCACCACCCCTTCCACTCCCTCCCACCCCACCCCAGAAGTGATGCCTAATGGTAAGATTTGAGCCCTTGGCTATGCTGACTGATTACCCAGGAATTAAGTGTGTGTGATTGCAATATTTTTTCTTCTGTGTAGTGCTATATAGCCAACCTGCAGTTTGTGCATTTATCGTAGGCAATCTCAAAGAATCTGTAGAGGTTGCATAAGATTAAACCATACTATTCGTGAACCTGACCACTTCTCTTAAATGTAACTGGACCTACAGCACATGGGCTGTTCGTGCATCTGTGTCAGGCCTATAGTTCTGTCCCTAATTGGCGTACCTATTAAGAGCTAAATCCAGCTGCCCCTAGCCCCTCTAATCTCTGAGGACCAAGCAGAACGCAAGGGGATTCATCTCTTACCAGATTATTACCCCCTTAAATGCAATAGTATGTATATACAAAAATGCATACATTGTTTATAATGAATTATGTTAGCCTGAAAAAAAATTTTAAATCCACTTTTTTTTGGGGGGGGGGATAGCAAAGTATATCTTTAACTAAATGAAACAGGAGTGACATGCAATCAGAAACGTATGTACTTTGTTACAGTCATCTTCCTGGCCATTCTCTGGACTTGCTCTACTGTGTACTTATCTGTCTTGTCCTGAGGAGACATCACTGGAACCAGGTGTGGCTCACCAGGGCTAAGTAGAGAGGACACATCACCTATGTCAACCTCCTGGTAATGCTCTGCCCAATGTAGCACACTGTCAGCCTTCACTGCTGCAAGGGCACAGTGTTGACATATGGTCAACACGGTGTCCACCAGGCCCCCAGCTTCTTCTTTGCCAAGCAGCTCTTCAGCCGGCATGTAGTGGTGTCTGGGTTTATTCCTTCTTAGATGCAGGACTTGGTATGTGCCTTTGTTGAACTTCATGAAGATCCTCCTGGTCCATTTTTCCAGTCTGTCAAGGTTCTTCTGAATGGCAACAAAACCATCTGTTGTATCAACTAATCCTAATTTTGTACCATATGCAAATTGCTGAGGGTGCACTCTATCCAACATATCTGTACAAAAGAGTTTGGTCAAAAAAATCTGTCAATATCATTGCAAAGTCATACATCTACTGCCTTTGAAATTTTATTTTTCTCTAAATATATGTTGCTTGAAATTTATTAATCAAATTTTAAAGGTAGAAGCTGCTAAAATTATATTTATCATACAAATCTTCATCTCGCATTCACTTTGAGTAGTGTCATGTATTAAAACATCTCAATTAATCTAATTACATTACTTGGCAAGTAAAATAATTAAGTCTTAGTCATTATGCATAAAGTTTTCAGAATCTGGCTATATATTAGTCAACTTCAGAGTACCTTCTTTCATACACCAGATATACAATTTGTTTTCCTCTCTCCTGTATAGACTCTTACAAACAGAAGGAGCTGGAAGTCATTGTACAGCACTAAAACTGTGACACAGTTGTCACCACAGAAACATGGTGGGATAACTAACAAAACTGGAATGCTACAATGGATGGTATAAGCTCTTCAGAAGGGATAGGCAAGGAAGGAGATGCAATGAAGTATCCTTGTATGTTAAGGAGTGTTTTGATTGTCTAGAGATTAATGATGGTGACAATAGGGTTGAATGTTTATGGGTAAGATTCACGAGGAAGACCAACAGGTCAGATATCATGGTGGAACTGTTACAGACCACCCAACTAGGCAGACAAAATGTTTTATAAGCATCTGGGAGAAGTCTCACAATTTCTAGTTCTTGTTCTTCCAGGGGACTTTTAACTTAGAGCAGAGAGGAAACAGTCCAGGTTGTTCATGAAGTGTGTGGAAGATAGCTTCCTAACACAGCTGGTGAGGAGCCAACTAGGGAAGGTGCCCTGCTGGGACTGTTGTTTACAAGCAGAGAAGGATTTGTGGGTGATGTCGTGGTCGGAGGCCATCCTGTGCACAGAAATCATGAAATGATAGAGTTTTCAGTTCTCGGAGAAGTAAGGAAAGAGGTTAAGGCAACTGCTACCTTGGAATTCTGGAGGGCAGACATTGGCTTGTTTATGGGATGTGTTGACACAGTCTCTTGGGAGGCAATCCTGAAGGTCAAAGGAGTCCAGGAAGGCTGGACATTCTTCAAGAAGGAAATCAAAGCACAGGAGCAGGCCCTCCCTCTGTGCCAGAAGATGAGCCAGCGAGGAAAAAGACTGACTTGGCTGAAGAGAGAACTTTGGCTGCAACTCAGGGAAAAAAAAAGGAGGGTTTATGACCTTTGGAAGAAGGGGCAGGTCACTCAGGAAGACTACAAGGATGTCAGGAGGTTATGCAGGGAGAAAATCAGAAGATCCAAAACCCAACTAGAACTTAATCTGGCTACTGCCATAAAAGAAAATGAGAAATGTTTCTATAAATAAATTCACAACAAAAGGAAGGATACAGAGAATCTCTATCCTTTATTGGATGTGAGGGGAAACAGTGACAAAGAATGAGTAAAAGGCTAAGGTACTTAATGCCTTCTTTGACTTGGCCTTTAACAGTAAGATCAGTTGTTCTGCAGGTACCCAGTCCCCTGAGCTGGAAGACAGGGACAGGAAGCAGGATGGAGCCCCCATAATCCAAGAGAAAATGGTTAATGACCTGATACACAACTTAGACACGCACACAAGTGTATGAGGCCAGATGGGATCCACCCAAGGGTACTGAGGGAGCTGGTGGAAGTGCTCACCAAGCCAGTTTCAATCATTTCTCAGCAGTCCTGGCTAATCAGGGAGGTCCCAGTTGACTTGAAGTTATCAAATGTGATACCCATGTACAAGAAGGGCTGGAATGAGGATCCGGGGAACTACAAGCCTGTCAGTCGTGGTCGTGTCACCAAGCCTTGGTGCCGGGAAAGGTTATGGAGCAGATCATCCTGAGTGCCATCATATGGCATGTACAGGACAACCAGGTGATCAGGTCCAGTCAGCCTGAGTTTCTGAAAGGCAGATCCTGCTTCACTAACCTGATCTCCTTCTACAACAAGGTGACCCACTTAGTGGATGAGGGAAAGGCTGTGGATGTTGTCTACTTAGATTTTTGCCACATCATTCTGCTGGAGAACCTGGCCACTAGTGGCTTGCATGGGTGTACTCTTCACTGTGTAAAAAACTGACTGGATGGTTGAGTCCAGAATGGTGGTGAATGGAGTTAAATCCAGTCCGTGACCAAACCTAAGTGGTGTTCCACATGGCTCAATATTGGTGCCAGTCCTGTTTAATATCTTTATCAATGATCTGGATGAGGGGATCGAGTCTACCCTCAGTAATTTTGCAGATGACATCAATTTGAGTGAAAGCGTTGGTCTTCTTGAGGTTAGGAAGACTCTACAGAGGGATCTGGAAAGGATCAATCAATGGGCCGAGGGCAACTCAATTGCAATGAGATTCAACAAGGTGAAGTGTCAGGTCCTGCACTTGGGTCACAACAAATCCATGCAGTGATACAGGCTTGGGGAAGAGTGGTTGGTAAACTGCTTGGCAGAAAAGGACCTGGTGGTGTTGGTCAGCAGCCAGCTGACTATGAATGGGCAGTGTGCCTGCTTTGCTGATTACCAGTTAAACTTGGACACTAGAGTGAAAAGAGTAGGTATATTTTACTTGGGATAACTAAATGATGTAACAGAAAAACATACAGTAAGAAAAGACAGAATAGTGTACTTAAATAAGAAAATACAAGGTAATGCATCAAATCACATAATCATTCATTCATCAGGTCTGCTCGATT
>NW_020799091.1:86049070-86070341 GCF_003259725.1 Athene cunicularia | reverse complement strand
AGCACTTCCACCAGCTCCCTCAGTACCCTTGGGTGGATCCCATCTGGCCTCATACACTTGTGTGCGTGTCTAAGTTGTGTATCAGGTCATTAACCATTTTCTCTTGGATTATGGGGGCTCCATCCTGCTTCCTGTCCCTGTCTTCCAGCTCAGGGGACTGGGTACCTGCAGAACAACTGATCTTACTGTTAAAGGCCAAGTCAAAGAAGGCATTAAGTACCTTAGCCTTTTACTCATTCTTTGTCACTGTTTCCCCTCACATCCAATAAAGGATAGAGATTCTCTGTATCCTTCCTTTTGTTGTGAATTTATTTATAGAAACATTTCTCATTTTCTTTTATGGCAGTAGCCAGATTAAGTTCTAGTTGGGTTTTGGATCTTCTGATTTTCTCCCTGCATAACCTCCTGACATCCTTGTAGTCTTCCTGAGTGACCTGCCCCTTCTTCCAAAGGTCATAAACCCTCCTTTTTTTTTCCCTGAGTTGCAGCCAAAGTTCTCTCTTCAGCCAAGTCAGTCTTTTTCCTCGCTGGCTCATCTTCTGGCACAGAGGGAGGGCCTGCTCCTGTGCTTTGATTTCCTTCTTGAAGAATGTCCAGCCTTCCTGGACTCCTTTGACCTTCCAGGCTTGAATGAGCTTTTCTAAAACTGTAGTAGGAAGACCATCCATTAACTCTCGGGGAATCCCCTGTCTAATTCCCTCAGTCCACAAGAGGTTTCTTTTTTCCCTTAACACTTGCAGAGAGGAAGGAGACGGATTTTCCTGCTGTTCCACTCTAGGTACCGAGGGCTTAGGTTTTACCCATTCCCCCGGTATGGCCCATTCTCTGGCTGTAATTTGTTAAGTCCTGAGCTATCTCTCCCCCAGTCATAGGTCCTCTCTCTGTCCGGCTCCCCCTTCGTGGGGCTAAGGCATTCCACAAATGATCTTGTAATTGTACTGCATGTAATTTCGAAGAGTCTGGCAAGCCCAGAATCAGGGGAGTCATTTGATCGGGGTTAGCAATTAATAGCATCGGGGAAGGCTGCTGTGGAACCAAACACCTGTCATGCAATAATTGGAGACAAGCAGCCTTCTGCAGATTTTCAGTCAAATGATTTATTTTAATTAATGGTCTTAAATTTGCCCCCTCATTTTCGGGATAAAAAATTTCTTAGCTTAGCTCTAACTCCTTTGTTGAAAACAAGGGGGTGGCTGCTGCTTTTTCCAGACTCGTAACTTCTTGTTTACTATCCAGAACAGAGCCCAGATCTGTCTGGTTGCGTGTTTCTTGTTCATTCCCCTCTTTTTCGGACTGTAAGGTTTTTTCTTGGTCCAAGGCATCTAACAGAGTCGTGCAAAGTCGCTGAGTGGTGTTATGCTCATCAGCTAATTGGCTTTTCAAAACTTCAATTTGCTCCAATTTTCAAGGGTTTAGCTTTTTGTTCAGTAACATTACGTTCCTCAACCAATTGATCCTGGAGAGTTTTTACCAGATCTTGTAAGGATTTGATCATTTTCCCTTCTAGTTCTTTGTTAAAATGTTCATCTTTTTGGGCTGCAGTCAGTGCTGCCCCTAATACAGCTCACATCATAGCTTTTCCTTTGCCTGGTCACGACCCTTGCACCCCTGCAAGCATATAGCTTGCCACTGCTTCTGGATTATGCCAATTATCGTCAGCCCAAACCTTTACTAAAGAAGGAGGACAAGCTTTATACTCCTTCAGTTTCTCAAAAATAGGGGAGCAGTCAAGCACTGACATTTCCCAGCCAGTCATGGCTTGCAACTGCTCAAACCTCTCCTGTCTTATAGCTGAGAGGTAACTTCCTGATTCTCCCTGTCCGAATGTATCAGATAGAGAATCAATATCTCTTAAGACTTTCCAACACTGAAGGGGATCCTGCTGACTATGCCAATTTTAATGTCACGTCCTGCTCAGACAAGAGGACAAGTGACTCAGATTCACAAATCCCCAATGGAGTGACAAGAAGTCTCAAAGTCCAAACGTTTTTTAACTACCCACAATGTACTAATTGAACACACGATAATTGGCTAAGTATATAGCAAGTTGTGGCAAGCAATACCATACACCTTGCATTTCTTAATGGAAAAGGGAAAAGAGAGAGATAGAGGGAATGGGGAGATACAGATCACCAGTCTGGGTTTCTGTGTTGATCCTGCCAGTGAGGGTTCCAGGAGGTAGCTGGCTTTTTTGCTTGCATCTATCTTTGCTTCACTGCACTCTCCAGGCCCCCCTCTTTCTTTCCCCCTCTTTGGTTTATACACACTTTCCTTAGGTAGGTCCCCTAGGATGACCCACATACTTACATATCCCATGTATGGGGAGGGGTAAGGTGTTTCATGGGATGATGTAATTAGCATGATCATGTTAGCCTTTGTTAGCATATTGAAGGGTGTTAACTTTTGTGGATAATGAAGCAAAGTTCATTCACCGGACAGATGGCCCTTGAAATTTGCCCAGGTGCTCCAGAGCAGAATCGTCCTGTCTCTACAGGGCTCCCCCCTCCAGATGCATCTTGTGTTATTCAGGCAGCCTTATCAGCTTCGACCTCCACACTATCCACCCCATGACTCATAGTTTTGTCTTGCAAGTGTTTGAGTCATTCCTTCCATCAGCCTCAACTTTTGCTTTCCCAGGCTGTTTTTCTTAGTTTCTTGCAGGCCTGGTTTCTTGTCTCTCACAGGGAGAAACTAAGGGAGTTTCCCTGTTTATCTAATTGGATTATGGGCAAGGTCACACATTGGGTCCCAGGGCCAGACAACTGTCTCCATGACCCTGTTATCTTATCCTCACACAAATAAAGTTACATTCAAGATAGCTACATGTTCCATAAATATTTCACATGATTACATACTGAGTTAGCAGCTTCGGCTCAGGGCCTGTTGTTCAGGATTCAATACTTCCACTTTTTACATCAGAATAGGTGGTTTGTTATAACTTAGTATAATCCTATTAGCACAATGGTTATCAGTTATAAAATATACAGGATTCGTCTATAGGTCAACTCTGGCTTGGGCCAGTTGTCCAAGCCTTATCACTTCAGTGCCCAAATGGCCAAGAAGGTCACTAACAGCATTCTGGCCTGTATCAGGAATAGTGTGGAAAACAGAACTAGGGAAGTGATTGTCCCTCTGTACTTGGCATTGATGAGGTTGCAGCTCAAATGGTGTGTTCAGTTTTGGGCCCCTCAATAAAAGAAAGACACTGAGGTGCTGGAGGGAGTTGAAAGAAGGGCAACAAAACTGGTGAAGGGTCTAGCGAACAAATCATATGAGGAATGGCTGAAGGAACTGGAGTTGTTAGCCTGAAGAAAAGGAGGCTCAGGGGAGACCGTATCGCCCTCTATACTTGGAAGGAGGTTGTAGTGAGGTGGGTGTCAGTCTCTTCTCCCAAGTAACAAGGGATAGGACAAGGGGAATTGGCTTCAAGTTGTGCCAAAGGAGGTTTAGATTGGCTATTAGGAAAAAATTCTTTACCAAAAGGCTATCACACATTGGAACAGGCTACCCAGGGAAGTGGTTGAGTCATCATCCCTGGAGGTATTTAAAATATGTGTAGATGTGGTGCTTAGGGACATGGTTTAGTAGTGAATTTGGTTTGTGGTGTTAGGTTTATGGTTGGACTCAATGATCTTAAGGGTCTTTTTCTACCTAAATGATTCTGTGATCCTATGATTATTTGACAAACAATAATGTGTTTAGTCTAAACTGAAATTGTTATTGCATGCTAGAAGAGATTAAACTTGTATGAAGGTTCCGTTTAAAAAGAAAATCAAATGTCCTCCACAGAGTTACAGTAGTTCTTGTGAACAGGAAGTATTACAGCTACTTCTATACTCGTAAATTAACAAGCATCAGGGAATGTTTCCAGGAACTAGAACTTCTTAATAGTCTAGTCCTTTTGAAAATTTAAGAATGATCCCTGAAATGATTTATTGCAGAGACAACTATCACTCCCTCAAACTCCCTCAAACTGCTGCAGGGCATGATGTTGGCAGCAGCACAGTCTAGGACCAGTTTCCAGTGGGCAGTTTGGATTTCCACATACTGTTTTGGAAAAGAAGGAACTGAATAATATAAACACAAGACATTTCTTGTCACTTAACAACAATGTCAGGGAACAGCCCAGGGCACATAAGTTTTGTAGCACAATATTATGGTGAGCTCAAGGTCCTCATTGTCCAAGTCAGAGTAGCTCTTTTTAAGACTGTGGATAATCCTGTTGTCTGTTTGGACAACTCAAGTTTAATCGTAGCTGTATGTAAAACCTGGAGTTACATGTTTAAATGGGCTTTATGCCTGTAGACATTCAAGAACTAAGCACTGCATTAAGCAGTATTTCTGTAGTAATTAATATGTGGAAATTAATGCAATCAGAAAAATAAATATATTTATGGTTCTGTTGCTGTCAAGTACAATTTTTACCTTTGATTTTTAGGATATTTTTTCCTCTTTGCCTATCCATTGTTGTTTATCCTTATCATGGAGGCTGTTAGTCTCTTCAAGATGCCTTTACACTTAACAAAAACCCCAGTACTTGTAATACAAATCATCTGACAGGAATTCAAACTCTAGCTCAGGAACTCCTATTAGAGTTTTGAATTGCAGCAAAATTAAGGACTTCCTAGTCCAACCTCAATTTTTTTCTTCTGGTTTCCTTTTATTCCCTGGGTTTGAGCCCTGTAGATGTGGATTTAGTCTCAATTACACAAGTTAAAAGTCTTTCTCACACACATAAATTTATACATAAACTTTCCTTTATGTATACATCTACACATAACACACACACAGTATTGCCAAGATGAATTAGAGAAATAGGAGTTCTCCTTTCATTAGAAAGCATTTCTGTCATTGTCCAAGACAATAAAAAGAGAAGTTACATTCTATAAAATCCCTAAAAGGCTGGGCAGGTTATTTCTAAACATGTGCTTGATTTTCTATGGACAGTTTAAGAGAAAGATAATAATGCAAGTATGACAAAAACATTAGGTGATGCAAGCACTTCACCTTTAACTATGAAAACAGTTCTAAGAGAAATATTAGAATTATTCATCCAACTGACTCAGTATAATTCTCTTCCAGGGCTCTGATTCATCTAGAGTTGTGAATTAAAATCTAGTGGAAGAAGATGTTTTTACTTTTAGCTGTGCACACTGTTCCACTGCTGGTTGTTTCTTTTCACAGGGTGACATCTCTAGAGTACTTGCAGAAGATCCTAACCATCAATTTTTCACCTACTCTATTAAACTAAGCTGAAAATCAGGCTTGTTTTGCCTTCATGTGCTGAACTGAATATTACAGGGATCCAGGAATTATCTCATGACTATACAATCCTTTCTATCTCAAGGACATCAGCTTCCATTGGAGGAACAGGGTGTATGGCTCAATTCAGAAGCTTGCTTCAGCTATCCGATTTCAATCTCTCATCACACATGAGACAGGGTCCAAACAACCATTTATTTTGTTTACCTGTGACATATATTTTATAGCTGTTGGAAAACCTCCGTTGTACTCATCAGTGGTGCTAAAAAGTATTTGAATACCATTCTGTAACTTTCATGTTGAGGAAAAAAAAAAAAAAAAAAAAAAAAAAAAAAAAAAGTATTATTGTAACTACAGCGGTTTGGAACCATTGATTACATAAGATTTATCAATTGTTTGACTAAAGAAAACACACAGTTTTCTTTGGGGGGAAAAAAACGAATTATCAGGGAGTGGCAAAAGCTGCAGGGGCTGGTCCCTGAGGGCCGGGAAGCAGGAGTCTGGGGTGGCTCCAGTGTTGTCTGGGAAGCAGCTGCACTCAAGGGGGCATCTATGAGCAACCAGCAGCAGCTGGGTCCATACTCAATGTAGACGATCCAAGCAGCATCTCAGGGACAGGGCTGGAGATTGGCCCTGCTGCAGCATCACTGGGGCAGGGGCTGATGGCCCCGGGGGCCTTACCTGGGGTCCTAGGCTCTGGGCTGGGTGGAGAGACCACCAGCGGGGGGAACTAGGATGGGACCAGCCCATCTAGAGCCCTCAGGGCCTAAAACTCTGCTGTTTTTCTTTTGCAGGTGAGAGACTGCTAAATACTGTTCATAATTTTGTGACTAGGGCATTTTTGACAGTCATGGTAA
The DNA here is from genome assembly GCF_003259725.1 of Athene cunicularia. Classification (NCBI taxonomy): domain Eukaryota; kingdom Metazoa; phylum Chordata; class Aves; order Strigiformes; family Strigidae; genus Athene; species Athene cunicularia. The sequence goes on along the minus strand of NW_020799091.1, from coordinate 86,064,222 downwards.
TGTGCTGAGACATCTTTTACCCTTTGAAAGAAAATGGGAGTGGGCAAAGGAGGGAATTAGTTTAGGGCCCATATTTGTATCATCTCTCTTATATAATTGCAAATGTTTTCATCCAAAGTCTATCTATCACTTTGAATGATGGTGACCAAAGACTTAAAATGATGTTCCCCTTTTCTAGACATGTGCTCTCAAATCTGTTTTGTGCGTGCCTCATCAAAACAAAGAAAGAAAGAACGGACAAGTCCTCACACTTTTGTTTTCACACACAGGGGCTCCTGTCAGTTCAGTGATTTCATTCCAAGAGAAATGAGGGAAAAGGAAATGTGGAAAACTTGGTTGGAAAGGTGCAAAATAGATGTGTTATGATTTGTAAATCAATAATTAGAAACTGAGCAGAGCAGATGACAGAATGGTCATTTGTTAAATGCTCAGGCAGAGGAGAAAATGTTGCTCTGTACATGCAAACAAAAGCACCTTTGTTCTGCTACAGAAAAGACGAGAAAAATTACTGCTGCATTAATATCACTCATGAAAATTGTTAGCTGAGGAGGGGATTTGAGGATACAAATTATGACAGACAACAGAAGGACAGAATATTCACAGTTTGAGGCTTCTTAAATTTGACTAAACAGCACAGCTTCTGCTGGAAGCTCATTTGCAGAGTATGCCTGAGGTTATACTGAATGAGCAGAAAACCTGAACATCATGCATGAAACAGGAAAGCCCGAGGATGCCAGAGGAAACTGGTATTCACAAAGTAGGCTGTCTTGTGAGAAGGCTTTACCCCAATATTGCAGCACCTCGTTCAAAAGTTTTTGCTAGAGCACAGGAGCAAACAAGGTAACAGCAGGAAATTATATGTATCACCTTTGCTTTTTTTGCTCAGAAGTACTTTGTTTAACTTGCAAAATGATGTAATGGACAACTCAAGAAGATAATTTTGATTTTTCCAATATTGCTTAAAAAGAAATGGTAAGGTAGGAAATATTAAAATGGGAAAAGATAAAAGAACAGAAAAGAAAAATTAGTGAATGCAAACTGTAACACTTGTAGGGAATAATAATTTGGGGGAAAGGTCAAGAGAAAGAATTTAGGGAAAAATGTTGATTTCCTTAATTTCTGTTAACCCATTCTTAGGCAATGATACATAATGTTAGGGGGGAAAAAAAAAAAAAAAGAGGCAGAACACTACAACAGCAGTTTGCCCATTGCTATTAAAGAAACATCTGAAAAGGCATAAAAGTAAAATGTTAAATTGTGTAAAAATTAGTTTGTTGCAAGCAGAATTTATCAAAGAAGAGTTGAAATATATTTTCCTTAGAAAAAAATAATTTTTGTCAGACCTAGTCTTCTAATTTCTATGTTTTGAGTTCATGGAAAATGTTCTAACAGTTTATTTCAGTTACACTTATATTTATCCTGGTTTTCAAGTTTATATTTAAATATAAAATTGAACTTATTCAATATCAAGAGATACCATTTAGATAATTTCTAGTAACTTTTATAGAATAGTTTGACTTTGTGAGAAATGGTGATACTTTGACTTTGATCCAAACTGGAACAAAAATATATTTTGAAATGAAAATATTTCTTCTAGGAAAAAACCTAATAATCCAATGCCTCAAACTTTTCTATGTTTTATTCTGAAAATTGTTAAGGTGTTTGTGGAATTTCAAAGCAGATGGGTAGGACTAAGAATAATGCATATTTAAGTCAGAAAGAAAGTAAGAACTGTCTGGCATGCCTTTAGAAAAACTAAATTCAAACATTTTTCATATCTCCACCCAAGAAGCCTTCCTAGTAAAGCTAAATAGTTATATAAAGCCTAACTCAATCATCATATCTTAGTATGAGCTGAAACATGAATTTTGCACATAGAACATGCAAACACTCTTTTGGAAGACAAAGTTTCCGTACTAGTGAGAAAAAGAGTGATGCTGTATAGGGAAAACCAAATAGATTCAAGAATGTGTAAATTAAACTTTTCTGTGTGTAAAATTTGAAAGATAGGGAGTTAATATTTCTGTACTGGCAGAATGTATGTGTATGAATTTATTATTATTATTTAATTATAGTTACAGTCATCTGGGCTTCAATGCACTTTATCAGCAGTAAATTAAATAGCTGGGTCACAACACTTTCAGAGAACAGAAAAAAATATTATCTTTTATTTTCTAGAGTGTTTAATGAACTCAAGTGACTTGTCCAAAACACCTGCAGATTCACCATCAAAAATGGGTTTAGGAATTAACGCTTTTCAGTGCATTTTGATGAAACTTTTTATTCCCTTCTTTATAAGTCTTCATTGAGAATTTTAGATTTTCTACTCACTGAAGAACACTGATCTTGACTACTAATTTTAAAATCAGTTTGTATAATTGCTTGAGGTCTAGCCTTGTATTCCTTCCTTGATGCAGGCTAGTTCAGCTACTTGGGAAAGTGAACACTGAAGAATAATTGCATCTGGTGAAAGCATACTGGGCCCAATGGGTGTAGTAAGCTAATTTCAGCTCTGCAGCTACTCTGAACTTCATTTTGGATATTACATCAAGCAAAGATCAATGAAAATGCTGAAAGATCTGACTTTTTTACAGAGTCTTTTGTGAGAAAATGTCACCAGTATTTCCACTTTGTGTACAACTTTTTTCACAGAAACATAGTTGTTAATAAATTTGTGATGCTTTTTATTCAATATTTTGTGCAATTACACTGTCCTTAAATAGTATTCCTTTGGGGTGAAGTATTTGCAACTCACCAAAAAGGATTTATTTATTGAAAAACCATTAGACTGACTGATATATAAATTCCTTTAATTGAGTTATCTACCTGTCTCTGAGGCATGGCTGCTTTCCTTTGATGGGTTAATAACCATTGTGACAATGTTACCAGTATATTTTCTATCCAAAATTATACTTTTCTTTACACTTGAGTGTATATAGGTTCCCATAATATGAATGAAAAGCATTAATCAAGAATTGATGAATTTAAAAGAGTGAATAATTTTTGAATGCTTGGGGAAGGTTAAGTCTTCAATTTTAAAGGATTAATTAAGGCTGAAATTAATCACAAACAATTGGTTTATTTTTTATTATGCAGTGAATGACTATGTAAGAGTAACCATGACTATCTAAAGTAGATGATGAAGTGTTTCCATATTATGAGGAGTTTATCAAGGGAAATAATTCAGTGTAAGTTTAGGATAACAAGGGTTGACACTTTCCTGTAGCTACAACATTACAATTGAGCAGGTGCTGTCTATACCAACCTTGTCACTGGTATAAATCAAAGACAGTAACTGATTCAGATCAGTCACTTTCTAGTTACCCTCTGGAAAATCTGGCACAAGTATATTCAACTTCCTACTGATACAAGGTCAGGATAGTTTCCTTGCAGTGTGATATTGCACACAGTGTGGGTTTTTACAAATTTCAAGATACAAAAGATAACAAAAATATTAACAATCTCCAACAGTTCTCGTCTATGAACCATTCTAGAACTGCTAATAAGGTATATGGGTAATTGGGGTTTATCTTATGGGGAAATATGGATTTTTATGCTTTAATATACTAATTAAAGGGTTATTTTGAGCAAAACAAAATCTATATTATTTGTAAATCTTTTGTTTGCTTTACCAGATGTCATGGTTTGAGCCTAGAAGGCAACTGAGCACTGTGCAACTTCTCACTCACACTTTCCCCCACAGGAACAGGAAGAAGATAAATAAAGCATAAAGCTCAAGAATTGAGATAAGAACAGAGATGGATCATTCACCCATTAAGATCATGGGCAAAAGACAGACTCCTTAAGGGATGAAAAAAATAACATCAAGCACTAACAACACTTAACAGGCAAAGTAGGACAGTAAGAAGCATTACCACATCTTAAAAACACCTCACCTTATCCCTCTCTTCTTCCTGGGCTCAGCTGATTTCTCTGCCTTCTCCCCTGCCAGTGGCACAGGGACAAGGGAATGGGGTATGTGATCAGCCCTGCCACTTCTTCATCCTCACGGGGAGGGGGAGTACTCTTTGCACTCTTCCCCCGCTCCAGCATGGTGTCCCTCTCATGGGAGACAGTCCTCCATGAACTTTCTCTGACATGAGTCCTTCCCACAAGCCATAGCTCTTCCCAAGGAGCTCTGGTGTGGGTCTATCCTGAATATCGAAGTCCTCCCAGTGCCAAACTACAACAGCAGAGACTTCTATGCCAGAGTACTGGCCTCCTTCAAGAGCAGTCACCTGCTCTGTGGACATCCATACTGGCAGGGGGGATGGCCCTGCCATCTCAACACAGGGTGGGGGTCTCTGTTCTCGTGCACCTCCCCTGTTTCCTCCTCCTCTCTTCCACTGACCTTGGTGTTTGCATAGGTGTTATCTTTGCAACCCCTCCTCACAACTCCCACTCCTCCTCTCAGATTGCCCTTCATAAATATGTTATCACAGAGATGCAGCCACCATCACTAGTTGGCGTGGCCTTGGTGCAGAGGAGGGCTCAACTTGGAGCCAGAGGAGCTTCAAGAAGTTTCTCACAGGCTACCACTGCTGTTACCTCCCTCCCCTGCTACCAAAACCCCTGCCACACACAGAAACTCAGCTCACCATCTCTACATAATGTTTAGTGCCAGGAACCTACTTATTTAGGTCAGTCACTAAAATTTTCATTCACTTTACACTGGATAATCATGTTGACAATGCATGTGCATATTATTTTATATAATTCCTACATATGTAATGCATATTATATAATACTTATATATCAATATAAAATACTTTATTTGTATATATTATATATTTTTTATATTTCAGGCACACACTATAAATATGTGCATATGTATGCACATATGTGAAGTGCATACTGTAAAAAACCTGAACTGAAAAATCTTTTGAGACTGTTCCTTCCTTTAAGTAGAACCCTTATTCCAAAGCAGAGTATCAGATAGTGAATCACCTGCTCGACTGCTCACAGAAATGTTATAGTTTTAATTTTTCTCCTGATACGCAACATAATCTTAGGCTCAAAATAAAATGCATACTTTATCTCTGTGTTTAAGAAAATGAGCTGCTGATTTCTGCCAATTCATTTTGTCTAAGAAAACACATGCAAAAAGCTCATTAACATCTTTGCTTCTGCTACCTCTTAGAAGAGAATTGTTCATTACAATGCAAATGAAAACACACTTTGACAAAGCTTGTTGCACTTCTTACAGATCCATGCAATGAATTACTAAAGAAGGAATTTTAGAGCTCTTCATATCGTATTAGAGTTATCATCTGTTACATTTCCAGGTATGCAAGAAAATTCTGTAAAAGAATTGGATCTTTTTCTATATGTGAATCTGACTTCAACAGTCCTTTTAGATTTCAGAACCAGTTTAAGACTGAAAAAATGAATTGCTCTCAAAAAAAAAGTAAGAATACCATCAGATGGAGGCATTATTATTTTAAATATTATTAATAAATATGTTTTTAAGATATCTTTAATTAAGATTTTACAGGGTGAAATTGTAGTAGAAATCACACTAACACTGGAAAGAGAATAGAAGGAATCAACTTAGAAAAACTTTTCTAAATAGAATTTCTTCTGCATGAATAACTTCAAACATCTGCTTTGCTCTACTGAAACCACTTGGACTTAAGAATGAATATAATGTTAATCATGTGTTTAAGTGCTATACTGAATAAAACTATGTGCACAACTAAGTATTTTCTGTAACTAGGACTTTAATATGGTCATTTAGTTTTGATTTATAGAAATTCTGGGAAGAGACTGATCATTTGCTTTGGAATATCTTGCTCACTAACATAAAACAATGGCCATATCTTAAAAAGCATTACTTTTGCATGAGCAGCTGGTGAAGCATTTAGCAACTCTAATTGCTCATCTTACAGTCACATTGCTAGGAATAATGAATTAAATCAAGAAATGGATATTCTGACTGAATTCTGAAGTGAAAACTTCAGCAGTAAACAATCAAAAGTACACTACAAAACAGTGAAAAATAAGGTGAGAGGTCTTTGTCTCCTCAGTTTAAATGTAGGTGCTTTATTAGAGACACTATAAAGGCCTTATTGTTCTAAGTTATAAGGACATTAATTCTTGTATAATTCCCCTTCAACTTCAGTTGGGAATGAGTATTGTGTCTTTAAAAATACCCTTATCTGCTGAAAGATGGAGATATACTTCCTTCTTAAATTGACAGGAATGTAAGTAACTTACTCTATAAATTTGTTAGAAGAAAGTATATTAAATATTTAATGAAAATATACTTAAAACATACTCTCAGATTTATTAACCTTGAAGTGGCAGTTAGTTAAAATAATTTGTGTTTCTCATTACCTATCTACATTTTTGTCACAGCACTAAAAGCTCTGTTTCTGAAACTAAAAGCTTCTTGCTATGTTTTGTGGCAACAAAATCCTGTTTGAAAGAGTTTGAGAGGGAAGTCCAGGGGTCAAATTAGCATCATAAATTCAGAAAAAATAAAATGTTGTTGGTTTTACAAAGGGTGCTGTTTGGCAAACAACTCGCCCTTGAGTGTCTCTTTTATGTACTCTATAATATCTATGCTGGGATCTATGAAGCATGTTTTATTTTTTTTCCTATGCAGAAAAAATGAGAAGGAAATGAAGCAGAAAGAAAACCTTGAGGTCTTCTTCAATTAAATCTGTGGCAATGAGGCCTTGTTTGGCTAAATCAACAGATTTTTAAATTACCTGATATTTTTCTTCATTGTGTTGTCCGGTTAAACAGATTTTTAAAAAAAGTTTCTGTGGTAACATTTATAAGAAATCATTTTTACAAATTAACCCTTTAGGAGACTTGTCTACAAAAAGTGGTAGGATGTATATTCATCTGGCAAGAATATCACCATTAATTGACATCATATGAGATCCATAGCTGTATAGCAGAATTTATGAATTTAAAAGCAGAAGTGTACTAATCATACCTGAAAATTCTTTCCATTAACTATTTTGACTATCTATATGAAGTGGATTTGAATTTCAGTAAAAGCACAATCAATCAACCACACTCTGTATTTTGTTCAAATTAACTGAGGCTCCATCCTGGTGAAATGATGTGGCAGATTAAAGAAAAGTGTTTTAAATAAACACTGATGTAGAAAATTTAACCTTTAAAACAATATATTGCATTACACTTCCTCTACATGAAGTAATGACTATCAGGAGGAACTTTTTCTTTTAAAGATGGATCAAATATTTTCTGAATCTTCTAATAGACCTCAAACACTGTGCTCAAAACTTTGGCACAGTAAGAAACCTTTTCTTCCATTTTTGGCAAATTCAGTCTCCTCTGAACTGAACTTTATAGCTGAACTGGGACACCCATACAAAAAAGTTTATCTCCTTATCTCCTAAAAAAGTATATCATCCACTTTCAAGGGAACTTGAAAGATCCATCTGAATTGTTAAATCATCATGCTACTCCCATAAGCAACACTAAAGTAATTTCTCCATTAATGCATCCAGACCTTACTTCAAACTAGTCAGGTCTTTTCCTCACCTCATTGATCAATTCTTCAATTTTCTATTAGTAATAATTAAGAACTCTCTTCTAACTCTGTGTAAGTTTATCCATAATCAGTTTATAACCCTTTGTTCTTTGGCCAACTTTTATTTATTTTAAGTAGTTCTTCCTTGTGGATATTTGTGTGTTATACGTTTCAGATATGCTTCATCTCAGACAGCAGCACATCTAAGCTCCCACTCTATTGGATTCCAAGGGCATAGTTTATGTAGTTCTTTCTCCTCATCACTACAGTGGCCCTTCTCTGAACGTGTATGTGATTTTAATTTACCTTTTTTAACTCTAAGGATATAATGAAAAAGCATGATTAGTCCCTTTCAATATCAGTTCCCAAACCTTTTCATTTTAGCACACTTGCAATTTTTTAACTTCATCTGGCTTGTTGTAAACCAGGTTTAGGCGATCAGATATTAGATTTCAGTTGATCATTCTTGGCATATTAAATGTGGTCAGTATTCTGATTAATTCAAACTTATATGTCAGGGTAGATCCCACTTTTGTCTTGCAGCTAAAGTCAAGTGTGCTCCTGGGCTCCTTTCAATCTGACCTCTATCTCAGAGGGTCCCATCAGCTTTATCTATCTTTCTATTGATCTATCATCTATTTATAAATAAAAACACACACCATGTCTCTGAAGCTAAGCCATTGCACAGACAGGCCTGGTGTAACATCATTAGGTAGGAAGCCGAAAAGTCTAAGGATATAGGTTATTCAACCCAGAATTCCTCTTCTAAAATATAATGGAAAACATGTGTAAAAAATATATGCATCTTCTAGCTAGCCAGAAAGCTCATTTTTGCATAATTTGAGCCTTATCAACTAGGTTATAAAGGTACTCTGCCTGGACCCATGATTCCTTCCTGCTCATCTGGTCAATAGTCCAGCTGCAAGAGAAGTACTAATAGGGTGCAAACTCAAGATTGCTCATGACTTGATATTCAGTTTCTGGGTATATCAGTTCATGTCAGTTAGAAAGTTCATACCCACTTTCTGGGTCAGTGTTCTGGACACAGGTAGGTAGTTATGGTATCACCCTTAAAAGAGAATATAATAGACTAGATCCTAGGCTATAATTGCTCCCATTTTTATCACCTCATTAGAAGAGACAGGCACCCAAGCATGGGCTGAAGTATAGGCATCTAAACCACCATGCCTCTCCTTAGATATGCAAATGCCTAAACCAATGAACTCAACTTTTTTTTTTTTAATATACTATATATAACAAAAACATCTACTGAATGACAGGGGTGCATACCTGTATATACTATACACTCCCAGACCCCCAAGGATTTAGATTAGCCTAATTTAAATTCATGCGGTTCTTTTATGAGAAGTATCCCTTTTCTGACTCCAGTTATCATGTTTTGATACTTAATTTTTCTCTATTTTTCATCCTTTCACTTAATTATAATAATTTAATCATCGATGTATCTTAACATATCCCTTAATTTCTTCGAGATCAACATGGGTTTTTTAGAACAGCTTATAAAATTTGAGAGAATTATATAGTTTTTACAGATATTTTTAAGTAAATTACATAGTTATAAAACAGTAACAACAATATAATTCTCTGTTAATTAGATGCAGACCTTAAAAATGTTTTTGTTAGATGAATATTTTTAGGACAACAGAATGAGAGTAAATTCCTATGTGTTATGGTAGGAACAGCTAAGGATGCAGCAGAGCTATGAAATTTACCAGTGAAGATTTTGATTCCTTGAGTGCTATTTAGTTGGATGGCACTTAAAACTTCATGTAGTGAAAGGAAAAACATAGACTTATGGTGAAAAATAAGTAGTATTCACAAAGGTTATACCTTTTGTATATACCTATGCATGCTAGGCCTACGTATTCTTTATCATCAATGGAGAGAGAAGCTCCACAGGATGACTATTCAGAGAAAGTATCTGACTCAGCTGCTGTGAATTGTGTTCTAGAAGAACCTTATATTCCTCCTCTTCTGTGAAGTAGATTAGCCTCTTTAAGTCTTCTTGTATACCTCTGTTCTTTCCCATGCTTTTATTTATCAGAAGATGAATGGAGACAATAGATTCATGTCAGCATTATTAAAGAGCTCCTTTTTGCTTACACAGATTAATAATCAAACCAGCCTTTAGTTACTCTCTGATCTCTTTTTTTCTCTTTCAAATGGCATTTTAAGAATGACATTTAAATAAAGATTAAAATTGAGACATGAGTAAAAAATAGACTTATTCTTTCAAAGTATAAAGCAATACTAGACCCTCTGAAATGCATGTGATACAAACACAGAATGTCTTCTATTGTTTCCTAATCATATATGAGACAGCTTTTGAGATTTAATGTAGGGAGATATTAGGATAAATCTCATGATTGCTTGCCCTTTTTCTTGTGGGAGACTTTTAACTTCCCAGACGTCTGCTGGAAATATAACACAGCAGAGCAGGACCAGTCCCAGAGATTCCTGGAATGTGGCAGACAACTTCCTGATGCAGCTGGTGAGTGAACCGACCAGAGAAGGTGACCTGCTGGATCTCTTCTTTGTGAACAGAGAAGGACTGGTGGATGATGTGGCGGTTGGAGGATGACTAGTGCACATCGATCATGAAATAATAGTGTTCTCTATTCTTAGGGAGGGCAGGAGAGCGGGCAGCAGAACTGACATCCTGGACTTTCAAAGGGCTGACTTTGTCTTGCTTAGGCACCTACTTGACAGAATCCCTTGGGAGATGATCCTGAAGGGTATAGGGGTCCAGGAAGACTGGGCACTCTTTAAGAAGGAAGTGTTAATTGCTCAGGAGCTGGCGGTCCTCAGGTGCTGTAAGAGAAGCTGGAGGCAGAGAAGAGCACCCTGGCTGAACAGGGAGCTTTGAGTGTAACTCAGGGGAAAAAGGACAGTTTACAGCCTTTGGAAGAGGGGGCTAGCCACACACAGTGATTACAAAGAGGCTGTGAGGCTATGCAGGGCAGAAATCAGGAGGCCTAAAGCCAGCTAGAAATTAATCTGACTTCAGCAGTCAAGGATAAAAAGAAATGTTTCTGTAAGTATGTCAACAGCAAAAAAAAAGACCAGGGAGAGCCTCCATCCCCTGCTAGACAAAGGAGGAAACATGGTAACAAGTGATGAGGAAAAGGCTGAGGTGCTTAACATCTTCTCTGCCTCAGTCTTTAATAACAAAACTAGTTGTACTGAGGGAATCCAGCCTCCTCAGCTAGAAGACAGCAGTCCTGACTGACCGGGGAGATCCCAACAAACTGGAAATTGGACAATGTCATGCCCATATGTAAGAAGGGTCAAAAGGATGATCAGGGAAATTACAGGCCTGTCAGCTTGACTTTGGTGCCAGGGAAGCTGATGGAGCAGCTCACCCTGAGTACCACCATACAGCACGTGTCGGACAACCAGATGCTCAGGCCCAGTCAGCAGGGGTTTATGAAAGGCAGGTCCTGCCTGACAAACCTGATCTCCTTCTACTACAGGGCGACCTGTTTATTGGAAGAGGGAAAGGCTGTGGACGTTGTCTACCTTGATTTTAGCAAGGCCTTTGACACCATTTCCCACAGTATTCTCCTGGTGAAACTGGCTGCTCGAGGCTTGGATGGGCACACGCTTGGCCGGGCCCAAAGAGTTGTAGTGAATGGAGTTAAATCCAGTTGGTGGCCGGTCACGAGTGGTGTCCCCCAGAGCTCAGTGTTGGGGCCACTCCTGTTTAACATCTTTATTGATGATCTGGACAAGGGGATCGAGAGCACCCTCAGTCAGTTTGCAGATGACCCCAGGTGGGTGGGAGTGTTGATGTGCTCGAGGGTAGGGAGGCTCTGCAGAGAGACCTGGACAGGCTGGAGCCATGGGCTGAGGCCAACTGGAGGAGTTTCAATTAGGCCAAATGCCGGGGGCTGCCCTTGGGCCACAACAACCCCCAGCAGCGCTACAGGCTTGGGGAGGAGTGGCTGGAGAGCTGCCAGTCACAGAGGGACCTGGGGGGGTTGATTGGCAGCCGGCTGAACAGGAGGCAGCAGTGTGCCCAGGGGGCCAAGAAGGCCAATGGCATCCTGGCTTGTGTCAGCAATAGCGTGGCCAGCAGGGACAGGGAAGGGATCTGAGCCCTGTACTCGGCACTGGTGAGGCCGCCCCTCGATTCCTGTGTTCAGTTTTGGGCCCCTCACTACAAAAAGGACATTGAATGACTCAAGCGTGTCCAGAGAAGGGCAACGGAGCTGGTGCAGGGTCTGGAGCACAGGTCGTACGGGGAGCGGCTGAGGGAACTGGGGGTGTTTAGTCTGGAGAAGAGGAGGCTGAGGGGAGACCTCATCGCCCTCTACAGCTCCCTGAAAGGAGGCTGCAGACAGCTGGGGATGAGTCTCTTTAACCAAGTAATAAGTGATAGGACAAGAGGTAATGGCCTCAAGTTGCATCAGGGAGGGTTTAGACTGGATGTCAGGAAGCATTTCTTCACAGAAGGAGTTGTTAGGCGTTGGAATGGGCTGCCCAGGGAGGTGGTGGAGTCCCCATCCCTGGAGGTGTTTAAGAGTTGGGTTGACATAGCACTGAGGGATATGGTGTAGTTGGGAACTGTCAATGTTAAGTTAATGGTTGGACTGGATGATCTTCAAGGTCTTTTCCAACGTAGATCATTTTGTCATTCTGTGATTTCAAAGGTATCTGACATTGACTGTGCCTAGAAACATGACACATTAATATTTCTAGTATTTTCTGACTGTTTAAAAATACACAGACGTTTAATATTTGAGTACGCTAATATAACATATACAGAATTTTAAGGTTATCAGGAAATACTCTGATATCACAGATGTGATACAGAAGTCAAATGAAAACATAGATTTTTACTTTATTCTGAAATAATAAATATTTTCCCATGCTATGTTGGGATTACAAAGAAACACTTTTTTACATTTCATCTAGAGTTATGTCAATTTGATAACTGCATTCTTATTTAGCTGAGGTCTTGCTTTTCCTGTAGAAATGATACTTTTACCTGACTATCTGTTGCTTTCACCCAGAATCTTCAAGACATAGAAGCAAAGTGATAAAGAACAGACCAGTGATACAGCTCTGTCTTGACTTGTTAATATTTGACTGACTGAAGGCTGAGTTTTAATTCACCTAAATGCAGGGCCTTATAGATACAGACAGAGAATGTAGAACATAGTTTTTATTACTTTGGAAAATAATGATAATGAAAGGTGATTGTGAATGTCTGTATGCAACTAAATATGGGGTCCCATTCATACTGCATTTTGCACATTGCAATAATGAATGCGAATATAGAAGTGATTTCAGTGACATGCTGTCCTGGTTTCAGCTGGGATAGACTTAATTTTCTTCCTAGTAGCTGGTATAGTGTTGTCTTTTGGATTTAGCATGAGAATAATACTGATAACACGCAGATGGTTTTAGTTGTTGCTAAATAGTGTTTATACTAAATGAAGGATTTTTCAGCTTTTCATGCCCTTCCATCAAGGAGGCTGGAGGGGAAGAAGAAGTTGTGAGGAGACACACAGCCAGGACATCTGACCCCAGCTGACCAATGGAATATTTCATACCATATAACATTGTGCCCAATGTATAAACTGGAGGAAAATGGCCAGGAGAGGGGGGATCGGGGCTTGGGAACTGGATGAGCATCAGTCATCAAGTAGTGAGCAATTGCACTGTGCATCACTTGTCTTTCTTGGGTTTTATTTCACTCTCTTGTTGCTTATTTCCTTTATATTACTGTTTTTATTATTATTATATTTAATTTTATCTCAATTATTAAACGAGTTTTACTGGTTTTCAGTTCTCCTCAACCATCCCACCAGTAGGGGAGAGGAGTAAGCAAGTGGCTGTGGTGTTTATTTACTGGGTGGGGTTAAACTATGATACATGCCCACTGAAATATAATTTCATTTATACCTTTCTAAAAAATGCTGAAATGCAGTAGAGGGTTCAGAGAAGAGCTACAACAACAATTCAAGATTAAAATGATATCATTTTAATAGAAAATTAAAAGGGAATTTGATTATAGTTTTAGGCATCTATGAAGGGACATCTATCAATAGGCAAGACTTTAATCAATTGAAGGAATAACTAACTTTTGATTGTTGAAACTTCAACTAAGAAAAAAAAGTTGGAAGACAGATCAATATTTGATTAGAACAGTGTTGGTTAATTGTAAAAATAACAAGCGCTGTGAAAGTTATAATAATTTAAAGTAATAAAATCATAAACAGATACTTTTCTAAAGGACATGTTTTAGTTCCAGAAAAAAGTGATTTATTATATAAGTGTATATAATAAGGGACAGTTTCTTCCAAAATTAAGAACTACTAGCTGAAATGCTAAGATTATGCAAAACAATTGGTTAAACCACAGAAGTCTTTAATTTAGGAACCTTTGAAGTGCTAAAATATTGACTTTTGTTTGTTTGTTTGTTTGTTTGTTTGTTAGTTAATCGGTATATATTGATTATTTAGGTGGAATACAGAAACTAATAAATCAAAAGGAGGCACTACTAAGGGATGGGTTTCTACCACCAAAATGTTATCACTTACATCCAGTGCCGATGTATCATAAGAATTCATTTGTGGTAATCATCTATAAACACTAAATGAGGGGAAAATATTGACATATTTTAATTTCATACCTATCCTTATTGAAAGAATATGTTAAATGTTTTACTTATTTCTGCCATTTATGGTTTCTTTAAAAATATTCCCCTTTGTTTAAAATATTAATACTACTTCAAAAGATTCCTCTTAATTCTACTTCATTTTTTCTTTCAGTCCCCTTGCTTGAAAAATAGCTGTGAATGTTATATAGCAAATTTCAAAACAGACTTCTGTCTCAAAACATTCAATTTTGTCTCAAATTTGTCTCAAAACATTCAATTTTGTCTCAAAACATTCAACTTTCTTCACCTGCAGATCAAGTTAAAGAACTTTGCCTAATTACAATGATTGAATTTCTCCCTCTGTAGCTCATAACTCATTATTGGAATCTATAATACATATAAAAGCTATAGTCATCTTCATTGACTGAGGATATTACTTGTTTATCTGTTACTGTATGTCTGAGAGCAAAAGGGGACAGCTGACTGTAAGTCTGTATTATTTAAATTTCTTCCAGGCATTTGAGATGGAGGATGATCTTTTTCATGTAGTATATATTAACATAAACAAATAAATATGAGGCATTCAATGTATCGCCCCAGCTGCAATGAATACCAGGTGAAAAGTCAGGTTTGTATATATAAGTGAGGGAGAGGGAGGATAATGGACTGTCCAGAGTAAGACACAGATTTGATGCACAAGGAGGAGACCTGAAAATATACAGAGATACTCTTGGGAGAAGCTGGCAAACTGTGTCTTTACTGGATTCACTAACAGAAAGCAGTGAGCAATTCAATAGCTAAAACCTTCCCTAACAGAAAGGGTAGAACCATACATGCTTGCCCTTTGCAACAGATAACCTTTATCACTTCTCGAGCAAGAGTTCAGAACTTTTATCTTACTGCTGTTAGACATTTTTCAGTATTTCCAATGTACTCCAAAGTACTAATAAGAAGCAAAGGAAAAGGACTGCAATGCAGAAAGCATCTACGTATAAAGGCACACCCCCCCCCCCC
>NW_020799091.1:86021112-86049020 GCF_003259725.1 Athene cunicularia | reverse complement strand
CCCCCCCCCCCCCTATTCATTGTGTTAGAAGACCCAAAGTCACACTCCAAACACTGAAAGCTATACGGGTGGGCAAAACAGCTTCACTAGAATCATCTGGTATTAGCTTAACTTTATCTAGTCTGAACTTTCTTCATTACTTGATAATGCTTTGGTTTTCTAAATATTGTCTCAGATTTGAGGCATTGCACTTGGCTGAAAAGAACTTGAGACAGAGTTATGTTCTAGGAGTATTTAAGATCCTTTTTATATTAACATTTCTGTAGAAGATATAAAGCTGTTGATAAATATAGTGCTCTTACTGGTAAAGTGGAAAAAAATCCTCAAACACATCGCAATGCATACCATGTTTCCTTTTGATAAAACTCTAAATTTCCACATCACTCAGCAATCTTTAATTTAGCTCTACAGCAGCATAATGCCTTTCCCCGATTAAGTAGCCTGTTTTGCAAGCTAAGACAAGGCAGCAGCTGGACTTGCTTATTTCCCAGGTAAGAACTACTGCCTCAGACACCCTGAACAGGGATTTCAGTTAAAATCCACAATCAGTGCCTTTTTTTCTATGTAATTTATTGCTAGAGCTCTTACAGGGATGTTACATTGTCCTAGGGAGTTGTGGAAGATCTGTTCACTCTATCAGAGCTGAAAACAAGTGATAGAATAAATATAAATTGTGCTTAGTTTTCTTTAGGGATCTTAGAGAGTAATTCAATAACAATCTCATTAATACATTTGGAACAGTGTATACCCTATAACAGTCCAATATTCCTTGTGATAATTGCTGTATTCAGGTAGAAGAGAGAGGTATAAAGCTTTATCTATTTGATTCCTATTAGGTGAGTGTAGGACAGCCAAATTATGACAAACTATGACTCCAGCACTGTCTTTTATATATATATATATATATATATGCTATGAAAAAATACAGAAGTGATGATAATGGTTTTCTCATGGCATGAAATCTTTCCAATTACTATAATAAGGTAAATATCTATTATGTGACTATCAAAATCTGGTCACAGACATAAAATTTGAATGAACTCTTATGGGTACTATTCAGACCAATACATTTATTTTTAACCAATAAATAAATGAAATAGGTTTTCCACAAGTTTCTCAAGGTTTTGCAGGTGGTCTTGAATAACATAGTATTCAAGTTAAACAAACAGTGAAGATTTATGACTCATTTTTTCCTGTAACTGATTTTTTTTTTTTCATAAATAGAGCACCATGTGCTTTCTGATGTAAAGACAGCTTCTTCTATATAAAATCCACGCATCATGGGAATTTTCAGTGTAAATACGTTGTATTGCTTCCCAGCCTCTCTGATGGATTAGAGAAAAAAATCTGCACAACCCATGAATTTATAAAAAGTCCAATCAGGCTTTATATTTTATTATTGGGGAGCAAGTTTATTTTCACACAAAGTAGTCTGGATTTCTGTTTTGAAAACTTCAACCACAAAAATCATTGCATTCTTAGTCAATTAAAGTCCTTGTATCTTTTATATCTATTAAATCAGACATTTAGGACTTGATTAAGTGGTCCAAGAAATGAAAGTAGTTCGTAGAAACATAGAATCATTCAGGTTGGAAAAGACCCTTGGGATCACTGAGTCCAACCATCACCCTACTCTACGAAGTTTTCCCCTACAGCATATCACCCCACATCTCATCTAAACGACCCTTAAACACATCCAGGGATGGTGACTCCACCACCTCCCTGGGCAGCCTATTCCACTGGCTGACCACTCTTTCTGTGAAAAATTTATTCCTAAGGTCCAGTCTGAACCTCCCCTGATCAAGTTTAAAGCCATTCCCCCTTGTTCTGTCACTAATCACCTGTGAGAAGAGACCAGCACCAACCTCTCTGCAATGTCCTTTCAGGTAGCTGTAGAGAGTGATGAGGTCTGCCCTCAGCCTTCTCTTCCTCAGACTGAACAGTCCCAGCTCCTTCAATGGCTCCTCACAGGATTTGTTCTCCAGGCCCTTCACCAGCTTCCTTGCCCCACTCTGCACTCGCTCCAGCACCTCAATATCTCTCTCGTATTGAGGTGCCCAAAACTGGACACAATACTCCAGGTGTGGCCTCACCAGTGCAGAGTACAGGGGGACTATCACCCCCCTACTTCTGCTGGTCACACTACTTCTAATACAAGCCAGGATGCCGTTGGCTTTCTTGGCCACCTGGGCACACTGCTGGCTCATGTCCAGCTGTTTGTCAGTTAGAACCCCCAGAGCCTTCTCTCCAGACACTCTCCAGCCACAGCTCCCCAAGCCTGTAGCCATGCATGGGGTTGTTGCGGCCCAAGTGCAGGACCTGGCACTTGGCCTTGTTGAAGCTCATCCCATTGACGTTGTCCCACCGATCTAATCTATTTTCAAATTTATACTCCTTCAGATTTCTGTTTAACTGATGGTCGTTTTAATTAATTCAAACACATGGTCATTTTGCTAGTAGTACCACAGCATTTCTTGCCAAGAGAAAAATCTGCCATGTCCAAACTTTTTCTTTAATTCTCTGAGCTGCCAATATGTCCTGAATCAACAGCAGTGTCTGTGTAAGCTGACTAGTCTGAATCAGCACTGACTTGAAGTCATGTTTGACCTTGTCTTTTATTTCCTTAGAAATTTCAAAAAACAAATTAAATTCTGCTTAATTCTGACCAGACCTGAGTCAAGCCCACATAGAACCATATCTTTTGGAAAACAAAATTGAATATTAGATGGTAATTAAAGTCCTTTTGATAAGCATAGTGGCAGGAAAACTTGAAACTCAATATATATTTTTCCTTTACAGGATAGATTGAAGACAGTTTAAGTCAGATGCTCTAAGAACAGAATATAATTGTTTACAATAGGTAAATTTCTCCTGGTGTCCTTTTGAGACCTTAGCCTAGATGCTGCTATAACCTTCTGATACACCTGATCTGATATTGCTGTGCAATTCTTCCAGATAAAGGAAGCACATGATAAATTTGTTTTCATTATCTTTGAATCTGTGATTTGGAAGATTAAGAGATAATGGAAGTACTTGTTTCTTTGTCAGTGGGGGTGCTTGATACAAACGAATTCTTGGGTTAAAAAAAAAAAAAAAGAAAAAAGAAAAAAAAAAGAGATAAAACTTATAATTCCAAGTAAAAGATAGGATGAGAAGATATTAGGACTCTTACAAAGCCAGGCTATGGTCTAGACCATGGCTGACATATATTTATAAGCTCTGGCACTTTGAAATACCAAGTTACATGCTTCCACTGTTTCTTAAAATTTTGCATACATGCAGAAGTTGTAGTATTTTTAATCTCCTCATGCCTCTTTAAATGTGAGCCATTTTTTGTTTCCTTCACTCCAATCCACCAACTCAGTCTCAACAGCAAAAAAGGCCAAAACACATCCATTCTTCCTATTTTGGTGCTATGTAATCGCCATTTTTTTTTGGCTACGATTCCTTGGTTTATGTGTATAGTACCCAAAAATTTCTTGATGGTGTCCCGTTATGTATCTGTCATAACTGTAGCTTCCAAACTCCACATGATCAGCTGGATATAACATAGTCTGGCAGTATAGAAAACAAGTCTTCCCTTGTGTTGCAGTCATTGGAAACAAGGATTATGTCTTTGGTAAGGAAATGGAGTAGTGAACAGTTAGTTTTGCAATGACAGCAGTGAACTTCAGTGAGAATAAAGGTAAATGTCTTTCTATCTTCCTGACATACAATATGGGCTACTGACTCATTAAGCTGGTTTTCATTTATCTCGTTAGGTTCTCATGCTTTCATTTTTATGTTCTCCTGCAATTATCACTATGTTCTGAGCAGATTAACAAACTATTTTTTGAAGAAGAAAAAACAGAAAACCATATGCTTCTCAGAGGAAGAAAAGTACATTTATTCAGAGTCATAGACTAATATTGTGTTGCATCTTTCAAATTGTTATCTTCCAATCTTCTATTTATATGTATATAGTTTGTTGTAAACCAGAATTGTTTTCAATATGTTGTTGCAGAGGAAGAGAGGGATTTTGGAGGCGGACAGGTGGTTTATTATTTATTTATTTATCCTTTTAAAGCAAGGTTTGCCTATTCATAAAACATGAGCAATGACGCTTGAAAATGTCTCACAGAAAATCCTCACCTTGAGGAAAGCAAAGTGTTCAGATACTACTTTGGTGAAATTAAATGCTGTGACTAATGCCAGTAATTACCCTCCTTTATTAATTGTTATAAAGGGTCTATTTGTTACCATGTTGGTTCTTATCAAATTGATCTCTTTTTTAGTGAGAGTTGAGGTGCATATTTAGTAGTGTTTCTCTCAGTATTGGAGCAGGAGACACCCGCAGAACCAGAAGAGTTAAATGGAGTTTTTTTGTAATTACAAATTTATGACACAGAACTGGCATCCACGTGGGGGCTGCGATGAGGACTTCTGAGAGCCTGGTCACTGCAATAACAAGACCAGAGCACAGCATTATTGGTACAAGACCATCTCCTTAAATGCCTGATTCAGCTGAAACTACTTGAAGATTAAATTGAAGGACACCACACATGAAGCCTCACAATGTAGCTATTTAATGTTTTATAGAGTGAGAGTTGCATAAATTGAGTAAGAGCTAAACAAAGGAGAGAGACGAGCAGTGACAGTGCAGATAAAACCACATCTCTCATTTAGTTCTAATGTCACACACCAGGAAATAAAAGGCAAATTCTGCTTTTCATTTACAGCAGAGGCATTAGGAAGGCACTGTATTCATACCAAACTAATGAAGAAGATCTTAGTAAGTTCGCTTTCTAGTTTTTGGATTGTTCTACATCTGAGTACTACCACAGTCACCTTTTACTTTGAGAAGATTTAATGACCATAATTAACTTTTACATTGATTAATATACCTTAAAGGAATACGTTAAGGTAGCATGCTTAAGGTCCAGACTCTATATGTAAATAAACCAGATAAAATTAAATGCTTTGTGATTTGTATTTCTTATTGTAATAAGATAAAATTTTGAAAGGCACATCTAACCAGTCGTAGATGTCACTGACCCAACAGAACATTTACAAATATTCCTCAGGTACTTTTTCTTTTTGAAAGAAAATGATGCATTTAGCTAAAAGTATGAACCACAGCAAAGTCTTTTATATACATCAGACATCTAAGCATATTTATTTAGTTATGAATATTCATCATATTTTATATTACAGCACTGCTTAAAGGCCTAACTTGAACTACTGTATTATTGCAGGAGATACAACCCTGGCCATGGTGAAGCTCATAAAGAATATGAAAAATGCTAATTTATGTCCAGCACACAAAGATACAGAGATTTCCTCTAGGTCTTATGGGAGATTCAGAAAAATTGCAGTCAGTTCCATTATTTCAGGGTCCTGTAAGGTCATCGTTGAACTCAACTTCTTGGTTGCTGTCCAAAATATCCATAGTCTTCATAGATCTATTTCTGGTATTCACAGTTCATGATGCACAGCATTTGACCACTTTCTGCCACAAGTTTATGTAATTTTTTAGGAAGTGGATTTATGGACATGCCACCAGTATATGAGAATAAATCAGACATTCATTTCCAGCTTTAACATACCTGAAGCCAATAGACTTTCAGGTGTGTAAAGGTATTTGGCCTCCTAAAGAAGGAGAAAAATACCTGCTGTGTTTAACAAGAGTGCTTGGGTGCCTAATTCCATTTTCATAAGATAAATGTTATAAATACCTTCAAAGGACTTTCCTTGGATGTTACTTTTAAATGATCGGCCAATAGTCTTGATTCTACTCACTCTAAAATCATCAATAAGAGTCCCATTGGTTGTACCAGTGGACAATGAAGCCCATACTCTATCTGTATCATGAAAGAGTAAATGGTATCTCATATGAGCAGAACAACAGCTTCAGTTTGAAGTAACAGTGATCTACGAAGTATGCAACTTGTCTAGAAAACATACTGAAAATGAATTCTGGTTTTGAGAACCAAAGAAAAAAGCTGGATGTTCTCAGTGAGACATTAAGCAGTCTGTAAGTCAATTCTAAGTGCACACAAATACCTCATCACTGTTCAGACTAAAAAAGAAGTTTCTAATTTAAAGTATAAAAGGTTGTCCCTGTAGCTTCCCTGAGGTAAGGAGCCACTATTAAAATATGGTATATTAGGTTATGATTATTTTGTTGCTGTTTTTAAAAGTATGGTAACATAGGAATATGCTATTTCATTTAGATTTTAGTGTACTTCCATATCTTTCTATCTTCTTTTCACAAAAGGAAAATTAAAACAGTGTTTTAATGCAGAAGTGTTGCCAATGCATATAAATTCTAAGATTGATTTGAAAGCATTCTGAAAATATTTGTAAAATTGCACGTAAAGGTCATGCTGAGCTTCTGCACACCTCAATCTATTCAGTCACATTAGTAAAACAGTTACTGGATCAGAGTTTGCACAAACAACTTTGAGGCTGGTTAGAGCCTTAAAAAAAAAAAAAAAAAAAAAAAAAAAAAAAAAAAAAAAGGAAAATAAAAATAAAATTGCTACTGCAAATGCTGATAAGAGTAGTCAGTACTTGAGATACCTGTTATTATTAATCCCCCAGGTTTGAGCTATGGAGTTATTATCAAGATAAACAGACATCGTTAATAAAATTGAAACTTACAGTACCATCATCGAGGGAACCATTCATATAATAGAAAGACTGACTTTAATCTAATCAGTGAACACATAGAAAAAATACAAACTCTTTCATAACACTGAGTTATTTGAATGTTTTAGTCCCAGATGGTATTCATATATTCAGCTTCTCCATTCCTTCCAAGGGGAAAACCAAATGTAAACATAGAAAAAAAATAAATTGTTTGCTCTTATTGAGACCATGTTGAATACTTTAAATATAATATCTTCAAACTGTTAACCCTTCCTCTTTCTTACTAAAAGGCATTTTGTAATCACAAGAAATCTCCCTTTTTTTCAGGAAAACATGCATAAACTATTTCCCCAAGTTTATCCAAAAGAGTAGATCAAGTCAGTGAAGTAGTAGTTTTAACATTATTGAAAGTAAATAAGAAAATATTTCATAAGAAATATTCATTATATGAGGAAACTTGGAACTGAATGGCTTTGATGTTTCAAAGGTATTTTATCACTATTTCGGCTGTTTGGTCTGGTCCCATACAAAGAATAGTTTTACTGCAAGTACATGCTCAGTAATTAATATAAAACCAAAATCTATGCTGAATCTAAATCTGTTTTCAGCTGAAGAAAAGTGCAGGACAGGACAAGGGAGAAAGGAGAAGGAGAGGGAGAGAGAGAGGAGAGGAGAGGAGAGGAGAGGAGAGGAGAGGAGCAAGAGTTATTACGACAGTTTTTCCTGATTGCCTACCAGAATTCTGCTCCATTAAGAAGTATGTTTAAAGATCCAATAGTCAGATCAGATACACTTCCATGATTTGGTTATGTTTCTGTTATTAGTGTCTTCCTTCTCTACACACACTATCATAGCTATTTTGGGAGAAAAGGGTTACTTGTGCAGCAGTGTTATACTTTTCAAGAATTTTAAGGAAATTTCAAACACCAGGAAAATCCCAGAAACTGAGTAGTCATGGGGAAGGACAGCCTCTTGGTAGTATTGGTAATGTTACAATGACATGACTTGCAGGCACTCACAAATTATGTAAGATCCCTCAGCAGTAGTGAATCTGATGTGTACTTGACTCCTATTTTTACAGATAGCCATGTCACAACTCAGTCTCTCACCATTTTACAAAGATATCACACCTCCCCCCTAAAGGCCTCTTGCCACTTGCTCATGCTGTGTCCTCAAGATCTTACACCTTCAGCATTTCCTTGCATAAAACCTGAGCAGACAGGCTGCAACATCTGCCTCAGCCTCACTGCTCTGTCAAACACGTGGAGCATTTGGAGCAGATTACTGAAGAAAACAATCTATTAAAGAACATGTGTGAACTTTCACAATTCTTAAGGAAAGGAAAAAGATGAGCAATTTCAGGATGTCAATATCTGTATGTTCAGGATAACATTAGGCAATAAGTTCTTTTAAACAATAATTTTGGCAGAAATTCTGCAGATTCACTGCTCTACATGGCATGACAATGGCAACATATAAATTGCAACCATTCTTAGTCAAATTAAAACACAAAATCAAAATGCATAGGGTAACAGATCTTGGGCAGATTATAGGGATATAACCTGGGAGTGCAGGGAGGGGAGCAGAAAAGCCGAGGCTGCTTTGGATGGAACTGAACTTGGCTAGGGATGTAAAAAATTAAGAAATAAGAAGGGTTTCTTCAGACACAAAGGACAACGAAGGAAGATGAAAGAAACTGTACTCACCTGATGAGCAAAATTGGAGACCTGGGTACAACTGACATGGAGAAGGATGAATACCTCAACAACTTTTTTGCCTCAGTCTTCATCAGCAAGTGCTCAAACCATGCCTCATAATTCATAAAATCCAAAGGTGGACTGGGAGAATGAAGAACTGCAGACATAGGAAAAGATCAGGTTCAAGACCCTCTAAGGTACCCGAAGGTGCACAAGTCCATGGGACTTGATAAGATGCATCCACATGTCTTGAGGGAACTGTCTGATGAAGTGGCTAAGCCACTATCCATCATATTTAAGATGCCAGGGCAGACTAGTGAATTTTCTAAGAAATTATTTACTATGAAAGTGATGAGACACTGGCACAGGTTGCCTGGCAGTGTTCAAGGCCAGGTTGGACGGGGCTTTGAGCAACCTGGTCTGGTGGAAGGTGTCCCTGCCCATGGCAGGGGGTTGGAACTGGATGATCTTTAGGGTCCCTTCTAACCCAAACCACTCTATGATTCTATGATTCTTTTTATGTAGATTTCCTTATCTGTTCTCCTTCTCATCTTCAGTATAGTCTAAGTTCTTTGCACTTACATAAACACAACTTGTATTTGTTTTTAGCAGTATATCATCTGTAGCACATGACTTGATTTAGTGGGAGAGGAAATATTAGAGAGAGAGAAGAGGATTTATAGTGAATTTGGTTAGGCTCTGAAGCTGTCTCCATTTTGAGTTGGCTACAAAGCTTCTTCTGTTGATAGTTATTTAGAGAAGGCACATGATCTGAATATCCATTTTATAGACATTGATGCATCTGCAAGTGGCATGCATGAATCCAAAGAGTGAGCTAGTGGAATGTCATTCTTGATCTTCAGCAGTCACAGACTGCATTTCTGTCCCTCTGACTAGAACCTGTTTGGAAGAAAAAGGCAAAGAAATAATCTCTTATTCTTCTGCTGGAATCACACCTATTCACGCATTGGATAGACCATGCTTCTGGTAAGCTGTTAACTGAGATGCATTGATGTATTTTCACTTTTGCCTTCAACTTCTGATTGGTCAAATGTTCTGTCAAATGACTAGATGACTATATACCTCTTACCCATCTTTTTTTTTTTTTGATTAATAAATTATTAGTACTGTACAGATAATTAGGGCATCCAGCATTAACCAATTAAAGAAAAATAAGAGAAATTTAGAAGGAAAATATAAGGCCTTTATGTTTCTCTTTAATAAGGAACAAGAGATTTTTTTTGTCTATGACACAACATTCTGCTTTTTGAGGAATAGCATTATATTGAATCAGTCTGTGTGGTCCATAGGGGTATGGTGTTCTGTAAAGGGGAAATGAATGACATTATAAAAAATGTATAATAACAGATAATTATTTTATGTATTTTCAGCAGTGTAAGGTATGTATTTTTAGCAGAGTCCACAATAGGTGCTTAAAACTTTTTCCTATACAAAAATTCTACAATGTGTCATAATACTTCTTGAGTCAAAACCTAAGAATAGACAATTTCTCACATTTTCCATAAATATATCTTTTGCTTTTGTAGAGACTTAGAACATTTCTTATAGATACCTCATGATATCTTAAGAATTAAAAAGGGATTTTATGAGATACCACATTTCATTTGGATTTTCAAACCAGCATATTATCTGAGCTGCAAAGAATAGTGTTTTCTTTCCTAGTGTTTGGCACACAGAGTACTTTCAGAATGCTTTTGGGGAGGGGAGCAAAATGAAAGTTATTTATCTGTATGAAGAACAGATTGCATTTCTTATTTTCTAACAATATAATATTAATAAAATGTTTAAAATGCTCCTTCAGACTTTACTAATACCTCCACTTGGAAAGACATGCAAAGTCATCCAAAAGAAGTATGTACTTGCATAATATCTGCATATTAAATTTAAAAATATATAAATGCATAATACACTGAAGATTAGTTTAAACCCTCAAAAAATCCAAGAAGATTTGGAATTGGATTGAATATTTTCTTTTTGCATCAACTTCTTGGCAAAACAAATCATGAAATAGATTGTGATACAGTCTTTCCTCCACACAATTTCTAATTGCATCTTGTACTTTAAATATGGCATATGTCTGGATTTTTGTTCAGCCTTCTGTCTTTGGAAAGCTTCAAGAATACGTTAAAAAATACATACTAAATACCGAGATAATTAGATTAATCATGGTGTTTCTTAGTCAAAGACTTGAATGGTAACAATTATAAATGTTGTCTTGCATATTACTTTGCTTTCATAAGTGAAGGTAATTGTATGATTTTGGGAAGAATAATTTCACATACAGATAATCAACATGCCCTGCACTTCTCATAGAGACAACCTTGTTGCCCAGTGTACGTTTGTCATGGTTTAACCCTAACTGGCAACTAAGCACCAAGCAGCCAAGTATTCACTCCTCCTCCAACCCCCTGAAGGGATGGGGAGGAGAACTGGAAATAAAAATAAAACTCGTGGGTTGAGTTATTCAGGACAACATTCTTTTGGTTTCATATTAAAAATAACAGTGCTGATTTTATGCACATTTAGTAAGTTGTTACTCATTTGGAAAGATCTACTCGTGATTGAGGCTACACAGACAAAACCCATGATTAAATAGTCAAGAATGTGGGAAGTCAGGAATGATGAGCAAGAAGTTGTGGTTTTTGTTGACAAGTTATGCTCAGCATAGCTACATGTATGAGAATTCCTGAGCTCAGATCTTGCTGTCTGCCTCAGAAAGTCTGACAGTTGTTATGAATGGATTTGCAATTTTGGCCAAAAATCTCCGTAACAGAACAATTTTCTTCTGATTCACAGGAGCAACATTTCAAATATTTTCAAATGGAAATATCAAAACATTACATTCCAGCAAATGTCAAAATGTTTTATTTCAACATTTTCATTTTCAAAATTGAAATATTGCAGTAGGATTTGGAGGAATTTTTCTTTTTTTATTTTCTTTTTTTTTTTTTTTTTTTTTTTTTTTTTTAATGTCATGAGAGATTTCAAGATTTTGAATCTTCAGTTGGCATCTAGAAATTAAAGGCTGAAATCTTAGCTAAAGCTCCTTAATTTCAACTACATCTAGCTGCAGATGAGATTTGGGGTGGTTTTTTACACTGATAGAGCTAAATAATGGAAGTTAACAGATAGAGCTAATTAAAGAGGTACAGGTCTGCATGTTTGAGTACATCTTTCAGTTTTTAAGAGGACTGAGATAGGAGCTGTTTCATATCAGGAGGTAGGACATGTTATTGGAATGCAAAAATCAACTCAGAATCTAAGTTTCCACCCTTAAAATATATTATATATAGTTCATCTAAGCTACAAAAAAGGAAAAAATCTTCAAAATTGATAACATACGTCCACAGCATAAAGCAAATAAAAAGTGTGACTGTTTTGGTGGGGTTTTTTTTAATCTCAAGATTTTAAAAACCAGATTCATAACTTCAAGGGAATGACTCATGATTTTTGAATGCTTCGAATCAGATATTATTAGAATTTCTAGACAGACAGTTGGCCTGTCTAAATAATGTTATTGAATAAAAGGCCAAGTTAAACCTTCTACTCTTCATTTTCTTATATTGTTGTAGTATGCCTGGGTAAAGAAAGTATCATTTATTATCTTGCTTACTTGCTGATATACAAACTACACAGAATTTGACTGAGAAACCAGGATAGCAGCAATTTATGCACTGATAATTTATGTATGGTTTTGGTTTACGTAATTCTTTCTTTATTCAATAAAAAATGCATAGTTGTCATGGAAACTGCTACAACACAGGATTTGGATTATTGTGAAGAGGCAGGGCATCTTTATAAACAAACACAGAAGACACATAAATCAACTGTTAATCAGCATCATGCATGTTCTTAAGACAATAGAGCTTGAGTTTCTCACTCTTGTTGAAGGTGTACAGGTTCAATCTTTCCACTTGACATCCTCAAATATAATATAGAAAGATATACTGAAGTTATGTTATGTCCCAGTGACTGCACTTGTGAATAACTGTGTTCAACAGTTTGTTTATAAGCACAGACATATCCTCAAAAAAGTCTCTTTATTCTCTAGACACTTAGTAAAACTTATGACCTCTGTGTAAACCTGCAATATCAAAGGTATGTCTATCTAAGAAGATACTGAAACCATTAGCACTTTGTTAACTCTACAGGAGAGAAGAAATCTGTGTTAACTGTATGCATAGGACAGAAGGGACAAATGAGTTTTATTTTATCTACTACTCCTATTTTCAGTTCTTTTTATATCTTGCTCGTCTATTTTTTCCTCTTTTTGAAAATTCTTGGCTTTTCATTCAGAATTAAAAATAATTGCTGTTCTCCCCCAACATACACACACACACCCCCATCTACTTCATAATCATGTCTATTAAAAACCATCTCCGTTGCTATGTGAATTCTGTACACTTCTACTTTTCTCTGTTTCCTCATGCTGATTGACTTGACATTGTGAAATGGAAGTTTCAGAAAAAAATATTTGGTATTTAATAAGAATCCTTAGACCAGTTTAGAACTAATCAGTCCTGAACAATGGATTGTGGGGGGTTTTATTATTATTTTTAAAATTTTTTAGAATGGTTTGGGTTGGAAGGGACCTTTAAAGGTCATCTAGTTCCAACCCACCTGCAATGAGCAGGAACACCTTCAACTAGATCAGGTTGCTCAGAGCCCTGTCCAACCTGACCTTGAATATTTTCAGGGATGGGACATCTACCACCTCTCTAGGCAACCTGTTCCAGTGTTTCACCACCTTCATGGTAAAAAATGTCTTCCTTATATCTAGTCTAAATCCACTCTCTTTTAGTTTAAAACCATTACTCCTTGTCTATCACTAAGGGTCTTACTAAAAAGTTTGTTTCCATATGTCTTACAAGGCCCCTTTAAGCACTGGAAGGCTGCAGTAAGGTCTCCCTGGAGCCTTCCTCATAGGAGAGGTGCTCCATCCCTCTGATCATTTTTGTGGCCCTCCTCTGGACCCGCTCCAACTGGTCCATGTCTTTCCTGTTCTGAGAACTCCAGAGCTGAATGCAATATTCTGAGGCGGGGCGGGGGGCCTCTCAGGAGAGTGGAATAGAGGGAATAAATCAGTTCCTTTGACCTGCTGGTCATGTTTCTTTTGATGAAGCCCAGGATACAGTTGGCATTCTGGGCTGCGAGTGCATGTTGTCAGCTCATGTCCACCTTTTCATCCACCAGCACTCCCAAGTCCTTCTCAGTAGGGTTGCTCTCAATCCCTTCATCCCTCATGCTTCATACAGGGGACTGCCCCAACCCCTTTGCAGGATCTTGCACCTGGCCTTGTTGAAATCAACAAATTCACGTGGACCCATTTCTCAAGCTTGTCCAGATCCCTCTTGAATAGCATCCTATCCCTCAAACATGTCAACTGCATCACTCAGATTGGTGTTATCTGCAAACTTGCTGAGGGTGCACTCAATACCACTGTCTATATCATTGATGAAGATATTAACCAGTAGTGGTGATGTTGTAAGAGATGTTTTCTTTTGATGCTTTACACAGGATTAGTCAAAAAAGTGTGTTTCAGAGAGGGTCTAGGTCATAAATTATTTAAATTTGGGTGCTTAGTTTGAATTTCCTTAAAAGGGAAAAAAATTAGCAGACATCAGGAGATACTATTTTATGAGGAAAAAATGTAAAAATGTTAAATATTTATACAATCTGTCCAGCATTCCATGTATTGAAAATGCTATGTGGAAAAAGCAATAAACATACGTACTAAATAAAAATAATTTAATTCTGAAGAAAATATATATTACAAGCATGTTCATAGAATCATAGAATAGTTTGGGTTGGAAGAGACCTTAAAGATCTTCTAGTCCCAAACCCCCTGCCATGGGCAGGGTCAGCTTCCACTAGACCAGGTTGCTCAAAGGTCCCTATTTATTATTGTGAATTTGCTGCACTGAGATAATTTTTAAACAGGGTTAACCAGGGTACTCGTTCAGATGCTGATGACATCCTGCAGTTCTCCATCAACTTACCATTCTGCACACAGGGCTTCAGCTGTGCACAACCTCACTGCTTGTCATTTCCCCTTATGCTGCTGAAGGTTGCTACTTAGGCATAGCTATTCCTAGGCTGTTTCTGAAATGGTATCTTAAATTCTTTCCTTTCCTGCATCATCTTGACAGACTAGGTTAGGAGGAACACATGTGCAGATGAAGATAGAAACAGAGACACTTGATGGTGTAAGGCTACATCAGTAACCTCCTAGCCTTCAACCACCATCACCTAAAGAGTAAAATAATACTTTACATGCTACCTTTGTGCCATGAGACACATACACTAAGGAATGAGAGAGTGCAAAGTCCTGAAAGAAGAATGGAAAGACCATCTGTGGGGCTTTTTTTTTTTTTTTTCTTGGAATGTCATAGTGTTTGACTGCTTGGCAAAAACTCTCTTACATGAAAAAACTTTGTTCCTCTTCATTGCCTAATAAAATATATACCACACCTTACATGTTTACGTATCCAAACACATGGATCAATTAAGCAGCAAGTATATGTAAATTAATTACTGTTTTATATAATTTATATCCCTAAACATGGTTACCCACTAACTCCACTCCATTTAAATGTTCAGATCTAATAAATTACATCAGGTATTCTAAAGCTATTATCTAATTAGTGTCAAATGTTTACTATAATTAAATTCTATATGTCAAATGGGGAAAAAAAGAAATGATGTGAATCTGCTTTGCAACTAAATTAAATACTTTGTAGGAGAAAAAACACTAAGAGCCACTAGAAACTTACCATAGCTCTTTCAGTGGATGGGAAAGCCTCAGTAAACTTCACACTTAGGATTACATGAGATATCACTTCAGCAAGGCCAAGCTATGGAATGAAGATATAAAATGATACAGCCCTAATGACTGAAAAATCTTTACCTCTGCAAGGTGGATGTTTGTAACAGCAACTTTTTGCTTAAACTACGTAGATGGAATAATATATCTAATTTTTACTAGTCAGGAGAAGACAGTTTTGGAATAGATTTGATGTAGGTGTTTTCCCTAAAATATGGTTTTGATCAGAAAATTACAACTTGTCAAAACTTGTAGGTCAGTGCTCCAGGTATTTTGATGACTGCAATATAGTGTACAGCTCATGTTAAGCTAGTCAGATCTACTGCTAAAGCAGTAGCATAATAACTTTAAATTCAATATAAACACCTGTGACTGCCGTGTAGATATACCTTAACATCCCAGCACTCATGTAGTACATGGGACATATGTGGAACTCACTATTCATGTACAGCAATGCAGGCAGATCTCTCCAATCACATCTAGTTCACATTCTCTATTGAAGACTGTTCTACAGCTTCTCCTAATTACTGTTTTTTTTGTTTGTTTTTGTTTTTGTTTTTTTTATGCTGCACACTGTAACATGCATGACCAAAAGAAATAAATTCTTATTTTTAACTGAAATTCTTGCTCTCCAGGGAAGTGTTATGCAGCATTATCCTATGTTTCTCCTACTCATTTGTGCTACCCAAAATGGAGGTTAAGTTAATGATAGGTTAAAGATGTAAGCCTCTGAGTAAATTTGGTATTGAACTTTTGTAATAGCCACACTAGATTGGAGCTATTGTCTAACATGTGAAATGACTCAGACCTAAGAACAGTCCAGAGATGACAATGCACACAGAACAGAGTTTTTTCATGTCTCCATCTGCCAGGTGGAATAGCTCATTCTCACAATGGCCTCACCAATATTCCATCAACTTGAATGTTGTTGGAAAGCCAGGGCTTCCTCCAATTCCCTGGGAACACTGGGTGGGAGCACCTCCAAGGCAGACTTATCCTTCATTACTTCCCTGTAAACCTGTGCATAAGGTTGTGGCAATATGTTAGTGCATGTCTGAAATTCAGTTTGTGACCCTGATGAAAAAAATATATGCAGACCTAGATAATAACATTTACATTTAGAAGAATCAAAATTTACCTGCCATTTTTCTTTATTCATGCTTACATATATTCGTGTTTTCTTAAACTTGCATGCCAAGGGTGTGGTAAGAGGGCAAATTATGATGAGGAAAAAGAAGAGAAAAATATAATAAACACTTTGCTCTGGTCAATAATACCATCATGGCAATGTGTAAAGCAGAAATGCTTATCATAACGCTGTCATTTACAATGCCATGGATACTAACTAAATTC
Source organism: Athene cunicularia (assembly GCF_003259725.1). Lineage (NCBI taxonomy): Eukaryota > Metazoa > Chordata > Aves > Strigiformes > Strigidae > Athene > Athene cunicularia. Next base: position 86,032,496 of record NW_020799091.1, on the reverse strand, counting down.
CTTAGCTGAAAATTTTAGTGTTCATCTTTCTAGTAGTAAAAATTGCACAAGGCCAGAAGGCTACTGCAAATATACTGAAATTTTTGTAGGATTTATAGTCAAATCATGTTAAATAAGAGCATTTTTACAGAATGATTTGCACATGAAAGAAAGCTAGGAGGTTTATGCAAGTGCAAAGTAAGGTATTAAATATCCTGAAAAAACACCACTAACCCTGCTTTGGGATCACTATTACAGTTGTTCCTATGGTAACCAGTTATTTGTGCTGCATGCATCATCATCTATATTTCAGGAACTGGAGCACTGGAAAAAGGGAAGGGAAAAAGAACACGTGTTATACTGAATTAATTCCGAAGACAAGCCCATATTAAAGTACTTGACCCTTTGGGTAAAGAGCAAAACACCTTCATGTGATTTCACACATATGACTCTTGAAAATAGGGTTCTCAGAAAAGGGGCTATGAAAAATTGACATACACTTACTCATCTGTTTCTCGTTTTGTTCCGAATCATATCTCTAGTTCATTGTTAAATAGCAGTTTCAGTCTCGTGTAAGCTGCACAACCAAGGTGCTGAAGGGAGAAGGTGTTTGGTTGCTTTCAAGACCACATACTTCCACAGGACTGCAGGCAGTAGCAAAACACTGATAGCCATTTGAAGTAGCTAGTTATAAAAAAAAAGGCAGAGGCTTGCCCAGAGTGGGGCGTGAGTTACGCTACAGGTAGTCATTTGGGACAAAAGATCCACTAGCTTCAATAATGTTCAGTTCATGGGGGTAGGTAGAGTATGTTCCTCTCTAAGCTTTCTTTTGTTAATGCAGTAGGGCTTTGGTGTGAGGTTTCTGAATGCTGAACTTCTGGTAACATGCAGAAAGATTCAGCTGCTTCTTAGATCCAGGACTGAATAAACAAAGCTGGCAGCTATCAAAACATCCTTTCCACTATAACCTGAATACATTGGATCTTGTATCAGTGAGGGAATTCAAATTTGAAACTTTTCAAAGTTCAGTAGTTTATTACAAAGAAAAACTATTATTTACACTTTCAAAATTATGTAACAAAGGATAAAAGGACCAAATCCGCAAAGATCTTTGAGTGCCCCATCTCTATTTATATATACCACAATTCCAATTGAAATCAAAGGGAAATCAGACTCCCAAAGGATATCTGAATCATAAATACTTTTGCACATCTGTTTTTTACTTATGTAAACCAGGAATTAAATGGAATTTAGTAGACCCTGTTCAAAAGTATGTAAGATGAATCTTTAAATTTCCCTTAATGTCATGAATTCTGTCTCTGTGCCTGTGCATAAGTATTGGAAAAGTCGATCTATATTTCCTATATAGGCTTGGTGTGAGTTTGGACATTTGACATTCTTCTGCTGAAGCATCTTGAGAAGACCAGCCTGGTAAACTACAAGACTGTCAAACACATTCAGGCCTCCTATAAAATGCAGCTGGGGTTGCTAATTTTTTTTCTAAAAGGGTGTCATAGTGTCAGTATCTATTTGTTATGTAATACCTTAGAGAATTTGTCTAGGAGCAGGAGGTCAGTTCAATCAGAAACCTAACAGTGATCCAGCCCATGTATCTCTCAAAAGTACCATATCATCAATATATAGACTGTACTGACATTCTCCAAGTTATGCTGCTATGCAAGGACAAATCTGATGTTACAGAGTACACAGAGACAGAGGTAAAGTGTGACATTTTCACTGCCTTCTCTGTGAAAAGGAGGTTCTGGTCCTTGTTTCTAAAGCTCTATCTATATTTAAATTATTCCATTTCTGAGTAAAATGCAACCTTGTGAGCAGAAACTAGTTACAATTGCCTCCACATGGTTGAATGCCTTCAATGCTAGATTAAGACATCATTGGTTTTTTCTGTCTTTTCTTTCTCAATAAATCTTGAATGATTTTCCTCACAATGTTATGGGATCAGATCAACAGGGAACATGCACCACTCTGCATTCCACCAGGTTAATGTGTAGCTGAAGCTTTTTTGGCATTTGGTAAGAAGAGAAGCATGATCCTGAATGAGGAATGAAAATGGGTGTCTCACTTCCGGGAGGAAGTTCTCTGAAGTGTAGGGAACTGAATTTTATATTCCCTACCCTGCCCATGCATCCCATCAAAACCAGTATGGCTGGAAACATGAAAGCAGAACCTGAGGAACTGGGAGAAGGCTTGCAGAAGAGTAACCTGAGGTGGCAGTACAGTAGAAAGGTGAGGACAAGGAAAAGCACAGGATACTAGTTTGGGTGACTGAGTTGTATAGTTGAGGAAGATACAAAGAGGAGCCTCTTCTGTGCCTGGGTGTGACCTGGCATGGAGTTAATGCTCCTGCTGTTATCAGTTTTCTCATTAATTGCCACTGTCTTTGGATGTACCTGTAACTCCTACTACACTGCAGCTGTCACTAAGGCTTACATCTGACTGATCTGAATTTGAAAATCTGGGCTTTTATTGTGCCTGAGCATCATCACTACTGCTCTTCTTGACACAGTTTAAAAGAAAAGAGCTGCTGAAGATCTTTTATATCAAGATCTTTTAGCTTTTTCATTCTTGTCCTTCTTCTGTGAAACTTGTGACATGTTCTCTGAGCTGGATTTACATGAATTATCACCAAACTTTAGACTTATCCGGATCATTGCACTTAGGAAGGAAAATCACAATAAAAAATTATTCTTCCTAATTCAACTGTTCATTTATTGTGTAACTAACTGTTCTGCAAAATCATAACGTCTCTAAGTACCTTGGGCTGTAAACTGAGTACAATAAGTATTACTTCGCCTTGATAGTATTAGTGTACCTCTGTGTCGAAAGCAACCACAAGATTTCATCTGTTATTCTATATATTCTATAGATGAAAGAAAAATAATAATTTGCAATAACTGAAACATATTTACCATGTCTTGTGAAGCTAAAATACTCAGGTAATGTGAGTAATATCACATTATTATTATTAATTTTTAGTAAGGTTCAGGAGAGCTGTGAAGTCTTAACTCTGGGCTTACAATCTTTTATAAATGTTTTCCTCCTCTGGATGTTCTATAATTATTTTCTATGTTCCAGTGTATTAAAAATCAGACATGGAAATGAATGGGTTTTCTTATACACCATAATCAGCATTATCTGTAGAATTTCTGACTTTTCTTGTCTACTTAATGCTATATTTATTTTTTTAGATATTGATATTTAATTGCCTAAATACAATTTAAAAACAGTATTATGGCAAGAGTTTCTGCTATTTACATTTTGATCATGTGTATTATCTTTCTGGAAGGAGGTACACTCCTCAAGTTCTGGAAAAACAAAGAAAAAAGAAAAAATATATAGTGGTTTTCAGCTAAAGATTGAGAAGAGTTGTCAAAGAGTGATCTGAATATTTTTACAAAGTTGCCTCTGATGTTTCTAGAGCTGGGGCATGTTAGAAACTTACAACAGACAAGTGCCTGGGCTTTTGATAGAAAAAGAGGAGTAACATGACTCTGAAGCACATAGCTGTACAAAAGTCACTCCATGTGAACAAAAATGGTCCAGTTTTCATATCTGAGATTGTCCATTCAGTGACAGTTTTTTGTATCCATATGAACCTTTTCAAATGTTATAATACTGAATCCTTTGAATGTTAGTGTTGAAATGCCACATTACAAAGGTGACAGCTTCATAGTTTCTGCTCTTCACAGAAATCACAGATAGTCCATTCCAGAAGAGGGTTCCCTCTCACTGGTACAAATGCATCCTATTGTTCCAGATTTTCAAGTTAAACATACAAAGAAACCCAAACCAACCATACTTATAAGATGTCCTTGATCCTGCAGAATTACTTTTCTCTCCAGTGGGAAAAGAGTTATCATCCTAATGTATCTCATTTCAAAACCAACTGACTCTGGATTAAGACTTGCAAATATTACCTCACTTCTCCAGCCATATAACAGTACCTATAAATATAAGCATGTTTGCATGCTGTATTTTTTAAAATAAATATGACAATAATAACATATGAAGATGTCAGGCATTTTGCAGTAAAGAAAAAAGAATGTTACAGGATGGTGTGTCTTTCTAGACTTAGACTTACTTGGAAACATTTTTTTTTTTTTTTTTTTCTTGATAGAGAAGTAGAAAACACTTTTCATTTTTAAGAGTATTTATACTTTCGTGTGTCAGTCTAGCCAAACTTGAATTTTCTTTTACTTTGGCAGTTCTAATGAATAGCACACCTACATATACCAAGGGAAATCAACTACTTAAACTATTACAATTGATATTCCTTCAAAAAATAATAAAATTTACAACATATTAAAAGCCCATCAAGCAATTTGTTTCCAATCATGTTTTAATAGCTCAAAATCTAGATGAAGCCACTTAAAATAAACAAGCTTCATTTCTATATTAAAAATAATAATAATAAAAAAAAGTACTGTAGAATCTCTGGCATAATGCTAGAGATAATCTTGAAGCAATGTGAGGGCAATGTGAGGAAGCTACCGTACTGTGCTTGAAAGGTTGAAGCCCTTTTGTTCGTTGTCTTCCCCTAAATACCATTTTAGCTTATTGCTTAAATAAGCTTTAAAAATGCAATGTTGTTTGTTTTGATGCTTAACAGTTTTTAAGATATTTTTGCAAATTGCTCTTTTTCTCACTACCATGTTGCAATTTACAGTTCACCCTCCAGCTCAAGCTGCTGCTTTGTTTACATCTCATCAAATTTTCTTTAATTGTCTTCATCTCTTTCCCCACTGAAAAAGTCATCTGTCTTTTTCCCTACTGACTTGAAAACAACTCAGTGGAAAGCAGTACATCTCTTGCAAAAAAATAATAATGAGAGTAAAATTATTTCATAGTTTGATGTTTGTCATCATAGCAAATAAAATGAATACCAGCAGAGCTCCATCTAATGTAGTTTCCTCTTTAGAAAGAGATTTGCCTCAAACACTGATGTTAGAAATCTTGTAATCACTGCTTTTCTAATATTAAATGGCAGAGCAGGATTCGCATTGAAGCTATTATATGAAAAGAAAATTTTAATTTATATCAGCTCAGAGAAAAACCTTAATCACTCAGTAAAATTTGTTATGCAAAGGTATTATAAAATATCTTTCTGGATAAGCTGTCTTGTAAAAGATAAAACAATAGTTCCGTCAACTGAAAGGCTAACCTAACTCTGCTGTAGGTAACAGCAATAATCTGGATGAGATCAAAGTGAACCAGTCTGTGAATATATTTTAAAGTCTGAACAACAGTACTGCAAGCCTTTTGCAATGCTCACTGGATTTAACTTTGGTTTGAAGATGTTTCTTCTGTTTATGCAGGGAAGCCCTGTTCATAACACATGAAATCCTTGGCTCCTTTTAACTGTAATACCTTCTGACTGGAATACCACTAATATCTGGAGGAGTAGCAGTGCAAATTAATGGGTGACATATGTTCTCATTTGCTCATGTTATGCTCTTTTAAGAGTGTCTGGGCAGCAATAGATGAGTCTGCTGACTGCCCTATCCTGACCGCTCCTCTCTGGAGGTGGTATCACATTCCAACAGCATGAGCAAGGGGAAGCTGAGCATATGCTGGACCTGAAAGCTTTGAGAGGGGCAGAGATGGAACAAGCAGAGAGAGGAACAGGGCTCTGAACATGCAAGCAGCCACTGACAGGGAACCTGGAGCCAAATGAGGAGGGAAGGCTGTGGAAAAAAGTGAGATCTTCCAACAACCTCGACCAGGCCTCTGGGCAACTTCATCCCTCCAAGAACTCAGAACAGACTGTATGGAGTTTGCATTTCTCTTGCATCTTATCTACTCATTTGGGGTTTTTTATTTCTCCTGGTTTAAAAAAAAAAAATCCTCTAAAAAGCCCCTGTTGTATCTATTCAAATAAAAACATTTTTGACCTTAAAACCTTGATGGTAGTTTTGCTGTGTTCAATATAAGTAGTTGCCTACAGATACTGACCTCAAAGCTCACAGCAGCTTCAGGGTCCCATCACACAGTGAATAAAATGAATATAAATGCACTAGAATGAAATTAATTTTAACCAGTGTTGAAAGGACTGTTTCACTTATTGCTGCTGATCTTTAATTCAGTTCTACTGGTCACAGAGACAAAATTTGCTACCTTTTTTCTCTAAGGTAAATCACACGACAAATGATTGGCTTAATCATATGAGTCATCAGCAAAACTCAAGATATTTTGGTAGCAATTGGCTAGCTTTAAGAATTTTTATTACTATTCCATGCCTCTAATTCTAGAGAAAAACCTACATAAAAAAAAAAAAAAAAGTAACTGTGAGTCCTAGTTCTGTTTTCTGAAAGAAAATAGAACAATCTTTACAGTGTTTTTTTTCCTTATCTGCAACACAGTCCACAAGTGAAATATGATATAAAATTCTAAGTGTATATTGTGCTGTTTGAATCTTAATATCAGATGTGTAACAGGTCACTGCAAGCTCAAAAATACAGTTTCAATAGTTCATATTTGGATGTCTGCTTTATTTCTAATGACTTTACTAGACACAAGAAGGTTGAAAGATAAAAATAACCAGAGACATGGAATAAACAAAAATATTCAGAATAATATTAGACAGTTACATGGATATTAAGTGTATCTATACTTACATTAGGTAGGATTTCATATTTATAAGGCACTCAAAATCCCATTCTTTGGGTCATGAACCAGCTACTAATTGCCAAAGCTTGAAAAAGGTATTTTGTCATGTGACTAGATGTTCTATGACTGAGTATTATGGATAAGAGGAAGATCAAAGTTTCTTTGTGGGGGAAGGATATTTTTGTGCTCTCCTGCTTCCATTGTCCTGACAAACTGCAGTCCTGATGTGGTAGATGCAGATATTTTAAAGCTTTTGTGTTTACACCACTGTCTTTTACACTTTAGTGTTTCTCAATAATATTGTATGTCATTTGATTGTATATAAATGTGGTAATTTGACTTTGGCTAAATGCCAGGTACCCACAAAGTTGCTCTAGCACTCCCCTTCACTTCCCCTTGTTTTCCCAACAGGGCAAAGAGGGGAAAGACACTAACATAGACCAACCCTTGTGGGTAAAACAAAGCAGTTTTAATATAAGCAAAGCAAAGCAAAGGTCTGCGCACGGAAGCCAAAACAGTAAACAGATTATTCTCTACTTCCCATTACCAGGTGCCGTCGGCCCTTCTCAGGAGCAGGGCTCACATACCCATAGTGGTTGCCTCGGAGGACCAAGGGTGACCCCAGCCCCTTCCTTCTTTCTCCCAGCTTTATACTGAGCAGACGTCACATGGTCTGGAATATCCCTTTGGTCAGTTGGGGTCAGCTGTCCTGGCTGTGTCCCCTCCCAAGATCTTGCCCACCCCGTCCCACTGCGGGGGAAATGTCGGTGAGAGACTTGGTGCTGTGTAAGCACTGCTCAGCAGTAGCCACAACACCGGGGTGCCATCAACACCCTGCCAGCTCCCAGCATAAACCACAGCACCAATTCCAGCTCAGCCAGTCCCAGTACAATAAATTATAAGATCAACCAGTCAAAGGAGTTGTTTCACTGTTTCAAAAAGCCACTCCTCCCTCGATTCTTCTCTAATTTGTTTGGTTTAAAAGTTCATTACATAAGATCCTCATTAATCTGCTACAGCTAAACAGAAACAAATCTACAGCTTCAGTTCCTCTTAGAGCTAGTTCATCTGAAAGACTCCCAATTTGATTGTAAACAAATTTGTCCCTTATAATAATATATTTACAAATGCATGCTTACACGTCCTTAAAGGGCGTTTCTAGACTTTGTTCAGAAATGAGCATGAATTTATCTTATTTCTGATGCCCTTACAGAATTTATTCCTAGGTGCTTTTTATGACTCCTGCTAGTTTTATGTAATTTTGCTCCGTACATTTTCTAATTTTATCTTGATAAATTTGTTCTATTCTTTTGCAGAATTATTCTTAGACATATGGCAGTTTCGAGTGTTCCTGCAATTCCTTTCTGGTGTAGGAGTCTCTGTCAATGTTGCTGCCTGTCTTTGACACCAGGCTAGTTTAGTGTTGTACTTTGAACAGTCCAGTTTACATATTAATTGATATTAATTATAATGCAATATGTTTCATACCTGAGTTTGTTGAAGTCTGTTTTTCAAAAATCCAGTTTTTGCACAATGCTTCTCTTGCTTTCCCCTTCTTAGAAGAGTATTCTCTTATATTTTGTTATGACTTTCCCTCTAACTACATTCCACACTCAAGTTTCACCCAGCTCTTTCCTATTAGTTGGATACATATCTAAAAATACCTGCTTCATAACTTTTCCTTCTCTGAAAAAAAGCATTGTCCCCACATTAACTATAGCAGTCATTCCTTTTGGTCCATTTAATTTTTTAAAAAAAACATTTCTTATGGTAAAACAGTCAAAATAATGAAAAACATGAAAAGAACTTGGGCAGTTCTAAATGCAAAAGCTGTAGCTCCTATACTCTCAGATGTGACAGCCTGCAGTATACATAAATTTATTTTTTTTAGAAAAAATGAAGCTCCTTATGTTTTAAAAGTTACTACAGCTATTATTCATACATTTTTCTACTGTGAAATATACATATCTATTGCATTCCATATTCTTTTGTGTCTGTTAGGTTGACACAAACACATCTAATGTTACAGTATAAATAATCTACAACATAGTGGTGTATCCTGGATGGTATAATTTATCATTATTTATTGCTTAATTTTATACCCAAGTGATACATTCAAAATACATTAAAATATCATGTAAGTTCAAAGGGGAGGTGTGTCCATTTCCAGGAAAAAAACAAAGTCTTGATATTAGGATGTGCATCTTTGGTCTCCCAAAAGAAACACAACATGGTGAATACTGCTGTAAAGTCAAAGAAAGAAATAAAACTTGTCAGTAGTCAGGAGAACAGTGGAGCTGTCTTGGACATTTCTGGTACAGTATTATAGTCAGAGTGAGAAAAGATGATATGCATCTGACACATCGCACCTTGAATTAAAAATAATTGTGCTTCTCTGAAAAGTATAATACATCCTTTATTACTGTATTAGACATCCTGACCTTTTCTTAGGAGTAAAATATTTTCCCTTTTGTTTCATTCCCAAATTTGCTGCAGAGCTTGTCCAAACAGCTCATCTAAGTGAGAGTGATATTCCTCAAGGACTGCAAATGGTGAGATAATCTTACCCTTTGTTCTACAGGATCTTACCCTTTGCTCTATAGTTATTCCCTTCCAGTTATTGAGATACTCATCCTCACTTCTGTGAAAAACAGTTCTGTTTTGTTAGATCAAAAACATTTGTTTCTCTTATTCAGAACACTGATTTGCCTCAAGACATGCTGTGGAAAAAAAATCTGATTCTTCTGTGCTAGTGTAACTTGGCTCAGAAACAAACAAAAGTACAAAGCATACACTAAGTAAACCATTATCTAGACTTGAAAATTTTTTCAAGATTTTTTTTTTTTTTGTCATCACTTATGAAATTACAATGAAAATTTAGAGAAAAAAATAAAATTAAGAGAAGGCACTAAAACATGTTTGAAGAATGCTCACAATATGTGGGCAATGATTACAGAGTTTTCCAGTTAGAAAGTGAAGATGCTCACCATAAACTTTTGGAGGCAATCATATGATTCTATTTTCTATCAGTTACATATTACAATAACAACCCCAAATGATGATCAGAATTCAAGCATATTTAATTTATTTATTCTTTTATTTAGTGGAAAGGATGTTACAGAAAACACATTTCAGAACCAGCATTTTTCAGCTTCCTGGTTGCTTTCTGCTAGATTGATTATCTGATAAAATTATTTTCCTCAAAGAAAATTTAAAAGATATCCTCTGTGGACAGTTCATCACAGAAGAAAATTCTGATCTCTCTCTACTTATGGTCCAATTATATATTGTTACATAAATGCACATGTCCTTTGAATTAGTGTTTGCATTGTTGTCAGGACTCTGAGTGCCATTGCTTGTTTTGAACATCCTAATTTATTGCAGGCACTTAGACTGCAGTCCAAGTAATTTCTTTCTTTTTTACAGAAGGCTCTTTATAAAGAAAATTTATACACAAAACTCTTTATTTTTTCATTTATAGGCTTTAAGAGAAAGTAGAATAGGAAAAAAAAAATCCTAGGATTTCTATTTGTCTCTACAAGATAAAAAAGCACTGTTCTTTACTTCCAGCATGTCAGTATATCTGGTTCAAATCAGTGCCTACGCATATTAAGATACTCAAGTTCTTGATCTTCTCAGAGGAAATTTGGCCCTTGCAACAAATCATAAGCACTGCCATTGGTAGTTCTACTCATCAAGTTCAAAGAATGGGACTGAAAGACTGCACAAAACCCCCACAAAATAAGTGATTTTATGACTAAAGAGAGATAAGGAGGGGAAGGGAAGGGAAGGGAAGGGAAGGGAAGGGAAGGGAAGGGAAGGGAAGGGAAGGGAAGGGAAGGGAAGGGAAGGGAAGGGAAGGGAAGGGAAGGGAAGGGAAGGGAAGGGAAGGGAAGGGAAGGGAAGGGAAGGGAAGGGAAGGGAAGGGAAGGGAAGGGAAGGGAAGGGAAGGGAAGGGAAGGGAAGGGAAGGGAAGGGAAGGGAAGGGAAGGGAAGGGAAGGGAAGGGAAGGGAAGGGAAGGGAAGGGAAGGGAAGGGAAGGGAAGGGAAGGGAAGGGAAGGGAAGGGAAGGGAAGGGAAGGGAAGGGAAGGGAAGGGAAGGGAAGGGAAGGGAAGGGAAGGGAAGGGAAGGGAAGGGAAGGGAAGGGAAGGGAAGGGAAGGGAAGGGAAGGGAAGGGAAGGGAAGGGAAGGGAAGGGAAGGGAAGGGAAGGGAAGGGAAGGGAAGGGAAGGGAAGGGAAGGGAAGGGAAGGGAAGGGAAGGGAAGGGAAGGGAAGGGAAGGGAAGGGAAGGGAAGGGAAGGGAAGGGAAGGGAAGGGAAGGGAAGGGAAGGGAAGGGAAGGGAAGGGAAGGGAAGGGAAGGGAAGGGAAGGGAAGGGAAGGGAAGGGAAGGGAAGGGAAGGGAAGGGAAGGGAAGGGAAGGGAAGGGAAGGGAAGGGAAGGGAAGGGAAGGGAAGGGAAGGGAAGGGAAGGGAAGGGAAGGGAAGGGAAGGGAAGGGAAGGGAAGGGAAGGGAAGGGAAGGGAAGGGAAGGGAAGGGAAGGGAAGGGAAGGGAAGGGAAGGGAAGGGAAGGGAAGGGAAGGGAAGGGAAGGGAAGGGAAGGGAAGGGAAGGGAAGGGAAGGGAAGGGAAGGGAAGGGAAGGGAAGGGAAGGGAAGGGAAGGGAAGGGAAGGGAAGGGAAGGGAAGGGAAGGGAAGGGAAGGGAAGGGAAGGGAAGGGAAGGGAAGGGAAGGGAAGGGAAGGGAAGGGAAGGGAAGGGAAGGGAAGGGAAGGGAAGGG
>NW_020799091.1:85994156-86021062 GCF_003259725.1 Athene cunicularia | reverse complement strand
AGTTTTTTTTTTTTTTTTTTTTAATATATATCCACAGCTACTCTTGAAGAGAGGCTGGAACCACAACTGTTCAGAGATACGTAATGAAAAGTCAAGAAGCAACGGCCATAAGTAGAAATTTAGGAAATTATGCCCTGATATAGGGAAGAATGTTTTCCATTTTGTAGGTTATCAAACACTGGAAAAGGTGCTCAGAGAGGCTGAGTATGTTCCACCCTGGAAATAATCAAAACTTGACTGGACATTACCCTGAGAACCCGGCTAAAGACCTGCTTTGAACAGGAAGTTGAACTTGTCACGTGATCCTGTGACTCTACACATGGTTCGAGTGATTTGAAAGAAACATTTCTGGGGTTGAGAATTAATTTACTAAATCTACCTTCTGTGAATTCCTTCTTCATTGTCCAGAAAGGGATTAAGCTATGGTGGTTTATGGAGATCTTTGATTTTTCCAAATAAAGAATCTGAAATCATTGATGACTTAGCACAAATACATCCCACTTTAATACTAAACACGACACCTTCATATTATGTTTTTGTAATTTTGGACCTCTGTGTTGTACAAACAGGGAGATGCTCAAGGTTAAGTCCACCAGCAAAGTGATGGCACAGTCTCCCCACCCACCTTGTTCGAATGCTCATTTGCAATATATTTAGGACCACCATAATTCTAGTGGTCATATTTATGTGTCAAATAGGAATATCCTAATAATTCACATTACTGCCTACTTCAAATAAAAAGTCATAGAAGTATGCCAGGCGATCCTTGACAACATTACCTTATGAGCCCACCACAATGTTTTTTTAGTAATGCTTGCACAACCTTTTGGATTTCTAATAGTATTGTCATTTAATTTCAAGCTTAGTCAGTTAGTTTTCACACAATTTATGGGTGCTTTGGTATCTCTGTTTTATATCTAGAAAGCTACATTCACTTGATAAAATATTAACATGAAAGTGATGAGTGGATCTTTTTCTTCCCATCTATCCAGTATACAGGAAGTTCAGTTTTCCTTCCACCTCCTTTCTTGTACTAATGTCAAGTTTTACTTCCTGTTGAATAAGCAAGCTTCTTTACTTAAGCTTTCCCCTAAACTAAACTTCTAAGCAGTCACACATGATATGGACACAAGAATGTAATGGTCATATTAATTTGAGTTCGACAATTTTTTTCATAGCTAGGCATAAAAATGACTGTATTAGTATTTTCTATTTCTATAGATGGATTAATGCCACATCAGACTTTTTGATTTTAGATAGGGTAGAAAACATAAAAAAGTTAAATGACTTTTTTGGAGTGCTTGCAAGTTTTGATAGCACAACTCTCTCACCTTTGCTTATTACTTTACATATTCAACCATTCATGGCTGAACATAAGAAAAAGGTAATTAATTGCCAATTCAGTTGGAAGTACAGACTTTGTCTGGTCTCCAGAACAACATAATACATATTGGTAAGTGGATTCAAACCCATAAAATCTTTTCTGAGGCCTTTAAAGGTCTACTGGATTCAAAAGAATGCCAGAAAGTTTTGATTTATGTGAGACTCAGTGCACTTCCAGAGCAGGCTGATACAACTGCTGCTGAGTCATTATCCTAGGATGCCTGATACCACATGCAGACTGTCACCCCCAGGGCTCAAAACTGCCCCTAACAATGCATGTTGCAAACAGTATTTCCCCTATTTCATCTTCTCGGCCCATACAGTGGATACTCACATTTATGTTTATCAACTGTATAACTGTCAGCTAGCCATATGTATTATCCTTGAACATGTAATAGTCTGCATCATCAGTAACAGGTGAATTTCAGTGTTGATTTTGAGTATTTTAACACAAAAATGTATTTTATATGAATTATTGCTACAGCAAGATCAGTGTGATGTAAACTCTTCCTTTTCTACACCTAAGGAAGGTGTGGAATAAAAGCACTCATTGTATATCTGATATTTTTTATCTTGAAGAAGGTATTAGACACACTTAACATGTCTAACACTCAGCAGCCCATTGAAAGTCTGGGGTCCTCAGGTAATTAAAAAAGCTAGTGATCAAATCCTAGAAACTATTTTTTGAGAAAGTATACTTTGGTGTATGTCTTTTTCTTCTCTACAGTTTTGATTTTTCTTGACTTTAAACTTACTATTTACACTATTTAGTAATAGTAGTTGTATAGTTGTAGTATTTTTATAATAACATGTCCTAAAAAATCTGGTTTAAAAAAACATTGAAAAACAACAAAAAAAAGCAGGGTATATAGTAGGGAACTTAATTGAATTTCTGTCCTTTCTCATTAGACCTAGAAAGGAGAACCTAAAACAATGTACCCTTCCCATTCATAAAATTTTTGTAGTTAAAAAAAAAAAATCTGTGATTTTGGGTAACACTGAAAGTAAGGGAGGCTGACTACTCATTGGCCATGACAACTGCTTCATTGAAGTCTCAGAAGCATGGCAAGATTTTTTCAAATCTCCTCCTGTGAATAGATAAACACATTCAAAAGTGTTAACTGTGATTTAGGAATAACATTTTGTCCTCATTAGAGGGCAACTAAACCTCACCTCAATTTCAATAAACTAGAATTTCTTTCTCACATAATTCATTATGATAGTTCATTTTATCCTATCAGATAAAATAGAGATGTTTATATGACAAATTTCTGTGTATTTATTATTTTTTGAATCATAAAAATAAAAGATTTCTTTCTACTTTTCTTCCTACTTAAGATCAAATCCAGTAATGTTACTGAATTTATGATAGCTTACTGATTTTAACAGAGTAAAATACCACAGAATTGAATTTGTTCTGGTATCCTTCAGGTGTTGCATAATTTCCTGAAATGTTGATTTAGTTTCTAAATAAGAAAACTAATTGTTAAACAGATTTTTTAATGTTGACAGTTAAGTATTATAGGATTGGTAATGTTTCAGGAAACCATTCACCTTCAGCTCAACTAGCTTTTTTGATTAAGACACTAACTAACCAGTAGATAAATGTGATACTTCATCCCTGTGCTCTCTAGCTCCCTACACTATGGCAACAAAAATGCAGTAAGTCCATAATGCACAATTAGCTATTCAAGTTTATACACTCTCTGAAGTCTACAGTTCATTAATTTCCACAGAATTACATAATTCCCATCTGCTTATTTGAAAACAGAAATACCAATGACTGAAAATATCAGTCACATGGGTCTTTGCTGGTAATTGCTTTGCTGATAACTTATGGTACTTTAAAAGAACAATATGAATAGCATCAGGATGTACAAATCAGTCCCATTTGCTATGAAAGGTATTTTTGGATGCACAGGATAATGAGTTCCCAAAAGAGTCAGCTAGCTTAGAGGTCATAAGTTTAGCCAGACCTAAACCTGAATAGAAAAGTAGCATGGGAATTTGGTTCATTGATTAAAATAACAGTATAAAATCTTAATGTAAAAAATGTGAGCTAAATTCAGTACCTAAATAAGAGTATAAGACTGCTATTCATAGTTCCTACTAGGAATCAGTGAGATATTACTTACATATCCAACATTTTAACTTACAAAATTTCTAAGACATTAACCAATTGAAGTCAAAGAAAGCTAACTGAGTGGAAGCACCCTAGAACGTACTTCCACTTTGATATTCCCACAGTTCAACAGTCATGCAAGATAAACTTTCCTCCACAGAAACTGTGCTTAAGTACACAATCATACGTTAAACTATCTAACAATGACAAAGTAAAGACTTTACACAGTCAAATTTAAAATATTTTTTACTAGTGTAGGCAAAGAAATGTTAAGACATAACAAACAATGAAACAAAGTAAAATCCTAAGAAAAATATCTTGTGTTTTGTGTTTGGTGCCAGTCTCACCTCTGTGCCTGGACAAGATCATGGAGCAGATCCTCCTGGAAACTGTGCTATAGAACATGGAATCTGAGGATTCAACAACATGGCTTCACCAAGAACAAAACATGCCTCGTTAATTTGATGACTTTCTATGACAGGGTTCCAGAGTTGGCATGAAAGGGTAGAGCCACTAACATCATCTGCCTGGACATGCGCAAAACATTTGGCACTATCCTGCACGACATCTTTGTCTCTAAATTGGAGAGACATGGATTTGACAGATGGATGTCTCAGTGGATAAAGAACTGGCTGGATGATCGCCCTCAAAGTGTTGTGGTCGACACACTGGAGGGAAGGGATGGCATCCAGAGGGACCTTGACAGGCTTGAGAGGTGGGACCGTGCAAGCCTCATGAAGCTCTCAAGGCCAAGTGCAAGGTCCTGCGCATGGGTCAGGGCAATCCCAAGCACAGATCCAGGCTGGGCAATGAATGAGTGGATTGAGGGCAGCCTTGTGGAGAAAGACTTTGGGGTACTGGTGGAATGAAGAACTGAGTATGAGCCAGCAATGTGTGCTCACAGCCCAGAAAGCCAGCAGTATCCTGGTCTGCATCAGCAGAAGTGTGGCCAGCAGGTCAAGGGAAGAGATTCTGCCCCTCTACTCCACTCTCATAAGACTCCACCTGGAGAACTGTGTCCAGCTCTGGGGCCGGCCCCCAGTATAAGGACACAGACCTGCTCGAGCAGGTCCAGAGAAGAGCTACAGAGACGATCAAGGGGCTGGACCACCTTTCTTATGAGGTCAGGCTGAGAGAGTTGGGTTTATTCAGCCTACAGAAGACAAGGCTCTGGGAAGGCCTTGTAGAGGCCTCCCAGTACGTAAAGGAGGACTACAGGAAAGATGGGGAGGGATTCTTTATCAGGGATAAAGAGTAGTGATAGGTTATGGGGTAATGGCTTTAAAGTGAGAGAGGGTAGATTTAGATTAGATTTAAGGAAGAAATTTTTTACTGTGAGGGTGGTGAGGCACTGGCACAGGTTGCCCAGAGAAGCTGTGGCTGTCCCCTCCCTGGCAGTGTTCAAGGCCAGGTTGGACGGGGCTTTGAGCAACCTGGTCTGGTGGAAAGTGTCCCTGCCCATGGCAGGGGGGTTGGAACTGGATGATCTTTAGAGTTCCTTCAAACACAAAACACTCTATGAATTTAGATTCTTAGAGAGGTTGTGGAATCTTCATCCCTGGAGGTTTTCAAGACCCAAATGGACAAATTTGATCATCTTGGTGTAAATTCAGAGTTATCTCTGCTTTGAAATTTAAGTGTTATTGCAGAGAGGCAAATAGACCGATAATTCAGTACCATACTGTCTCCAGGATTTTTGGTAACCAACATCACTTTAGGTCTTGGGATTTGTTATGTCTGGGCTAAAACAGGGATTAGAGTTATAAATGGAAGTGATATTTTAGTAAAGTTACGTAAATATAACAGTTTGCTGTTCCAAAAACAAGAAGAGAAAAATGTGCAAACTCTTTAGTCTAAAAGAATGAAAATACAATAACTCCTATATATTCTTCACTGCAACACTAGAAGTTAATCAGGTTTAAGTGACTATTAAAAAGAAGTAATTATTAAAGGGAAGTTTTAAAGTGAGAGTGTAGATTGGATCAGGCATTGGCTAATAACAATAATTTATTCTGCACCTTTACAGCATTGTACAGGATTGGGTTCAGGCAAGTTGAGGCTAATGAATTATGTTTAGTTTTTAATTCAGAGATCACCAAGGAAAGACAGTTATGAGCTCATAGTCTAAGTGTATGTTTGAGACAGAGGTCATAGTAGCTGTAGTAATTCTGAGGCTATTTTAGGTCCATAAGGCTAACATAATTGAGAATCGATGCAAACAAGGACCATAAAAGTAGTTTAAGGGTATACTTTTGGTTTGATTGAAACTAGCAAATAGTTCTGTGATCAGGATAAATATTGACTTAGAGTTCAGTTTAGAGTATGAGCCAACGGGAATAGATGAGATGATGAATTTATTGCCTTTTGAAGGCTAAATTGAATACTGACCGAAACATAAATCCATAAAAATGTAGTTCTGGAAGGGACAGAATTGCTCTTTATCAGGTTTCTAAAATGATATTAAGAACAGAAGCCAGGTGAATTTGACCTTTGTATCAGAGAAATTGATAGGAAATACAGTAAAGACTGTACCTAATAAATATATTGATAAATATTATATATTGTGGATTCAGATGATAGAGTTCTTTTACAAAAGGCTTTCAACAAAGTCTTTTCTGAAAGCCCTTAAAGAAATTAAATTGTCATTATGTAAAAGGGAAAGGGAACTATAAAAAGGAGAGCTACATGGGAATTTGTTTTCAAATCTGAAAGACAGTTAAAATAGTTAAAATCTGTAGGCATAACGGAGACTACTTAAAGACACTGTCCTGGATGTTCTAAGGAATACACACTACCTATCAAAGATTTAAGAAAGTCCAGAAGTGTAAGGAAGATCATTAGAAGCAAGAAAGTTTTCAGAAAGCTTTTTTCTATCCAAATGAGAAAAATGGAAAAATTAATAAACTTTAGTTGGAAAAAATAAGATGGACAATAAAAAACTCGTGGGATGTGCTCAAGTTGTATAGCAGTCACTCATGCTGACATGGCTGTCTACAGCCTAGGCACATGATTAAACTCTGCCTAGAGTCTGCCTGAAATCAGCATCTCCTCATCTGTCTTCTGAAGTCACCTACTACAACTAGTAATAGCAAAAATTGTATTTACTGTACAATCTGAGAACTATTAATTACAGTCTGAAATCTGTCAATATATCCCACCCAGTGGGGAGTATAAAGTGGCTGGTGACTGGGTTCTCATAGGGGCTTTTTTCATTTGTTTGTTTAAGAAAGAGTCCAGGGAAAGTGCAAGGAACTACATAATAATGTCAGATGTTTATGTTGGAAGAACTATAAGAAACTATTTTTTAAAAGAGTGTAAAATATAAATCTTATTTATTTGGTAAGAAATAAAACAGTGTTTACAAAAAAAAATCACTTCACAATTGATTTTTGTTTTTGTAAGAATGCTCTTATATTTTTAAAGTCCTTTGTGGATCAATAATCTATTAAATGGTAAGAGACAAGAAGTAAGAATTGACAAGTAGCTTGCACAAAGGAAGGGTTTTGCAGGAATCTACGATGTAAGGAATGCTTTTTAACACATTAATTTGGAGGAGTTTGGAAAGTGAAATAAAAAGTTTGCTGATAGGAAGTTATTCTGAAAAATAAAATCTAAATAATAAGATTTGCCAATGCAATGTAACTGTGAGATAAAGTGCTAGGCAGAATTCAAAGTTGAGACATGCAGAAGTAATGCAATCTATTTGCCTTTTGACTGCTAAGTAAGAAAAATGTTAATTATTCAGAAAGAACAGGCTCTAAAGAACTTATATGTACTCAGGAAAGACGTAAAAAAGCCATAGCAGGTTGGTTTTGGGTGGTTTTTTTGTGTGCTTTATTTAATTATTTTTTTTTCTTCTGAAAACATCATCTCCCTGATTAGAAGAGACCAAAATGGAAAACAGAATTCTGAGAATGATTATGGAAGCAATACAGAATAAAGAACATCAGTATGACATAATATGATATTTTGAGTATGATATACAGTTATAATTATATCATCAGAAGACCATATTTTAAGATTCATATTAAGGAATTAGGATGGTCAGATGTGCAAAATCACCTTTACATGAAAAAATTCTTCAGCCTAGAAAAGATACAATTGAGTGATGACACAGAAAAGAATATAATAAGTTTTACTGAAAAGGTAAAAAGAAGAAACTTCTCTGTAAAAAAAAAAAAAAAAAAAGTTAGCACCTAATGAAATGATGTAACAGCATTCTTAGAACAAAAGAAAAAAAAATCACACTATACTAACTATATCTTGGAGCTCTTTGCTAATGTTTGCTTTCAAAATCAAAATATAAATAGACACTCCTACTGATGGTCAAGCAGCAACTTTCAAAAGAGGAAATTCATAACCTGTTATTTCACAGAAAGTAGGAAGACATAGCAGAAGAAGGGTCCCTCTTACTTATCTGTTAACAATCATGAACAATTCATATCAATAACAAATCAATATCAAATCAATAACAAAATCAATAACAAAATCAAATCAATAACAATTCATGAATGAAGTGATAGGATTTTAGACTAGACAAAGGTTTCAGCTAGACAGACGTTATTGCTTTAGCATAGATCTGTAGTCTAAACTTCGTAGCACTTTCATGGGAAAAAATGTCAAAACCAAGCTCCACAGAACAAATACAGGATTTCATATAAGCTAAATTTAACCATTTGAAAAATATACCATAGTTTAATCTAGGCATCTAAATACTTTCTGGAGTTATTTTGGAGAAAAAGTACAGAGGAAGTTATGTTGCTTTACTTACTATGGATATGTACCTTGGAAAGGGATTAATTAAGCTATCTACCTTTCTTTTAAATTATTATTATTAATATTTTTAATATCTAAAATAATTTTAAGGTCACCTGCTGTTTGAGGGGGGCTTTATATTCTTTAATTGGGGTCTTGACAAAGAAAGGTCAGTTGTTGATGCTATCCCAACAATACCAGCCTGTGATCCAGATGCTTTCCAGGATTTTATCTAGTAACAGGTTTTTATTTTCAATGTAAACATAAGAAATACAAACAAGATTTGCCAAGCTTGGGATTTGTCTAACAACTGTTACAGTGTTCTTCAAAAAACAGTTTTCCTTAGTTATGAAAAGTTGTTTATAGCATAAAAAACCTGATCTGTGAATTACTGATAATCCACTCTATGTCCTTATCAAGATCATCAATAAAGATGTTGAACAGAAATGGTCCCAACACCGAGCCCTGAGGAACACCACTTGTGACCGGCCGCCAGCTGGATTTAGCTCCACTGACCACCACCCTCTGGGACCGTCCATCCAGCCAGTTCTTGACCCAGCAGACCGTTTGCCCATGCAGGCCATGGGCAGCCAGTTATTCTATGAGAATTCTATGGGGAATTGTGTCAAATACTTTTCAAAAATCCAGGTCATCTTGTCACAGAAGGAGATCAGGTTTGTCAGGCAGGATCTGCCTTTCATAAGCCCATGCTGACTAAACCTGATCCCCTGGTTGTCCATTATATGACTTTTAATGGCACTCGAGGTGACCTGCTCCATGACCTTCCCTGGCACCAAGTCAGACTGACAGGTCTGTAGTTTCCTGGATCCTCCTTTCTGCCTCTCTTGCAGATGGGTGTCACATTTGCCACCCTCCAGTCCAAAGGGACCTCCCCAGTTAGCCATGACTTCAGGTAAATCATGGACAGCAGCTTGGTGAGCACATCTGCCAACTCTTTCAGCACCCTTGGGTGTAACCCATCCAGTCCCACAGAATTGTGTGCACCCAAGTGGTGTAGCAGGTCTCTGACCACCTCCTCTTCAACTGTGCTGACCTCAGTCTGCTTCCCCTCCCATCTCCCAGGTCATGAGGCTGGGTGTCCAGGGAACAGCCACTTCCACTGCTAAAGACTGAGGCAAAGTAGGCACTGAGCACCTCAGCCTTTTCCTCATCCTTAGTTACCATGTTTCCCTCTGCATCCAGTAAAGGAGGGAGATTTTCCCTAATCCTCCTTTTGCTGTTAATGAATTTATAGAAACATTTTTTGTTATCCTTAACAGCTGTAGCCAGGTTGATCTCTAGCTGTGCTTTGGCTCTACTTATGTTCTCCCTGCATAACTTCACTACATCTTTATAGTCTTCATGAGACACCTGGCCTCTCTTCCAAAGGCAATAGATTTTCCTTTTGTTCTTGAGATTCAGCCGAAGGTCCCTGTTTAGCCAGGCCGGTCTCCTTCCCCACCTGCTTGTTTTTTGGCACACGGGAACATCCTGCTCCTGTGTTTTTATGACTTCACTCCTGAAGTATGTCCAGCCTTTCTGGACTCCCATATCCTTCAAGGCAGCCTCCCAAGGGATTTTGTTAATCAGTCTTTTGATTAGGTCAAATTTAGCCCACTGGAAGTCTAAGGTGGCAGTTTTACTAACCCCTCTCTTTGTTTCTCCAACGATCAAAAACTCAATCATCTCATGATTACTGCACCCTAAATGGCCTCCAACCTTTACTTCCCCCACAGAATTCCTCTTTAGCATCCAAATTCTTCTTTGGTTCATTTGTTTTCTGTCTGATCCTGAACCAACATAAAGGAATTTTGGTTCATGCCCTTCAAAGTTCAATTATCTATTGTATTTTACATATCTAAAATTAGTTTAAAATTAACCATGAACTGAGAAATGCCACCATTGTTGTTTTACAGATAACTGTCAGGAAAGAGTGTCTTTACTTGTGTAAAGATTCTCATGCAGTTATCTTTCTCACACATCCCAGGGTATTGTTGGAAATAATTGACCATTCTTTTTTAGTAAGCTTGTAAAAAATTCAGTCCATCAAAATATGTGAACAAGTGTCTCTTCAATTATATAATAATCGGAAAAATTAGTCTTTTAAAGGTCAGTTTTGATCAGGGAAGGGTTGTATTTGTTTAAAGGCCTTTGGGGACAGATTTAATATGACTGAAATACATAGTGCGTGAACTGGCTTATTTGATAGAAATTGTTATTTTAAAATTAAATCCTTTCATATTCATGTTATTATACTACTGCTATTCCTGATATTTTCAACTGTAATTTCTCACAGATGTATGACTGAAATCAAAAGTTGTGCTCTGTTCTGAGTCTGCTTTTACTAAAGTGTGTAACTGTTATATAAAACTGGTTTATGTTCCTTAAATATCTCCCAGAGTAAAAATAAAAAAATAAAAAAAAAAAATTATTCTTTTGTTTTAATTCTGTGAATGCTGTATGTAGTAGTTCTAATGATTAATACCAGTTTGCCAGTGGAATCAGTATGCCTGGATTTATATGGAATAATTTTAGGCGTATTGTAAAGTGATTTTAGCAAATGTAATGAATGACCTTCCTTATGTTACCTTACAAAAAAATAGAACTGCTGGATTGCTTTTTTTAAGCTGTTGATCCTAGAAGCATATGGTGAAATAACACAGTACAGGCTTTATACTTCACCTCACCAGAATTAAAAAATAGTGCATTAAGCACTCAACCAGAATTGCAATCCAACAGCTACACCTTGGGTGTGCTGACTCAACTTCTATAAACGAAGGATGGAAACAGAAGATGGTAACTTATGTATTAAAATCAGAATATGCTACAATTAGTGGAGAATAGGCAAAATAAAAATATTTCCAGTTTAAAAAATGTACACAATTTCAAAAGAGAAAATGAAAGAGGATGCAACTGCATTGTTAAAAAACAATTAACCATGCTATCAACATTTCAGGTTAAACATGTTAAAAGACAACTTTAAAAACAGGAACTGATTTCACATTTTCTGTTTAATACAGTCTAGATTAGAAAACACAGGAGAGTATATAAATAAAGGGGAACATGCTGGGGCAGAAAGACAGTCCTAGCGTTTTTTACTGTAGATAAGATCTTAGAATCATAGAGTGGTTTGGGTTTGAAGGGACCCTAAAGATCATCTAGTTCCAACCCCCCTGCCATGTGCAGGGACACCTTCCACCAGACCAGGTTGCTCAAAGCCCCGTCCAACCTGGCCTTGAACACTGCCAGGGAGGGGACAGCCACAGCTTCTCTGGGCAGCCTGTACCAGTGCCTCACCACCCTCACAGTAAAAAATTTCTTCCTTAAATCTAATCTAAATCTACCCTCTCTCACTTTAAAGCCATTACCCCATAACCTATCACTACTCTTTATCCCTGATAAAGAATCCCTCCCCATCTTTCCTGTAGTCCTCCTTTACGTACTGGGAGGCCTCTACAAGGCCTTCCCAGAGCCTTGTCTTCTGTAGGCTGAATAAACCCAACTCTCTCAGCCTGACCTCATAAGAAAGGTGGTCCAGCCCCTTGATCATCTTTGTAGCTCTTCTCTGGACCTGCTCGAGCAGGTCTGTGTCCTTATACTGGGGGCCGGCCCCAGAGCTGGACACAGTTCTCCAGGTGGAGTCTTATGAGAGTGGAGTAGAGGGGCAGAATCTCTTCCCTTGACCTGCTGGCCACACTTCTGCTGATGCAGACCAGGATACTGCTGGCTTTCTGGGCTGTGAGCACACATTGCTGGCTCATACTCAGTTCTTCATTCCACCAGTACCCCAAAGTCTTTCTCCACAAGGCTGCCCTCAATCCACTCATTCATTGCCCAGCCTGGATCTGTGCTTGGGATTGCCCTGACCCATGCGCAGGACCTTGCACTTGGCCTTGTTGAGCTTCATGAGGCTTGCACGGTCCCACCTCTCAAGCCTGTCAAGGTCCCTCTGGATGCCATCCCTTCCCTCCAGTGTGTCGACCACATCACAGAGCTTGGTGTCATGGGCAAGCTTTCTGAGGGTGCACTCAATCCCACTGTCTGTGTTACCAGCAAAGATGTTAAACATCATCTGTCCCAATACCAACTCTTGAGGTATGCCCCTTGTTACTGGTCTCCACTTGATCTTTTGACCACAAGACTTCAAGTGCAACCTTCCGGCCAGTTCCTTATCCACTGAGACATCCATCTGTCAAATCCACGTCTCTCCAATTCTGAGACAAGTATGTCCTGTGGAATAGTGTTAAATGCTTTTCACAGGCAGATGATGTCAGTTGCTCAAAGAAACCTGTAGCAAAGCCTAGCTATTCTCATAGTGTTGGTTTTTATTCCCCCTTATATCTAGTCAGAACTTTCTCAATTTGTGACTGCTTTCCCTATTTTTCCTGCTGTGTGCCTCAGTACAAAGCCTACCTCAGCCTTCTTTATAACCTCCTCATCGACACTAGCAGGTGACTGTTAGCACCCTCACCCCATGCCACAGAAGTCATCTCTTCTCCAGCCTGTGCAAGTCACACTCACTTAGCGTCTCTTCACAGTACAAGTTCTCCAATTCCTCACCATCTTGGTTGACGGCTCATCTCTGCTGAACTCACTCGAATTCATCAACATTGCTCCCAAAGGACCAAAACGGGCCACAGTATTCCAGATACTGTGTGAATAATCACTTCCAGCTATCTACTGGCTGTGCTCCTGTTGATATAGCCCAGTATACTGTTTGCCGTCATCACTGTAAAAGAAGGTGACTTATGACTTATTTGTAGCCTACTGTCCACGAGGACTATCAAGTCCTTTTTGTCAGTTACTGCCTAGCCAGCCAGTCCACAGGCGGTACCATTGCTGGGGTTTAGTCTGTTCAAGTGAAGCACCTCGCAGTTTTCCTCTCTGTGTTTCATGAGGTCCTTTCTTCTACTCTCTTTGGGTCCTTTCTTTGGAACCATGACTTTGACTATAACACATTTCACTTAATTTTAATTTTCAGACAGGAATAATTTTGACTTAAAGAAGTAACATGAACTTTGATATCCACCTTATTAAATTGGCTTTTTCTCACAGTAACTGTAATTATTTCTGTGAGAGGTTTGCACATATTTTCCACAATCTAGGATGGGAGAAGTCATTAATGCTGCTGTTCCATATAATGTGCTTGTGGCCATTTAAAAAAGTACAAGCTGGTCTTAAGAACAGATATAATTACATCTCAGCTTTTCTTAACAGTGGACTGATACCTACAATAACTCATATGATAGGTTTATAAATCAGGTATTTCCAGAAATCATTTCTCTGATTTGTAAGTTATGAATATGAATTATAACTATGTTACTGATTTATAGATTGTTTGATGGCTTCCATTAATCATATAACCCATTTGTGAAAAATATTGAATGTGATTAATAATGCTACATTTCTTTCAGATATGATGCAACTGTCTTTTGGTTTATGTAATAGATATTCTATGATGATATGTTTTATTATTACTTAATATGTTTACTTTCCCTTAAGTCATTACGCTATTCTACTTTAACACAGTTTTACAGTACATTTGCTCCATTTGCCAAGCTTGCTGTTCTCACATCCCTAATCAGATAACATATTTTGCTTACTCCAAATTCTAGAAATAAACAGAGAAAAAGAATCACAGAAAGAATTTAAGGAAACATTAATTAAAATTAATTCAGAAACCTTAAGATTTTATGAAACTTTTTTTTCACTCTGAGATTATCATCATAGTGTCACTTTGTACCATCAGCTACTTTATGCACGTGTCAACCTCATGTTGCACATTTTAGTTTTCATTCTTCTAATAGCTTCACTCCTTTCTCTCCTTCTCTCTTTTCCTTTTATTTTGTTTGATTTTGTTTGTTTGTTTGTTTTTTTGCCTCCAGGCATTTTAAAGGTAGCCTGGCCTTGTTATTTGCCTGGATATCAGCCAATTACTGGTCAGTCAGCTGAAGCTGGTTTAGATTCTTTCTTCTGTAAAGCAATTTATTAAATAGTAAGTCACTGTCTTGGTGATCAAAATGTATTCTGTTATATCAGGGCTATACTTTAATGTTTTTTAACAGTAAGAAAAGTGCTTAAAGTAATGCGCTTCCATTTCTTACCCAGTATTTCCATTTAATTTATCCACAGAATTTTGTGCATGTCTGTAGGAGCCTATATGTACTTTAAAAGCTTTCTTGTTTATTTTTAAAAGAAAATAGAAAATTTTGAACATTTGAACACCATGATATAAGATTTTAAACCAAAATATACAGTATTGGAACTGTTTAAATGCTATGAGCTTTGAAGGCTTTATTAATTTGTTTCATTGAGCAAAGGAACCTCTAGAGACATATATTTTAGGATTCAATGTAAGATTTGTTATTTGTTGAAACTGAAACAACTTTGACCTTTAAAAAACAGTATTCAAGCACATTGATACAGAGCTGGTAACATCTTCTCTAACACTACCCTTGGTTTTGCTAGAACTCAACGCCAACAAATGTGACAGCTAGGAAAATGTTTAAAAGGCAAACAGTATTTTTAAGTAAATGAACCCGCCTAGACAGAATTGTAGTTTTTCCCCAAATTTTATAGAGGTCTTTTGTGCTATTTTGAAATATTAAGATAATGAAGTATATGTTAGTTTCATTCTTAATTTCACTGTATTTATTTGAGGCTTTAAGAGTAAGAAGCACAAAACCAGTTGTATTAATAAAAATCTAAAACATTTAACAAATATACTTAGCCTGTTAATCTCCACCAAAATATTCCATGAAAATATAACTATTTTTCACATCTTCAAAATCTTTCTGCTTTATATAGAACTATTAACTTTTTGTATCTGTGTAAAGATTACCTAATACTGAAGTTTGTAATACTTGTTTTCCAGTTTCTATGAGTATAAATAAGTAATACTATGGCTATTTGAACAATGAAAAAAATGCAAAAAATAAAATTTCCCAACCTACATTACTTTCTTACATAAACATTAACAGTGATTTAGATTAATCAAACACTGTTAGTGTGTATTTTTCTATGTAAACATCCACCCATGACCTAATATTTCATAAATGAAAATTCAGAGTTGTATGTAAATAAACATTTACTTCAATAAACAATAGTACCTGCAGCCCAGTAAACACAACTTTGTTATTACTAGTAAAAATCCACAGGCTTGGCATTGACTTGAGAATGTAGTCTCAGGACTTGTCTGAGCTTGCCTACACCAGACCATGTTTTATCAATTGTCTAGTGGCCAGGTGACTGTTGCCCAGCCTGGGTTAGTTTAAGCTCTGTAACTAGAAGATGCAAGAAAGGTCTCAGAAAGGTCTCTAGTGATCACTGCATGACAAACTGTGTCAGTGGATGCAGGGGAGACCCTGCAACTTTTCGGCTTTAGCTACAAACCACTGAGAAGAAGGTAGACTGTGAGAAGAAAGCATTTTAAAATAAACCCATGAAGACTTGGGACTGGGGAAAGGGAGGAACACCTCCTACCACTAACATCATATACTACCTGTCAGAGACCTCAGTATGGATGCTGATGACTCTTCAGGAACACCTGTGACCCCATCTGTTTGAGGAATGAAGGTCCCTCTCTGGACCCTAAGGAGCCCACGAAGGTTGAACACAACACCAGAGAGGATGGGCAGATACTAGTTTTTTTTCCTTTGTACCAATTTCAGCTGTATGATCATTGAGGGTATTTTTATAATACTGGGAAGATTTGGACTATCAGACGGTTAAAACATCAATTGAACTAACAAGAAATTATTGGCTCCCATATGTTTATGGTGTGTTTCTTGTTGTCCATAATATGGCCTCACTCAACGGACTTTGATAGCAATCACCTCTCCTTCCTACAACACATCAATGCAATAGTATTTTTGGGAAAATCAGAAGATTTAGTTTCTCCCTCAGTTTCAGGGTATACAGACCTACATTTTCTGACTCCAAAAGCAAGCTTAAGGTCCTTGTGTACTGCTGCTTTTCCCAAGCAGCTCATCAAAGATAAAAGTTGTAATTTGGAGGATTAAAGGCAGGAAAAAGAAAATCTAATGTGTCCCTTGCCAGGGAGGGGGCACATTCAGATATGAGTTGGAATCTTAGTTTTTTGATTTAAAAGACTGTTAAAAGACACTGCCCAATTATTTGATCACGTAAAAATTATAAACTTAACAGGTATTAGGATTTCTAACACCCTATTCTCTTTTCTTAGAACTATATGTCACCAGTTTGCAGACTGTCAACCCCAGACCAAGTCTACAAAATTCTAGGTATGGCTCTCATTAAATCCACCGAAACTTTTTTTCTTTTTTTTTTTTTTTTTTTAGATTCCCCAAGAATCCTTCTAGAGGCAATTTCATTCCACTGATGAGTGGAATTCTGCCTAGCAAATTTTAACATTTGGATCAAGAAGTTACTAAGTGACATAGAAACATAAACATCTTGAAAGTCACTTCTATTATTGTATCAGGTGTGAAAGTTTTCAGTGCATAAGCATCTTCCTGTTTTGAAAACTTGGCACTGACATCATTCACAATAGCTCAATCTGATCAGTGATCAAAGGACACCTTGATCTTGACTGAAAAGTATGAGCATTAAACAAACATAATTCAAGAATATCTTAGGGCATGAGATATTTCTTAAATTTTCTGCTCTAGGGAAAAAAAAAAAAAAAAGGCAAAGGTCCAATGACCTTATATGTGTATTGCATTGTCAAACCAAAATATTCTCCTCAAAGCCACAGAGGTCAAACAGAAATATTAGCTAGATTTATATTACATATGGAATGGATATGATGATTTGTAGAAGACTCTGCTACAAACAAAATGTTCTTTCTCTGGTAATGGACCTGACCTTGCAGTCATAATACTGAGAAAATGTATTGATGAACTGAACTGCTATTTTCTTTATGTAAGTGCTGTGAGGTAATATACCAGATTTTTCATGGCAAAGAAAATTATAGTTATATTGGTAAACATCTGTTATCTCAAATAGTTTTTTTCACTACCAGCAAGTGGTATCATTAAACTAACATACTAGTTTGCTTTCTATTTACATGAGCTGCCATACATATAGGCACTGGAATCATAATCTTAAATAATTCTCATACCTAACTTGCATGCTGATCCTTTAATTTTCAAAACATGTACCTATTTTTTAATTATTTATCAAAATGCTAGGTTAAATATTACTATCTTCTTCTGAAGGTCAAGGAAAACTAAGAGAAGAGAGAGTTGTCTTAACTAAGGACATTACGAACCAAGGATTGATAAAAGAAGTCATTGTTTAAGCCAGCCATTCTAGGATTTTTAGACTTATAGACTGAAGGCATATCTATAGCACAGTAGGGAATGATGTACATCTATCCAAACAGGAAGCAACCTGGCCGTAGTAGTGCTCAAGGACAAGGCAGAAATGCCTTGTCCACAAGTAGTAAAGCTGCATCAATACAGTGGGGCAACCAAGGTGAAGTATGTTTTGCTTCCAGCACTACCTTAAGCCAAATCAGTGTTTTGCTGCATCTTGCTCAGCAAAGCTGAGACCTGAAATGTCAGTGTGGAAGATAATACAGAATTAAGGTTTTGGGTTTTTTTTCTTTCTGTTGTTTTTTAAGGGGAATTTCCATATTAGGTATTTGCAGTAGTTTTTGTTTTTTTTTTTCCTTAGATTCCTTAAATTTTTAGGAGAGCTAGAGTTAAGTACATTTAAGAATTTTTTTTTTTTTTTTAATATATATCTGTCTGTACATTACACTATGTCTAGTACTACACTTATGTCTTTGTCCAAACTGAGGGATGTTGGAAACTCTCCCGATTCCTTCATATGGTTGCTGCCCTGGTGACACTCAGGTTATGAATCAAATGTTTAGGATTTGTCCGTGCCCCAACAAATGTCCTGATTTCCACTGCTAGGCATCACACTCCAGTAATCTTGCAGCCTGGACAAATGGGGAATCCAGATTACAAAGCAAATTGTACACGGCAAATGGCCTACAGCTCTTGGACAGTTTCATACCAGTTAAATTAATATCCTTCAGAAATAGTTGTAGATTCAGACTCTGTTTAAAGCCTCACTGTTTAAAAATTCTTTGTGTTTTTATACTCTTAATAAGATTATCATGATATTTTGTCACACAACACCAAGGCAGAAAACTAAGTGGATTTTTAATTAAATAATATCTCCTCTTTGACTTGCTTAAATTCAGCTGTCATTACATGTAAGATTCAATGCAAATTTAGCATGGTTGATTCCAGAGTTTGACATGGCTTGAAGGTATGTCTTTATAGAATCATAAAATCATAGAATCATAGAATGGTTTGGGTTGGAAAGACCTTGAAAGATAATCTAGTCCAAGCCCCCTGCCATGGGCAGGGACATCTTTCATTGGATCAGGTTGCTCAAAGCCCTGTCCAACCTGTAACCAATATAGATAACTGGTGTTTCACTGAATCAGATTGCTGCACCATTGTGTTATTATGTCCTACAGAGTGTGAAGGCAGGTTTGAAGAGTGTATAATAAAATTTAATGTTTTAATTTCTCTTTTTAATAACTGAAAAAAAGTTTCTAAAAATATAAAAAAGACTCAAAGAGTATGAATACGGATTAGACAGGGAAGTGCCAAAAATATTAAAAGACTTTTAGAGCTCTAGGTATCTTGATTATTTCATATGTTGATCCAGTCTATGTAAATCCCAGCTTAATTTAATGAGAATATTCTATAAACTTTAAATGGTATGAAATTAAAGGCATTTCATAGGAAGGCATTTCATAGGCATACACGTATGGTTTTACAGACATTAATAATATCCCTTTTTAGCTGTGAAAAACCTTCCATGTGTTTTAGAGTTATTAGTAGTTAGATAATTGTTATTGCTATGGCATCAAATAGCTGCAATTCTGATTAGAACACCCTTACTTATAGTGCCATGAATATAGGGAGGTAAAATATCATCACTGAAATATTTTCTGAACAAAACTACATATAGATAGGGTTAGGACATAAGGCAATAATCTTCTGGAAAACTGATCTCAGATGATTGCCTTCTTCATTGCCTTCTTGTATTTGTTTGCAAGGATTATGGTAAAGATAGTTTTTAGTAATGGAAAGACATTGTTTTCTTTTATATCCTATGGGAAAACCAGAAAAACTAAATATTTTTTTTTCCAAGCTTCTGGTTTTGTTTTTGTTTTGTTTTGTTTTGGGTTTTTTTTAAGATTAAAAAGTCTCATTCAATTAAGATCAGTGTTGATTTTTGAAATGTTTCTGAGTGATGTAAAATCTGCAGATAATAATTTTTATCTTTATAAATGCTATTAATTTCAGCCAATGTGCAAAAGAGAATCAAAGGACCCCTTCTGCTGAATTATAGCAAAGTTCCCAGACTCTTTTATTCACAGTGGATGTAAGTCACAGTGGATTCCAGTATATTTGAAGTTCAGATTATTTTTAAAAAAAGGTGTTTTGACATCTTTTGCAGCTTTTTTACATACTGCAACAGCAACCTTAACCTCACTGGAGTTTGCTTGTCTTTTTTTTTTTTTTTTTTTTTTCTCTTTGTTATACTTGTAAACAATTAAAGCATTCAGGTTATATGAAAACTACAAATGGAGAAGACCTTTCATTAGGAAAAAAAAGAGATTGTCATTCCTACCAACCTGAGAACCAATCCTATGAAAAATAGGGTGAGTCCATCATGTTTAGGCCACAGCTGGTTATGGCTAAGCACAATTATAATACAGCTGCTGTGAAAGCCTCAAGGTGAAGTTGATACTTTGAACTTCTATCCTGATTTTCAGCATAACTAATGTCATCAGTCTTTAAGGCAGAGAGGAACTTACCAGGACACTGATATTCATTTAAGTCCATTATATTAGAATCTCAGATCAGAGAAGATTTATTCTCAAAGGGCAGATATCTGTGTATTATATGTGTATAAATGTGTTTTATTTTCCTTTCACTTAAGTGAATGGAAAAACTTCCATTGACCTCAGTAACAGAGCATTCATGTTTGAAAATTTGCTAGGAGTAAAACATGTCTCAAAACAAGGTCTCCTTCCATGACCCATTTAACAAAAGCCACAAAACATAATACTAAATTAAATTACATTTTCAAGACACATGGATGACTTCTATTACTTGAATATAACATTTTTAAAATACATCATTTTCAAAGTTTCCTTCTCCGTTCCTTTGAAACTGAGTTTTGAGGCATCTTTAAGTGGGCACCTCACATTTGGGTTCACTAATAGCAGTGGCCCCATCTGATATTAGAACATTCACTGACATGAAAATACATGTGGGCTGATAGGGAGCACCTGTCAGAGAAGGGGAAGAGCATCTTCAGTCACAGGCTTACCAAGATGTTGAAGAGGGCTTTAAACTAAAGTTGCCAGGGGAGAGGAACCTCAACCCATCCCACTCCCAACCAGCTTGATGCCAGTGCCAGCAATAAATGCCCAGAGGGGGAGAGGGGATCACAGACCAGCAGAAGTGCACCCGAAGAACAGCACAAAGGAATACCAGCCAGTAAGTCAGCTTCACTGGGGACACAGCTGAAATGCCTCTATGCAAACACACATAGCACAGGGAATAAACGAAGGGTTAGAGATGTGCGTACGCCTGCAGGGCTATGATTTACAAGCATCATGGGGACATGGTGGAAAGGCTCCTATGACTGGAGTGTTGGAATAGAAGGATACAGGCTCTTTAGGAAGGAGAGGCAGGGAAGACAAAGGAGGGAGTCTCACCCTCTATGTCAATGACCAGCTGGAGTGCATGGAGCTCTGCCTGGGGAGGGATGAGGAGCTGAATGAGAGCTTATGAGTCAGGATTAAACAGAAGGCAGGAATGGGTGACATTATACCAAGTGTCTGCTACAAGCTACCTGACCAGGAAGACCAAGTGGATGAGGCCCTGTACAGACAGATAGACTAGAATATCTGTTGGAGGGACAACACAGCAGGGTACAAGCAACCAAGGATGTTCCTGGAATGTGTTGATAATAACTTTCTTCTTCAGGTGATAGAGGAGCTAACAATGAGAGGTGCTATGCTGGACCTGGTTCTCACCAACAGGGAGAAGCTGGTGGTGACTGTGAAGCTTAAGGACAGTCTTGGTTTCAGTGACCGTGAAATGGTGGAGTTTAAGATCCTTAGGGCAGTGAGGAGGTCATGCAGCAAGCTCACTATCCTGGACTTCAGGAGATCAGACTTTGGCCTCTTCAGGGATCTGCTTGGCAGAGTACCATGGGATAAAACCCCGAAGGGAAGAGGGACCCAATAAAGCTGGTGAATATTCAAGGATCACCTCCTCCAAGCTCAGGAACAATTCATCCCAACAAGGAGGAAGTCAGGTAAGAATGCCTAGAGGCCTAGACAAGCTCAAACACAAAAAGGAAACCTACAGAGGGTAAAAGCAACGACAAGTAGCCTGGGAGGAATACAGAGAAACTAAGCAGCCAGGGATCAGGCCAGGAAGCCCAAAACCCTGATAGAATTACATCTGGCCAGGGACATCAAGAGCAACAAGAAAAGATTTTAAAGTTATGTCAGTGTTAAAATAAAGACTAGAGAAAATGTAAGCCTTTTTCAGGAGGAAGTGGAAGACCTAGTTACCCAGGACATAGAGAAGGCTGAGGTACTCAATGACGTTTTTGCCTCAGTCTTCACTGTCAGGGGCTCCAGCCACACTGCCCAAAGTGCAGAAAGTAAAGGTGGGGACTGGGAGAATGAAAAAACACTCGCAGTAAGAGAAAGTTAGGTTCAAGACTATCTAAGGAACGTGAAGGTACACAAGTCCATGGGATCTAATGAGATGCATCCATGGGCCCTGAGGGAACTGGCAGATGAAGTGGCTAAGCCACTATCCATCATCTTTGAGAAGTCATGGCAGTCTGGTGAAGCTCCTACCATCAGGAAAATGGGTAACATAGCTGCCATTTTAAAAAATGCCAGTCAGTCTCACCTCTGCATCTAGCAAGATCATGGAGCAGATCCTCATGGAAACTATGTTAGGGCACATGGAAAATAAGGAGGTGCCATCCAACATGGCTTCACTAAGGACAAATCATGCCTGACAAATGTGGTGGCCTTCTACAACGGAGTTACAGTGTTAGTGGATAAGGAAAGAGCAAGGGATGTCATCTGCCTGGACTTGTGCAAAGCACTAGACACTGTCCTGCATGACATCCTTGTCTCTAAATTGGAGACAAGGATTTGACAGATGGACCACTCAGTCAAAGGAGTTGTCTGGATGGTTGCACTCGAAGAGTTGAGGTCAAAGGTTTAGTTTCCTAGTGGAGACCAGTAACAAGCAGTGTTCCTTGGGGACTGGTATTGGGACCAGTGCTGTTTAACATCTTTGTCAGTGACAGAACAGTAGGATTAAGTTCACCCTCAGCAAGTTTGCCAATGACACCGAGCTGTATGGTGCTTGACATGCTGAAGGGAAGGGATGGCATCCAGAGGGATCTTGATGGGTTTAAGAGGTGGGCCTGTGTAAACCTCATGAAGTTCAAGAAGGCCAAGTGCAAGGTCCTTCACATGGATCAGGGCAATCCCAAGCACAAACACAGCCTGGGCAATGAGTGGATTGAGAGCAGCCCTGCGGAGAAGGACTTGGGGGTGTTGGTGGATGGAAAACTGAGTATGAGCCAGCAATGTGCACTCACAGCCCAGAAAGCCAACTGTATCCTGGGCTGCTATAAGAGTTAGTCAGAAGATCAGCATTGTCTCAACACTGCCATCAGGGACATGGACACTGAGGCGCCCGACAACGACCTGCTTGGCCTTGCCGATCCCTGGAGATGGAATGCAGTGCCAAGGCTCCTGAATGCAGAACTGTGTGGCACAGCGAGTGCTGTGCTGTTCTCCTGAGCCCTAACCCGTGTGGTGCAGGCAGTGCTGGGCTGTTCTCCTGAGCACTGACCCGTGTGGTGCAGGCAGTGCTGGGCTGTTCTC
This sequence comes from Athene cunicularia, assembly GCF_003259725.1. Taxonomy (NCBI): domain Eukaryota; kingdom Metazoa; phylum Chordata; class Aves; order Strigiformes; family Strigidae; genus Athene; species Athene cunicularia. The sequence continues at coordinate 85,997,852 of NW_020799091.1, read as the reverse complement.
CTGAGCCCTGACCCGTGTGGTGCAGGCAGTGCTGGGCTGTTCTCCTGAGCACTGACCCGTGTGGTGCAGGCAGTGCTGGGCTGTTCTCCTGAGCCCTGACCCGTGTGGTGCAGGCAGTGCTGGGCTGTTCTCCTGAGCACTGACCCGTGTGGTGCAGGCAGTGCTGGGCTGTTCTCCTGAGCCCTGACCCGTGTGGTGCAGGCAGTGCTGGGCTGTTCTCCTGAGCACTGACCCGTGTGGTGCAGGCAGTGCTGGGCTGTTCTCCTGAGCCCTGACCCGTGTGGTGCAGGCAGTGCTGGGCTGTTCTCCTGAGCACTGACCCGTGTGGTGCAGGCAGTGCTGGGCTGTTCTCCTGAGCCCTGACCCGTGTGGTGCAGGCAGTGCTGGGCTGTTCTCCTGAGCACTGACCCGTGTGGTGCAGGCAGTGCTGGGCTGTTCTCCTGAGCACTGACCCGTGTGGTGCAGGCAGTGCTGGGCTGTTCCGCAGCGCCTGAGCCGTGCAGTACCAAGAGTGCTGGGCTGCTGTTCGGTACCTGGGCCCAGCCAGAGCTGGTAGAGATAATCACATAGCCACCGTCAAAAAAGACGGATCACAACTGTTGCCATAACATCAATGAAGAAATCATGAACCTTAGACAAACTTTCCTTCATTATAATACCAAAACCCACCTCCTGGTGAAAGGCTGCCCGCCTCCAAGACTGACCACACCCTGGACACTCCCCCCTGTGCATGCGTGATGGCCTCGCTCGAGAAGGGCGGAGATATGACAACTGAATTTTGAGAAGGATGGAGACCCCCTGGAGCAAGGTGTGTTACTGAGCATAAAAGATGACTTCTGGACAATGAAAATTGGAAGCTTCCCCACCAAGGATCACGATCAGCATCAGCTGGACCTGGGACCGTTAGGACATTGTGAGATCAGCAGTGGTAGCTATAACCTCTCTCCCTCCTCTCTTTAAAACTTTACTTTACTTTTCTTCTTTCTTTCACCTGTCTCTATTGCGTGCTATTTCATGGGCAGCACAATAAAGTTTCACTGTTTTATTACTGCTATTCCCTTTGATGTTGGTCACCTTAATTTTGCACTTTCGAGATTGTAGCAAACAAACCATCATGAGTTCACCAAGTGGACTGTGACAGCTGCATCAAGAGAAGTGTGGCCAGCAGGTTGAGGGAGGTGATTGTCCCCCTCTACTCTGCTAACGTGAGACACCACTTGGAGTTACTACATCCAGCTCTGGGGCCCCCAGCATAAGAAGGACTTGGACATACTTGAGCAGGTCCAGAGGATGGCCACAAATCATCATGGGGCTGGAGCACCTCTCCTATGAGGACAGGCTGAGAAAGTTGGGGTTATTTAGCTTAGAGAAGAGAAGGCTCTGAGGAAACTTTCTAACTGCCTTCCATTACTTAAAGGAGGCCTACAGGAAAGATAAGGAGGGTTTCTTTATTAGGACATTTAGGGATAGGATGAAGTGTAGTGGCTTTAAAATGAAAGATGGTAGATTTAGATTAGATTTAAGGAAGAAATTCCTTTACTGTGAGGGTGGTGAGACACTGGAATAGGTTGCCCAGAGAAGCTGTAGCTACCCTGTCCCTGGGAATGTTCAAGGCCAAGTTGGATGGGGCTTCGAGCAAGTTGATATAGTGGAAGGTGTTCCTGCCCATGGCAGGGGGGTTTGGAACAAGATGATCTTTAAGTTTCCTTCCAACACAAGACCATTCTATGTTTCTATGATTGACTTTGAATGTGCTAAGAGACATTAGCCTTGATTAGCATTTTTACAGAAGTATGTGTCCAGTTTATGTGTATAAAAGTTATGTGTATAAGGTTAAACTGGGGCAATATATCATCAGAAATTTCTTTAAATGAGAACTTAAAATTGAGCCAGAAAGCGTTGAAATCAAGCCTATGAACTAGAAGTCATGGCATGCAGCTGGCTATATAACATTTTGCACAAACTGAATGCAAATGAAGACAAAAGGAATCAAGTTAATAAATTAACTTAGGGAAAATAATCCAGACAGAAGAATGCTTAATGAGAATCCAAGCTTTTTAGCCAGGCTAGGCTATATTCATGTCTTTATTCTAATGAAAAAAGGAATTATGAAAATGTCTATGGCATTAAACATAATACAGGAAATCTGATAAAGCTGAAAAGTTTGACTCCCATCCTGATTCTCCTAAAGAAACACTGTTGTCAGAATCATTGTTCTATGAACTATGTATGACCCTAAAAGCTTGCTGGAGAACTACAGGGGAAGAGATCAATCTAAATTTTTCTCCTGTTCTATGCAACCTTAAATACTGGATGACATTTCACAACACAGAATTTTTGAACATTGAACTTCCTTTTTGTTAGCAGTCCCAGAAAAATACAGATGTATAGATGATTATATTTGCCAGAACACCAAAACATTTTGCTTTAGTTGTTGCCTCTCAGAGAGTAATATATCATGAAGATGAATGAGGAAATAATGGTTTAAATCAATGGCATTGCAGTCATGCTTTCTAAAACTGTTTTCTTGTTCTCCAGGAACAAATCATTTGGGTAATGCATTCAGAGAAGAATAGAATAAGTATTCTAGTGCTATGTTAAGTTGCAGAACAAAAATATATTTTCAGGGATATTTTAGCTGTAATAATGGTGATTTGGACATCACCTTTATTCTTGGAAATGTAAATGAAACCACATTCTTACTCATTCTCAACTCATGTACCTGGATGATAAAATCCATTGAGCAGAAAAATAACTAATGTGAAACAAAATAAGAAGTCATAAATTCAGGGGAACAGTCTGACATCTCCTAGTTCTGAGAAAAGAAGGTTGCTCATACCATTTGACCTCAAAGAGCATTGATGAGAAATCACAAGTACAGATGGGTAGATTTGTTGATGAGGCTCAATCCCTTGGTATTGTTGGACAGTTGAGATATTGTGAAAGAGAAAACAAGCTTCTGGCTGTGACAGATGAACACCATCAAATCTTATTGCAGCACTTTAAGATGTTATGAACCCTGAGTTTCTGTCCTGCCTTTCTGACAGAGGTCAGTGCCTTCACAGTGCAGTCAGAGGAAAGAAACAAGTGTCATTTGGTCCCCGTGTCCAGCCTACTAGATTTCATGCTGTCTCCATTGGCAGAAAGTCAGGATCTGCACTGCTAGGTCCATGTTCATTTTTTATTGACTACTGCAGGGAAAGTGTAACAAAGCACCACTGAAATGTTTGCAACAGAAATTGTAGGTGTTTACCTGTGAAAAATCTTCATCATGGCACCACTAAGAAATGGAAGCACATTGTTAAGTTTCACTGAATTTAAATGTCTGAGAGGTATAGCATGTTTTTTATTGAGACAGGCACAATGGATTCACTTATATTATGGAGTTATTTCTGAGATTTCACATAGCATAAAAGGTTTGTCTCTTCCAGAAATGGTTATTTTCTTCTATGTGTCAGTATTCTATTTAGGTTAAAAACCACTGTTTCATCAGCCTACTACTAAGAGTTTCAAAATCTTCCTACATTTTTTTTTGCAGTTGTGATGGTTTAGGCCCTGCCGGGACCGGAGACCACGTTGCCGTTTTCCCTCCCCCACCCTCGGACCGAGTAGGGCACAAACCCAGGGTTAAAATAAGGAAAAATTTAATACAACAGTGTAATAAACAATCTGAACAACAACAATCGCAATAATAAC
>NW_020799091.1:85959747-85994106 GCF_003259725.1 Athene cunicularia | reverse complement strand
TGAATTAACACATTTATGTTGCATATTAAAAGAACTATGTATCACCACTAGGGAGATGAAATACCATATTGATTTTCAGTGCAGACATATTCAGTTTAGAGTTTCAGTGTGCTGCTTTGTGATATCCAGATACAGTGTTACATCTTTAGCACAGATATTTTCATGCAAAGTTTTTATTTATCCCTTTCCAAAGACACAATCATAAGCCAATTTTCCTTCTGTCTACTTTCATTAAATTACCTTATTTGAAAACAGCACCAACAAAGCACTGAAACATCCTGCTTTCTCTTAGAGAATTAGCATTTTTCCTTTGATGTAGCTCTAAGTAGGAAACCACTTTAATGTGGGACTCAGCCAATTTCTGCTATTGCATTGACATCAGCTGCACAAAGCTGCTTTACATTGGCCTCTTTGGCCAAATGTTAGCTTGGCATGTTTCACAAAAGAGAATGATGTGGAGGTACAGCTTCACCAACATGATGTCCTGAGGTCAGACACCCTAAAACAATTTTTCAGGTCATAATTAATTGAGTTCTGTTTGACGTAATCAAAACCAGGACAAGATGAAAACCTTTACCTGTATCTTTGTTATTCATTAACAGAAAAATTATTAAAGACAGGGATGGAATCCTAAGGGCTTGAAAGACCCATCATTCCTGCCAAAGGGTCTTTACACCACCTAGTCTATCCTATGGACAGCCAGGATACTATGGCAGGAAGTAAAGCTCAGCTTCAGAAGCAGAAATCTTTCTCCATGTATTCCTGCATACAACCCTATCACAAGCAGAAGTCAAACTCTGATACAAAAGCTGGGTTTTTAAGCCAAATTATATTTAACAAAAAAATGTATAATGCTCTAGAACACAGTCACAGATCACAATACAAATGCTTTTTGTCACAACGTATTTTGAGTATTTTGTAACGTCATATTTAAAGGCAGTTCTGATCTACAAAATGGAGGCAGGCTTAGCTACAGAAAATTGAAGACCTATGTATACATCTTATATCACTTTCTGTTGTGATCATACTCCTCCAGAAGCCACTTAAACTCTTCATGAGCAGACACACGCTATGTCTGAGTAAGTGTATTAAAAAGGAATAGTAAATGAGCTGCATCACTGTATTGTGAAGCAGTTAAAACCAAAAGAGTTTACCTTTGGTGGCAATGCTCTCGGTTCCTTTCTCATTTTCTGGACTACAGAGGAGAGACTGGCTTTTATGTAAGTCAGTTTTGAATGACTGCTTGTTTCTCACTCAATGCCTAGGGAGGGTGGTAAAGTTACAGGGCTTCTCATGTGTCCTTTTCCCAAAGCATGCCTGGAAGATGTCACTTGGAGCATGTTCTCCTGCTCTCTGACCAGGGACCACATTAGTCTGTGCAAATAGTACAGTGATGAAGGCCCCATTCTGATTCCTGGCATGGCTTTGCAACAAAAGGACAATGACCAGCAGTTCCTACTGAAACCCATCTCTGATTAGGCAGCTTGATTATATTTGCTGGCATTTCTGTGCACATATTCTCCACTAATATTTGGCTATTATTTCAAAAGGAAAAAAGAAGAGAAACAACACTTACCTCTGGGGTACTTGTTGCTACTAATCAAATAACCTTTCTTCAAAGTCAGTAACAGTAACTAAATATTTCACTATCATTTAAATCCTATTATTCCATTTATAAGGAGCCTTGGATATTATGTCTCTCAAGAAGAGATGTCAGAGTTACATTTTAGTGACTCCTAGAAATAAAACAAACCCATATAAGAAATAGAAAATACAGTTCAGCCAGCCATTCCCTCATGTACAATCAAGGCTAACAGAATAATACTGTGTATATAATGTAGTATTATCCATGGCATACAATTCAAAGGTTCATATGTTTTACCTGGACATAAAATAATCAGGAGAATAGTATTCCAATTAAAATATTTTGTTTATTGTGTAAACAACCCTATTTGTAAACAGAAATTAAATGTATATGGGAGTCTCTTTACAGATGTATAAACCAGTATTTGTACTCAAGTACAAGATTGCTTTCAGAGATGCCTGGCTGAGATCGCTTGAATGTGAACAAGAATGAGCAAACATGCAGAAAACCATGCTTTTATCTAGCTTAAAATCAGGTCACAGAGGTCTGGATGATAAAGATAAATAATTTATTTTCTTAATAGTATTTAAATATGCACTTCATTTAAACACATATCTGGTCTAAACCAAATGAAACAAATTATGCAAACAAACAGAACAAGTCTTAGAACACAGTAAGCATAGACACAGCTCAAAGCCTTCTCCAGGTTTTTTCTCCCTTAATTAAAGGGGTTTATTATTGTTAGCTTTTTCCAAATTCTCATATTCCTATCAATCACCAGACAGGAGTTTGTTCTGAAAGCAACTGAAAGCTCTTCTTGTTTCAGTAACTAATTATGCTGTGAATAATTCCATAGGGGAAGTCTAAGGCCCAATAATAGAAGTAACTTCTATGAAAACATGCCCAGTGACTTCTCCTGCAGAGAGCTACATTGAAAAGCCTTGCCAAGCCAGGAGATAGATTGGATTCTCAGTGCTGTTGCAAAAACAATCAGTTCCTAGGCTTCAATGTACCAGAACAGCTGAAAAACTAAATAAGCATGTGCAAATCCTAATTAATTAAATCTAATGTTCCTGTCAAATGATAGGATTTTCTTTAACATGAAGAATTTTTAATAAATAAACAAAAATGAAAGTTCATGCCGAAATAGAATGCATCACTATGGCATCTTCTGACATTTTCCCTACATTCTGTTTACTGAAGAGTAATTACGATCTGTGTGTGAGCATTTCTACTGAACAGCATTTGCTTCCCAGAAATCCAGAAATTATAAAATGAATTATCAGTGTTTGTTGGCATATACTCAGATGGCCTATTTCATCCATATTTTTACTGTCATTTCATATTATTCCGCTTTTCCTATGTGTTCTTTACCTCAAGTTATTTTCATCATTATAACATCTCTACTTTTCAATTATGCATGCAAATCCTTTTGTAACAGACATCTGCCACAAACACTTCCATACATCTCTCCAAATTAGACAGTTCTGGCCTTCTTTTCATGAATGAATTAACATCTTTCTTCGAATGACCATAATTTGAAGCAGATCTGCTGACTGTAAATTACTAAAACCAAGGACAAGCCATTGCTGGAGCAGCCTGGTCTCCCAGCTGGTGTAACTGGTATAGTTCCATTCAACTGAAAGGATGCAGATTAGCCCAGCTTCATTGATTTTACTGAAATTATGCCATTTAACATCAACTGAGACATCAAGAGAAAGGAGAATATGATAGTACTTAGAGTCTTTCTAGTTCTTTCTTATTGAAGCTATTGCATTTACCATTTTGCATCAAAACATTCTTTAAATGTCTCCTATTTCTCTAAATTTTATTATATATATTCACATACTGTATTCATGTTTAGGGTCATTGTAATTTCCAAATTGCTTATTTCAGTCATCATATATTCAAAGATGCTAGCTATCACACCTGATAAGATACCTTTACTGAAAACTTTCAAAAACTTTTTTTTTTTTTTTTTTTTTTTTTTTTTTTTAGGACAGAGTAACAAAGTAACATCAAAAGAAAAACAAGCCCTAAAACAACAATTTAAAAAGCTACAAGTAAACTAAAGTGCAAAGGCAACATGGATGTGCAGATTCAGATTATTGGAGTGACCTCAGCTTCAAACCATTTCTGATTCTAACCAGGTCAGACATATTACGAGCATATACTAAGTAAATTTCTAGCTCTGGCTGGCCTAGCTCTAAGATGGGTCTGTAAAAGCACGTAAACTGGACACAGAAAAGCCATAAGGAGATATTACTGGAGGAGAAACTGACTTTTGCCAAGAGTAAGGAATGTGGAATTTACCCAAGTCAACAGATTTCTTAACTACAGTTATGCTCTGTCTTGTTCTAGAGGGCAAAATTACACACAACATGATAGAAGACATTATGATAAATTAGGAAATTACTTTCTACTTACTTTTTCACCTCTGAACTTTCTTGTGATGTAATAATAGATAGAAATATACTATAAATTATTTATTTCCATAACACCATGCAAAGTCTTTTGGTCACTATAGCCTATGCGGATTCTTGATGCATTCCTTGTTGGGAAACACAGATAGCTTAAGAAACATATGACTTTGCAACATCAGTTTCTGTATTGTACTGTATTCTTAGATTCATTTGTTGTATACATATCTGACCTGAGTTTGATAAAGCCTTTTGATTTTCCATTTGTATCAACTGTAATTTTCTTTGTGAAGGACGTCATAAATCTTAAAATAAATGTAGCTGAATCTTCTGTTGTGACAACTTCCCATAGGATTCTTCAGCTTGCAATTATTTTCTATTCTATTTAATAGTCCATGTAAATTATTTGCTACTTCCTGGACCTTTCAACTTTACTAACAGAAAGCATTTATTACAGGTTAAGTAAGAAAACAGTGAAACAAGAAGAAATTGCAATTAGGGCAAGTCACTCAGAGGAGGTACAATTAACAGTGAATGGAAAGAGGAACATCATTGGTAATAATTTATGAGCTACAGTTGGCCTTGGATGATGTATACTCTGTCATTGCTTTGAAATCTGTATAATACACATTAAAATGTTTAGATAATAGCAAGGCAGTCAACATTAAGCAAAAAATGTAACAATGAACCCAGATAACATACATGTGTGTAACTCATCCCTGTTAAATTAACTGGGATATGAAGGAAGAATACCTGAGTTAGCATCTTTCTAGCTAATGTTTACAGGCTCTATTCAGTCCATATTTTATTAGGACTAAAAATAATTAATAAGGATTGAAGTTGATAAAAAAGGTCAAAAGCAGTTAGACCTTGCAATATGCAGCCAAAAAAAGATCATGAACCTTTACTGTGTTATGGTTTTAGACTTTCATTTTGGTTTAATATGAAAAAGCATGAAAATAAAAAGCAGAAAATAAAAAGCTTCCCTAAGCAGTGCATTGTAGCTCCCCAAGAGAAGACTGTATGTATCTTGCTTTAGTAAGCTTCCTGAATGAGGCTGTTGAGTGAATAAGCTCCTGTGGCCTGAGATACGGCACAGAGGTAGAAATTAATGAGAACAGTCCCAGAATGGCTAAAGGCTAAAGGTCTGTTACTTGAGAAATATATACCTAAAAGGTCAGCAATGGTAATGAAGTCCATAAGTGAACCTGGGTGAAATTCAGAATGGCTGAAATGCCACTTGCTGCATGCTGAGCCTACATCTAAAGACGACCCTGGCACATAACATCTACCAGAGGGTACCTCTGATCCCTCTGTTTCTAGTTTGCATGAAAGAAAACACAGGCTTGTGAACTGTTAGGAGCTGAATTAAATCAAAATGTAGTCAAGAGACTCAAAGGTAAAGTGAACCTGAGTGGTAGGAATAACAGCTAAGGAAAAGATGGAAGATGCCTACAAATATACCGGTATGCAGCATATTTACAACACATTTCTAGAACAGCTATCCTTTGGTAGTGTTGTTCACCAGGTCTAACTCAATAGAAAGAAATATTTACACCTATTTCCCTGAATTTGTAGATATAGTGAATCGGGCCAAGGCTTGCAGACAGGGAAGATATGTTGTGCTCTTAATTCAGTGCCAGCTTGTGACACTAAAGTAAATGGGTTAACCCCATCTATCGGCCATACTTTTATTACTTGGAAATGAGAAAAAATACTTCATATTCAGCTCTTAGAAGCATACATACCTGCATGATATAAATACTGAACATCAACATTATGATCTAAACCAAGCACATGTGCAGTTTGTTGCTTGCAAGTTATAAATTAAATGCAATTCAACTGTGACATCTTGCTCACAGATGTAAATTTGAAAATCTTAGAAGAGGAAAAAAGAGATGAAAGTATACACAAGGGATAAAAAGAAGCCTGGTACTTTCCTGGAGGTAACTTTAGGGTGATAGGTAACAGAATCCACCACCCCATCCCCCCAGTAAAATATGACATATTTGACATCTATGACGGTTGTCTTAAGAGCTTTGAAAGAGGTTGTTCTACTGTCAGTATTAGCCAGATACTATGTTGTAAATCTGACAGTCTCCAACTGAGTTGCTAACAATATGAAACCCAAGGTAACATATTACTCACTTTCCATAATAGCCAATGTTGATCTCTACTTCAGTATTGCTTTAAGACACACAATAGAAAATCATGGAAATTTCAGCTGCTGCGTGCTGTTCTTGTCAGGAATGTATATGAATATGACTGTATGATACAGAACATTAAGCAAGGCATTGCAATAATGAGCACATATTTTGTCTGTTAACATATTTACATTTTCTTCATTTTTATTTAAGTTCTTGGTGAATCTTTAGTCAGTTTTTAAAATAAGCAGCTGTCTATAGTGTAATTTGTGTTTGAACAAATAGTTTGTATTTTTATTTTTCCAAAAGAATATGTAGTTCTCTCTTTGAGCAGATCAAAATTTTCACTTTCTGTCTGCTCTGATGGGATGCACTTCTTTAGTCTATCCCCTGAACAGGTGACAGTGATAGATGTCACTTAAATAGGAACTGCAGGTCAATTCATCTTTCTTTTGATAAATGGTTTCTGAGAACACAAATTTGTCTTTCCTTTGCTAATAATTACTATATGTGTTATTATTTGTAGGTTCCAACTTCTCTTTCTAACTCTAAATGGCACCATCTTTGTACTTGTATTTCATTCTGTGAGGCTGGTGAGAAGGTATTGGTATATGGGGTCTTCTACAGACCGGGAAGGAAAAGACTTTTTTTCTGGGTATTCTTGGATGTCCTTTCAGATGTGAGTTGGTTATTTGTTTTCCTTTGACAACAACACAACATTTCACTGTTTATAATTCACAAAGATTACTCGATATGAACTCCACAGGGAAAGGAAGGGAACACAAGAGGAAATAATTGCAGTTATAAAGACAATCCATCGTTCAACACGTGTCATTTTTGGTAATGTTATCTTACCAAAATCTCATCTAGAAAGATGTATTTTAATAGCATGAAGAAACCACAACTACAGCAACAGTAATTATTATTCTTTTTGTTCTTCACAATTATGCTTGTGGCAATTATAATTAAAAGAAATGTTATCATGTATAAATAGAAAGTACATTTATTGTTCTCTTGATAACAAAAATAGTTAATTCACTTTGTACTTTGAAATTTTAATATTTTTTTCCTTTTATTTTAAAAGAATATATGGAAATTAGCCAGCAAAGGCTAAAAATTATTAAGCTACATTTTTACACTTTCATTCTTATTCAAAAGAATGGACAGAACAGACACATGAGAAAAAAAAATAAAAAAGTCTGCTCTCTACACACAAGATTCTTCACAGACGATTGTGCTTTTATGACAGGCAGCAAGCCTCTAACATTCAAAATACATCTGTCCACCTTTCAAAACCATCTTTCATTCAGGTGATTTTCTGTCAGAGATGAAGGGAAAGAGTTTTGATTAACCTAAGCCAAGAGTTATTATTCTTATTTTATTTTCCATCCTCCCAGAAGCAGCTTCTCTTGTGTGCTACATCACAAAACAAAGGGCTTTGACAGACTAGTGCCTGCAGAACAAAGTTTCTCTGAAGATCAATTGGCGCCTGCAGTCTGAGTTTATGCACCTGAGGTGTATGTGTAAAATGAGCTCTCTAGCACGACCTGCTTACAACCTGCATCACAGAAAAACAGTGATTTAAAATGAATGGCATAACCGAATTGCTCTTTTAAAATAAGAGTTATGGCCATATATAATCAATAGTTTCTTTGAATATCTTTTGCACTATATTAATAAAGAAATGCAACCATTCCAAGAATACTGCTGGGCATACAGTGGTAAGAAGTCACTGAAATACCCATACCAAAAAGAGGAAAATTACACAAGAATTAACTTAGTTTGTTGAATTTGTCACATAAAAGGTTATTGCTATTACTACCCTCAAAACCAGAAACTGGTGTAATGATGTAGGGGTTACTGCTTTTGATTTCTATGTGAATCTAATTTTTTGAACAGTACAAAGTACATGTCACATCTCATATGAAATCCTTTTTAATAATCCTTTTTAATATTTTTTTTCCAAGCGGTTTTACAGTGCAGAGTTTACCACCAAGAAAGGTAGTCTATGTGATACAGTAATGTTCAGCATAATACTATATTCTTTGAGAAAATAGATTGGATTTTTTTGCTTTTAACTATGCTGATGTTTACATGCTTCTTTAAATCATCACTTTCTTAAAGACCTTACAGCTAGTAGGATTTTTTTCAGGAAAAAGATTGGTGTATGTGATCAAATAATTTGAAAAAAAAAAAAAAAGAGATGGGACCTTATTAAAAAAAAAAATGTTTCAAAACTGTGACTGGACTTCAATGATATCAGTAACTCATGTACGACATAGATTATGTTGTTTTTCTGGATTTTCATTTCAAAACCACAATTTGGTTTAAGTTCTCCAATTTTTTTTTTCTTTCTACAGTGGTAAGAAGTTAAATTCTTTATTGAAACACAGATGTTATTTTAATATATTTTGCTCCACACAAAAATTTATTGAAATAACGTTATACAAAGAGATGCAATGCTGATAGAAAGGAACTGTGGCCAAATCATTACTCCAAAGTTCAGACAAGAATCTTGTAAGTCAAAATTCTTCCTCTACAGAGCAGAACCACATTGAAAATATTTTAATTCACCATTTTCTTTGTGTCATGAAGTTGTTACCTTCTGAGTTTAGCTGTGAGTGGGGTGTTTTTTTGGATTTCAGCTAGATACCCAGAGTTTCTATATTGAGATCTTCTCATTTCTGTTTGAATGGTGAATGAATGAGGATGCTCACAGGCTCATTAGATTGGGTCCATATATCCTAGTGTGCAAAGTCATGCTGCAGTTTTCGCTAGCCTACTAATATGAGGTAATAATTTTTATTTTTTTTTTTTTTACTTTAAAGCTTTATTGTATGCTTTTTTCCTCATGTGATTTTTCTTCAAAGAGGAAAAGAATACAGCAATTGTTAACTTTTGTTTACAGTATTATATGTGTAATACATATATATAGAAATGTTCCCTGTGAGAAACCACTGACTTATCAGGAGAGCTATATAATTATTTGGGCTCAGAATCCAATTGACTTTAAAAAATTCTGATGGTTTAAAAAAATCTTTTCAATGGAAGACAGGTCTAAGTGTCAAAAGATTCAAAATAAAAATCATTTGTAAACATCAAAATAAGAATTTTACACTACAGAAAGATAAATAAGTGCACACAAACAAAGGGGATAAACAAGCAATAAATTGTCAACTTGATATATGGCTGGTTTATTGTCCATGAGTGATGTAGAAGGGTTATTTTTTTACTTAATTGTAAAGTAGCACAGTTGATTAGTTATTTTAAATGCAGTGAACTAGCTGAGAAATAATGACTATAATAATAGAACAAAAAAGGGGCAAATTAGATTGTAGGATCTCAGCAAAGCAAGCTCTGGCAGAGTGGTTGACACTGGTTAACAATGAAGACAATGGAGAGCAATACAGTAAAAAGGGAGCAGCATTCAGATAGCTTGTCTGCCTCCCAAAAGTGAGTGTATCAACTGGCAATTAACGCATATGGATCTGAAAGAAAGCAAAAGAGGCTGAAAAAAAAATTGTGAAATGGTATGAAATTAAATAAATATTAAGAAATTTCATAGGTCCTTCGCTAAGGGAATACTCCTTCTGTATGTTGGATTAAAGTTTCTGAGACTGTCTGCACTGTCCTGGTCCTGACCAGAGTATGTGCATTAAAGACTTCTTGAGTACTGCAATGCATCTGACAGCATGCTATCCCTTACGTGTCCTGTGAAGAAAAGAAAAAGAACCTCCATTGACTCCTCTTTCCCAGACAAGTCAGTGTGCTCCATGAAGCAGCCCTGTCCCCTAGTGCAGGTACAACATCAATGTTAAAATCAGCTTCCCATTTCCTAGACAGTTTCTACCTTGGAATCTCTTTCAATAGGCTGTTTCATATCTATCAGTAACATTTGTTCTCTGGTGTACATGGTCTTGCAGATCTAGTTTCCCAAGTAGAATTATTGTTCCAAGGAGAATAATTGTTTGAATATTTTGTATAATATATTAATGTAAAAGAGGATTAGCATGAATCCATTGATGAAAGCCAACTCATTCAAAGGCTACCTAAATCTTTAATGGGACAGTGATACAGTTTCTGTCCTTTCTGACAGGATCTGAATTCTGCTCTGGATGGGAAAGAAGTTCATGCTTAAAACATTTCAATATCACAGATCCAGTCCTTGATTCCAGAAATACAAAAAGCTTCTTTTATAAGCCACCAATTCTGTTTTCTTCATAGGTTTTTCAGATTTGTCAAATTTTTAATAGGCTGTGCCTGAATTAACAGTTTGTCTCTCCAGTTCATTAGGCAGCAAATTTGGGAGTGTCTTGGTGTCTCAGCCAAAGGGTTTAGAACGTCTCCATTACTTTCAGGGTGGGGATGGAAGAGTCTATCAAAAATGATTTGCTGTGGAAACCAGCTGGACAGCAGACATGCTTCTTTCCAAAATTATATTGAAAGATGAAAAAGCTATGTATTTCATAGTTCTCAAATTGCACTCATACTTTTATAAAGTATTTCTTAGATGGCCTCTGCTAAGGAGATGCCTAACTATAGCCCCATTCAGTGGATATAGGCTAAATACTGAGAGTTTGTGTCTGACTGGTTGCAGATAAATGTTTCTTAATTAATATAGTTGTGGGTTTGGTTTTGGGTTGTTTGTTTTTGTTTGGTTTGTTTTTTTTTTTTTTCTTAGCAGATCTAAAACATCCTATTTACTCTTTTCCTCCTTTTTCTTTCATTAGTTCTCAGAAGTTAACATCTTAGGGCTAAATCCTATGGGATACTTGTATGGCCCACCCTTGGCAAATGATTGGCCTGGATAACTTGGTAAAATGAGATTTTTAGTAGAAATAGTATGTATGTCTGGACTGAATAGTCAAAGCTGCTTGAATTCATTTGCCTCAAACTGGTAAATTTAAAGAGGAAGAAGATCATCAGCAGGAATAGAAAGCAATCAGAATTATGAGGCCTTTGATACAAGGAAGGAATTAGCATGGTAAGATGTATAAAACCAGCATGAAAATTCATAACCTTGCATTGGAAAGGACAGGAGTGAAACTTGTTCTGACACACCAGAAGTTTCCCTGCATCATCACAGCCCCTGCCCAGGCCAGAGGGCGCAGCCTCCCTGCTGACTGTCATGCGGGTTCTGCCCTGGCGGGTGGATGCTCCCCACAGGGTAGGGACAAGTGGCTGCATGGAGCTGCAGTTCCACATGTCCCACAGGATGGGGGCACAAGCAGGGCAGCAGCACTCCAGGAGGCTGGGGGTTTACTGGCAATCCCCATTCTGATAAGAGAGGAGGTATGCTTGTAACTCTATGTTTGTGTCTGTATATGCGCATATTTTCTTTAGGTGTGATTAGAACTTTTGGGGATAAATTTGTGATAAGATAAAGGTGTTCATAAAACTGTAAGTATTTAACATCCTGCCTCTAGAATTGCAGATATTCTGTTTTATTACCAGTATTGATCCTGTATGTGTAGTTCACTGATTGCTGGATAAATGCCTATTGTTTATACATCAAGAAACTGTTTTAGTCCCAACTTGGTTTAAATTATGTGAACTGGGAAGCTTTTTCCTTTGACAAATTCCAACCTGAGGTGAACTGGGAAAACTCATTTAGTGATATTGCAAAGGTCCATTGTTGAGAGAAAATAAGAATCATGAACTAAAAAAAAAATATAATCTATATTAAAAAATATTATATGTGCTTATAAACTGGGATTCTTTTTTTCTGGTTTTGTTTGTTTGTTTTTAATATCAAAGAATCTCATGAGAGAAAACCAGTTACGAAAACAAAGGATGTCATCAGCATAACTTATAACTGGTCACTATAGTCTTTCTAATTGTAGCACAACTAATGAAAACTACATAGCATGAAGTCATGATTCAGCACATTGTTCATAAATGTAAGAGTTTCTCTGCATGTTGATAACCTGAAATACCTGGGCCTGTCTCTAGATCTCATAGTGATGATGACTCTAGGGAATCTCATTTACATCACGGTCTATTTTTTCCTCATATGTATCTAGGGAAAAATTCTTAAAACAACTTCGGTAATTTTTAATGAGTTGCTGAAAAGAGAATCTGCATTTTTACTTCACTTCACAGCATATCTTTAGAGCCTACTTGTTCATTTTGCTTTATAGCAGCAAGGGGTACACTCACCAAGTGCTAAAAATCTTTAAAGCTAAGAATAATTGCCAGATGTTCCTGATAGCTCATTATCACCACCTTCAGCATTTCTTTCTTTCCTTCACCTTAATTACACTGTGATAAATTTCCAGGAGACTTTCACTAAATAGAACCTAGGTTACACTTGAATAAGCCAAGATAACAATATTATTAATTGCTTAAATTGACCATTATAATATATACTTGTCCTGCAGTGTGATCTGCACTTCACCACTGATATTCATTAATATGCCATAAATGTTTGACCCATTATAGACAGTCCCAAAACAAAACAAAACAACAACCAAGATAAAATACATTTCTTAAAGTACTACTTTTATTTGAGTTTTCCTGGGACTCAACACTTTTAAGGTATTTGCACACATGAGAAAGTTCAGCTGTTCAACAGTTTCTGGAATCTTTCTTTCAGATTTCCTATCTTGTTTTAAGGTGCTAGCTACTACAGGTAATAGATTATTGCAACAGAATGACAATATAAAAAAAATTGTAGGTATGCAGGGATTGACTAGAAGCCTCAGCTCTGGATGATGATAAAAGATAAATGAATGAAGTGACAGCTTAAGACGCCAAAGAGAACGCCCAGTCTTCTTGTCCTCTGACCTCTTTTTGGCTATATATGCTACTGAAACAAACCAATAGGCTCTATTTACAGTATTAGGTCTGTGCTTAAACTGGATGTTGAGCCTCCTCCCAGTACAAAAATACATCCATATATACCATCCCTCACTGACTCAAAACTCAAAAGCTTGCTGGTTTTTATTAATGGTACTGTTGAAATTTAAAAACAGTATCATCACTTTGTTATTAAAGTAAACAGTAACTGAACACAGCCTAAAGATTAAAGCCACAACATTCAAAGCTTTAGTTCATGACAATGGCTCCCTAGGAAAGTCAATGTCACTTATGTACCAATCAATTTTACAGAAAAAAGCCAAAGGACCATCATGACATTAAGGCTGCAAAAATAAAGCAGAGGTGCCATTCAGTGGAGGCAATTGGGGAGCCAGTGCAGGTATCATTGCTCCCCTCTCAATATGACTTCAAAGTGCATGACTAAAATACCCCTCTATACACTGGCTGTATCCAATGCTTACAAAACTGTTTCTGTCAGATATGGGCAAGGACTGTTTGTCTCCTGAAACTTCACACTGAGACTGGGAAGAACAACAGAAAAAAACTCTTTGGTAAGTGAAACAGTGAACTGCTTTCTCTCTGGCTCAACAAATACTTCACTTGACTTTTCTTTCTTGATTTTGATATGTAAATGGAGATGTACTAGAGGAGAGAGTATTTTCTTGAAGTCACCTGAGCAATGCTACCTGGGGTAGTCAAAGCACTTTATGTATCAGTGAAGACCCAAGATGTTCTATCACTTAGTTCATCTTTTCTGGGTACTCAGTATCTACACTGCATTCCCAAGTATTCCCATTTTTTCTTTTCAAGAACATTATTTTGTCTCCATACTTTAGTCCTGCACACCATCAGCCTTTCTTCCAGGACCTCAAAACATAACCCTTCCCCCTCCATATTACCAGGTTATTTATTATCCACAACCAAGAATACTATCTCAGATCAAAGCTAAAAAGCATAGCCAGTTGCACAATTCCTTCATCCTCTAATAAGTTTGGCAAATTCAATTAATAGATAGGTCAAAGAGATAAAAGATATGCTACTTAATATGCTTTCAAAATATTTATAGAGCTAATTTTTCAAGTCCTGTTATGAATTGTCATAACCTAATCCAATAGTCACACAAAGATTAATGTTGAAAGGGGGCATCCTGAAAACATCAAGAATGTTAATATCCTCAAATAGTTCACTAACAAATGAGGTATTATGTATCAAACACAAGCAATTAACAGACAAAAGAAATACTAGTATGTAAGTGGTTTCTTTTTTTCTGTTGAAATGAAAAACATTAACTGTGATCAGAAATTTAGCAAAATTCATTTTTTATCAAAAGATGAGTATACGATAAAGTAGGGAGTGAACAGTCAGAGGAAAATTAGAGATATTTATGTTGGTATGGTCTGATGAAATTCTCTCTGGAGCGCTGAATGTGGTGTCTGAACAATTAGTGATTAGCACTGAGATTTCTGGTAACAGGAGGAGGGTCCCAGAGGACCAGAGAAAGGCAAATATAGTACTTATATTTAAAAAGGCAAAAAAGCAGGGTCAGTAGAATTATAGACCACTGAGTCTGATTTTTTTTTTCCAGAAGAAAATACCTGAATAGATTATGAAATAAATTACAAGCTTATAGACAATAAAGAATGTTGGTTGTGGGGGAAAGAGCTCAAACTGATGTATTTAGACCAAATAGTAGAAAACTATTTATTCTATTTATTTGACAGGATAATTATGATATTGTATCAAGAATAATCAGTAGAAGGGTTATAACAACACTTTAGAAAGTCTGTTGGCATTGTAACATATGGCAATCTCTTGAACAAAAAGTGGGGGAAACAGCTGAAATCACCAGAGAAGGTACATAATTAGATGTAAAATCACACTCAAAGACTATCTACATGTAGTTTGCAATCAATCTGCAGAAACTAGATTTGGAAAGGTTTACTGAAGGGTCAGTCTCTAATATTTTTGTTACTAAGTCGACTGCATAGATAATACATACACTACATCTGCTGTTGTTATTAAGTTTCAAACACTCTGAAGGGCAGCATCCAAATCCAAAATCAGCTTAACTAACTGAAGAAAATGTCCAAAATCAACAACACGAAATTTAGTAAGCAGTAGTACAAAGAGCTAATCTTTAGAAGGTTATAGTTAAAATGACAAATAGAAATGTAGATCTGACCAGATAGTGGAAATTAAGATGATGCTGGACTTAGAATGGATTGCAAACTGTGTGTGAGACAAGAGTATGCAAGACAAGATGATGCAGAAAACAAATCTTAATCTAGAGTGTAATCAGCAGGAGTGCTGAATGAGGAGCATAGAAAGCATATGGGGTTTTTTTGGTTCTATTTGTCCCAAATAAGACTTCTAGTGGTGTACTGCATCTGCTTTAGGTCACAGTATTTTCAGAAATGCAACTGATGGAAGTCCACAGAAGAGGAAGTACCCAAATTAAAATGTTCAAAAACTAAGACCTCTAAGAAAGGTTGCAAGAATGTAATTTAGCTTGAAAAACAAAGGAAAAGGGATAGGGGTTGTGATAATGGTCTTCTAGAATATAAAATGTGGTTAAGAAGAGGATGATGATAAGTTATTTAACATATCTGTTCAGGGAAGGACAAAAGAAAACAGTTTAGCTTGCAGAAAAGAGGAATTAGATTAGATATTAGGAATAAATCGGGGGGTGGGGGGTGGGGTGATAATGCAATAGATAGTAAAACAATACAAAAGGAACCCTATAGAATATTTAGGTTTAGAGGTTTTCAATCAGTTGAGCAAACATCTATTAGTCATTGCCCCAAGACTACCAAATACACTCTGTTCTGAAAAAACAAAAAAGGGTCTAAAACTACACTTGATGCTGCCATTTTGCTATTGGAGTTTTGGAAAATCCCAAGTTGTTTCCAGTATCCTCAAGATTTATTTTATTTACTCTTCAAATCTTGTATGTTTTAGTCATCAAAAGACCATGTGAAGTAATAGTACTTTATTTCAACATCATTGGTAATGCTCCAAATCTGGTTTTATTCCGTGGAGGAATTCTCAGAAAGACATAAACTTTTAGGTCAGCTTCAGTAATAAAATATAGAAAAAACTGTTAATGAAATTATCTAGATTGCAAAGCTTGATAGATTAGCAGTGCCTGAGTTACTGGTTTTGTTTGTCAGTCTGCATTTTTTATCTGTACCCCCCATTCTGCGAGAAAAATAAACCAAAGATTTAATCACTGTGGATCATCTGTTCACTTGTACAAGAAAGGAATTTATGTTTACTTCTAGAAAAATGTTTCTAGAATGATAAATCTCAAACTCTTGAGATCATTCTCCATATAAAAAGTTCTCCTTCAACCCTTCCCAGAACTTTTAATGTCTTTAGTCTTACTGGATTTGACCACAAATAGGAAGTAGCTTTCCTTGTCTACTATAATTTCATATTAAAAAAACAACTGCCAGGAGAGTATGTAGGCATGCATCATTTGATTCCAATGAACGTTGTTCCATTCTTGGTGTATGTAGTATATGTACACTCATTCATAGTGATTAAAGATAAAGATTGAAAGATGAAGATTCATTAATCAAAGTTGATTTATAAGGTAGTGGAAAATTAATTCTATATGTCACTACAAAATTAATTATATATGCATCTATAATAATGCTTTATGCACTTTTGCTTAACAGTGTGTTAATACTGTAGTCCTTCCATGAAAATATATTTGATAGAATAGAGCACTGCATGTCAGAAAAATGCAGATTTGACTCTGTGAATTTGAAATGGTAAAAAGTTTATTTATCAAGAGATGCAAATCTATAGTTCATTAATTTCTAAAACTTTTCTCAGAGAGTTAAAATTAAGCAGAACACTGCAGAGTTTGCATCCAATTTGTTAAGGTACATAGGCAGATGACTAAGCCCTGTCCTGAGGTTTAGCTAAGCAAACTGTTCATGGGAAACTGCTGGCTATAGGAATAAGAAGCTGCTATCGGTCTCACTATGAGAAACAATTGGATTTTGCAGATAATTAAAGGGGAGTGAGGTGAAAACAGCTAAACCCTTCACTCAGTTGAGAGAACTGGAGACCTCTTGTGGAGTTGTGGTGATTTAATCCTTCAATGTCAGTGTGGCCTTTGTAACCATAACTTGCAAGGCTGACTTGATTGTCTAGGTTACTGCATCACTCATATTGTATAAGACTGAAATGTCCTAGGTAACTACCTCAGAAGAAGTGATGTTGGGTATGGATGCAGCAAAACTGTGACTATTTATTTAGGGATGGACTTTTTTACCTGGGAGAACACAAGGATGAAGGAAGGGAAGGATCAACGTGGATGAAGGAAGGGAAGGATCAACGTGGATGGAGGAAGAACAAGAAAGGGAAGTAGAAAGGAAGAAGAATAAAAAGGACCAGCCAAGCAAGAGCAAGGTGCGGATCAATTCACTTTCCTCTTTGAGCCCTGTACTTGACCACTGCAGGATGTCTTGTTTTCTTACTAAAATCCATTCCTAACAATTTGCTGTATGAACTACTGTGACCTCTCTCCGTTCTGCATGTGCATTTGCATGGGTGCATGGATATTTTTTGCTATCTTTTTGAGCTGGACTAGACAGCAAGTCAGAGGAGTCACTCAGAAAGACCTGAGGTCCAAGCCAGTGGTTGGGTAAAGGGATGAGAATCAGTGCAGGGATATGAAAAGTCTCGGAGTATACAGGTGTCTGCAAATGTGTCTGTGTCTGTGAAGGAAAAGATTTGGGCTGTGTGTGTTCTTCACTTGAGTGAACCTAAACCCTGATCAGCCAGAAAGGAGGAACAGGTCTGTGTTGTTTATGTTGGCTGTGTTTACGTGGTGCCAATAAGGAACTGCTCTCTGATTATGTTGGTTGCTATGTCTGGCCATGTTTGCATCATGTGTGGTTGGGTGGATGGGCACCTACCAGGAATACATGCCACTGTTGGATGGACTCGGGAGCCACAGCAGACTCACTATATTACACTGAGTCTGGATGAACCTTAGGGTACAGAGATAAAGTTTACTCTAGTGGGCCAGGAAGGAGAATTCTCCTTCATTCCAAAGCCCACAAAATTGGCTTCACTTCACAGAGTTAGTATGAGGATTTTCAGGAAATAAGATGTTTAACAGCAGTTAGATTGCACAGCCTTACCGTATATGTCTCAACTTTATCATACAGAGCACAAGGGAATAAATAAAGCCTTTGCCAGTTTTATTATGCACAAAATACTTTAATAGGAAACTCGCATATACATGTATGTTTGTTTTGCATCAGGGGAAGGAAGGATTGAGATGAGAGAGAGGGAGATGGTGCAGGGTTATACATGGATGTCAGTAAGAAAGACTCTACAGCAAATGGCTTAGTAAAACTGCTGTTTTAATAAGACAGAATAAGAAGAGTTACATGGATAACAAGTCTTATGTCCCTTCAGATGCTGGGAACCTTACATTTGTGCAGCATCGGGCAAGGCCCAGATGAATTCTCTCATGGCACGCTTCGCAGTTATGGTCTGTGGAAGGAAGCTCCTCCTTTTTTGGTTATTTCAGCTACTGTATAATTTTTTTTTACAAGAAAACAACCCTCTTCATAAAGGATGCTCACATGAGAGCTCTTTCTCACACTTCTACATAAATGTAAGACCACGCAGGAGGCACAGTCTCCATTATGGAGTGGGTGCTGCCTGCAGGCACCCCTGTGTCAGTGAGCTGGCTGAGCTTGTCCTGCAGCCACGGGATCTGTGCCACACAGCACAGAGTGAAGACCAGGCTGGACCTGCAGCACAGCACAGGCCTGGATCGTGTACCAGGTCTCCTAGTCAGGGTCATCACATCCCACGAGTTGATCCACATAAGTTTACCTTTCCAAAAGATCTTATAAATTATAGGTTGTATTACTAACATGCAGGTTTTTCAAGCCCTGAGTACAAGTCCCAGTAGAGCAGACATGGCCTGTTCAGGATCACTAACTCCTTGAATGCAAAGTCTTCTGAACAGCTCCCAGTACAATGTTCCACATCTGTTTCATGGGTTTAATATCATCTGCAACTTCTCATACATTTCATAGAATAATAAAATCATTTAGGTTGTAAAAGACCCTGAAGATCAAGTCTAACTCTAAATCTAACACTGCCAAGTTCACCACTAAATCATGTCCTTAAGTGCCACATGTACACATCTTTTAAATA
Organism: Athene cunicularia; assembly: GCF_003259725.1. Lineage (NCBI taxonomy): Eukaryota > Metazoa > Chordata > Aves > Strigiformes > Strigidae > Athene > Athene cunicularia. The sequence continues at coordinate 85,974,946 of NW_020799091.1, read as the reverse complement.
TCTCCAGGGCCGGTGCCTCAACCACTTCTCTTGGCAGCCTGTTGCAATGCTTGACAACCCTTTCAGTGAAGAATTTTTTCCTAATAGCCAACCTAAACCTCCCCTGGTGCAACTTCAGGCCATTTCCTCTTGTTACTTGTTACTTGGGAAAAGAGACTGACACCCACCTTGCTACAACCTCTTTTCAGGTAGTTATAGAGTGCTAAGGTCTTCCCTGAGCCTCCTTTTCTCCAGACTGAACAACTCCAGTTCCCTCAGCCACTCCTCACATGACTTGTTCTCTAGACCCTTCACCAGCTTCATTGCTCTTCTTTGGATGCTGTGTCTTCACCACTGATGCTCCCATAACAATATCCCACAGCAATATTGCCAGTATTCCAATAATCCCTAGAAGACATTGTGCACCTTCTGAAAAAATACTTTCTGTGTGGCTTAAACTGATATTGATGGGTTATATCTACAAGAATATTGTGCTTGAGATGTTTTTTCAGAACATACTCATTTTCAGACAACATCCTACTGTTTTCATGCACTTTACAATAGGCATACTTACTGACACTCTGGTGCAACTTATATTGACTTTAAAGTTCTTCAGAATTTTTCTATTTCAATTGTCAGGTACAGAAAAATACAATGCCACAATGAACATCTGCAAAACAATTATGAAAATAGAAGACTTTGCTTATTCCTGTGGCAGTTACAAAATATTTGTGAAAAATGTGGCAGTTCCAAATACCATTTCTAGAGCTATAAATGACAAAATAAGGGATTAAGGAACTTGTATTTCTATCAATCACACAGTAACATATCCTTTGCCAGCTTCCACGAATAGGTTGAAGGATGCAACCATAAGCAAAAAGCAATCCAATAATTCTCTTCTGGGTTATTTTGGGTACTCTGGCAACTGCAACTGATTAAAAAGCATGCATGAATAACTCTGGACATCCAGATGAACAATTCTGGAGTATATTTTCAAACAGGTTTAAATCACTTCTATTGCCAAACGTTGATTAGACTATGCTTCGGTTAAATAATTAAGTAAAAGAAAATTTTACATTTTTTGGTGCTAAAAGTAGAAGCTACTCTTTCAAATGGAACTGATAGGCATTTCATATATCAAGTACAAACAGCTAAAAGACTGTGTGCAAGACAATAATAAATGTATGACATGATTGTTGAGATGCTAAGCATTTTTGCTACATGTCCAATTCTAAAAAGCCCACAGGGTAAAACGATATTTTCTAAAGAAAGTTCTAGTTAATTAGGTGAAGAGTAAGAGTATACATGCAATGCCCATAGAAGTTTAGAAGAATATGAGATGTTTAGCAGAATATGAGAAAAACAATTTATTTGTAATAATTTTTCTAAGTTGGAGGATAAAGAAGACAGTGAACAACAAAAAAGGAAAGCTATAAGGCAAAGGTACAAATGAAAGGAACTGAAAATGCAACTTAAGAATGGGATGTGTTTGTAGGGTTCGTATACTTTAATTATGTCAGAAGTTACATCAATAAAGACAACAGTATCATGAATGAAGTCACTATTTTGTTCACACTAAGATAATTTTTTGTACTGAGAAATTTATATTTTTGTACTAACTGCAACATATGGTGCTGTAGCTATAAAGCTATTTAAACATGCTCACACTGTCAGCTGTAAGAGACTGACAGTGATTTATTTTAAAGAGCTGCCATCATATTCCAGCAAACTTAAAAAAAAATTAACTTTCTTGACAGAAAAAAAGCCCTTGAATGCTATTACATAGACCTACTACATAGACAATATTATGAATTTCTCACTATAATTTACTAAATTATTTTTAAAATAAGGGGATTTTTTTTCTATTTACAAACATTCCTTCTCCTGGTTGATTCACTTAGTGATGTCACAACTCACTTTTTGTAGTATCATATTTGTTTCCATGGAGATGGCCTGTGATTCCACCAGCATAGACATTTAAGAAAAATGACTCAGGAGGAAAATGCCTATGGATCATTGATATATATACTCATGAGAGAGATTAGATCAGAGCTATAGCAGATGCAAATCACAAATAGTGGGTGCAAAAGTTGTCACTTATTATGGAAGAGTATCACTTATAATATCTCTGTGTCTGCTGCTGCCAATTTACCTCGATTTCAGAACTGAAGCCTTAAGAAATATACCCAACACTTATTATTGTGATAGATTTCTGGAGTTCTTTAATCTATTTATAATTTATTAATCCGATGACACTGCACTTCCCAGTCTAGTACAAAGATTGCATAGTACAACCTACAAAGTTCAAAACTACTGCAAAAAAAAGAGTAACAGCTGAAATGAAGGATAGATTCTTAAATAACTGTGAGGAAGGCAGTCTAAAGGATATCTGCAGTTGAACAAAGATAAAACAGTTTTTTAGACGGATCAGCCACAACCATTGATTTTTTTTTTTTTTTTTTCCCCCCCAAAGTGACAGTATTTAAGCCTTACTGGAAATACAAATTCTAAATAACAGTCTTGTGTGAGAGCATTTGCTCTTAGTTGATCCTGCTTCTGCTAAAAACCTAACTGTATACTCAAGGACACTAGAAATCCTTATCCTGTACTACAGTTGTAAATTGATTTTGATGTTACTTTTACTACTAATGTGCTTTCTTCAGTATTCCCTCTTTTAATATATCATAAAATAATACAAATTAAATGGCAAGCTTAATCATCTAAAAGAAAACCTATATTCACTGCAAGTCAAAAAACTTTATCTTCTTTTCTGTTTACTGAAGAGGTGCCAGCCAAACCATATTTAGGTTAAAAACAATCTGAAGTCCTAAACAGTCCTAAACGTGATTGGTAAGTGATCTTCCTGTCCTTATCTCTTTATTGTCCTTACTGTATCTGACAAACTGTCCTCTTGAGGGAGATGGAGTGAAACATCAGCTTAGTGGGCACCAATAAGGCAGCCACAGTCAACCCACCACATGGGTTTCACAATATTGCAGACCAGTCTGTTTCCTTTATGACTGTCCAGAACTATTCAGGAAAAGCTCAGTCCTCAGAATGACTGCCTGTCCTTCATTGTAAGTTTTCCTAGTCAAATGGTGAAAACTACGTTCAGATATGAAAAATAAAGCTTTTTATTTTATTGAGAAGAGAAGAAACCTTACTGAGGCCTTTCAATATATAAAGGGGTCTTATATGAAAGATGGAGAAAGACTTTTTGTCAGGGCCTGTAGTAACAGGCAGGACAAGAGGCTACAGTTTTAAACTGAAAGAGGGTAGGTTTGGAGTAGATAGAAGGATGATTTTTTTTTACAATGAGGGTGGTCAGACACTGGAACAGGTTGTGGATGCCCCCTCCCTGGAAGTGTTCATGTTGGATGTGGCCTTGAGAAACTTGATCTGATTAAATATGTCACTGCCCATGGCAGCGGGGTTGTAACGAGATGGTCTTTAAGGTCCCTTCCTTTCTGTGATTCTATGATTAAGGATCATACTTTGTTTATGAAAAACATAAATTAAAGCATGTCCAAATTTGCTGAACAATTAAATAGATGAATGTCAGCACATCTGTAATTCTAATCTTGTCTGGCTGGGTTTTTTTTAATTTTAAATTCAGTGTATTGCGCAGGATTTTTTTCTTAAAAATAAAAAAGAAGACACATGCATAAAAGTTTTTCTTTAAACAGATGGCAACTTAAATTATATAGCATAAGACTGCTCATGCATGTTACTACAGATTACCCACAGCAAACCTCCCTCTGAGCCCAGAGGAACAAAGCAGTTGGAAGAACGTAAAATAAGGTTGACTTAAATACACGTCACGTTGTGTTCTACAGGAAAACCAAACGCAGGAGTCCATCAGGAACAACACATCAAAATCACCAAATCTCTTTTTAAATAATCAAAGGCTTTCATTATAGAAAATAAAGAGCATTGCTAAAATGGTATTATTGTAAAAAAATCTATAAAGTCAAGTGGGTCTGTCCAAATAATTCCTATCATTTAATTCTTCTCCTTTTAATCTTACAGGAACTTACTATTCCAATCTTGAATAGAAAAATGTCTCTTCAATGAATGGTTATTAATAAATCAAAGTTAACAGACTGCTTAATGTTTTGCCTAGTCTCATTCTCTTACCAAACAGTAGCCTACTTTTACATAGCCAGAAAACAGCTAAAAGTAAATTATATTTTAATGCTTTATTTAATAAAATTTTAATTATCCTGCCAATATTAGAAGTGTGAAAAAAAATTGGTATATGTGATATATCATTCAACAGTTATAAATTCAAGTGAGGTAAAGCCCATAGATCCTATGCTGAGAATCACAAAACAAAATGGACATATATATAAAATGAAAAGGCTGCAGTAGACAATATGAAACAATTCTTTTAATTGAAATGCTATTTTTATACAGTCAGAAAATAAAAGGACACTGAATGTCATTACATTCTTTAAGTTGAAACTGTGAATCACCTTCATCCCCCTCCACCAAAAAAAATTAACAATAAAGTTTAGATGTTCATAGAGTTTCTCAGTTTTGACTTTCAGTAGTCTGACCCAGTATGGCTAGGTAAAGACAATAGTCTACTGATAAGTTTTCAGAATTCTTAGGCTTAAAAGTAATTTTAAGAGATATGACCATTGTTGTATAACTGAGCATGTATTTTAATGACATAGATGTTCTTTACAGAGAAGAGAAATAAATTATGGGCAATATTTATAATAGAAACATGTGATAGTCTTTGCTCTCTTGCACTGAACAAACAACCTCAGTATAGACAAAGTACAGAGACCAATAACAGTAAGGGCAAGGTGACATTTTGGATATGACAATTATTCAATAGCAAAAGCACTGAAGTGAATAGAGTTCTACACTGCAGTAATCTGAATAACTCTTTGTGGTGGGTTGAACTTGAATGGATGCCAGATGCCCACCAAAGCCACTCTATCATTTCCCCTCTTCAGCTGGAGAAGGGAGAGAGAATATAGCAAATGGCTCGTAGGCTGAGATAAGAACAGTTTAATATAGTAAAAGCAAAGTTTGCATGCAAAAGCAAAGGATAACAAAAGATTTTATTCTCTACTTCCCATCAGCAAGTGATGTCCAGCCACTTCCCAGGAAGCAGGGTTTCAGTACCTGTAGTTGTTGCTCAGGAAGACAAATGTAAATAATGAATGTCCTCCCTCCTCCGCCTTTCTCTTAACTCTTATTGCTGAGCTGTCATCATATGGTATAGAATATCCCCTTGGTCAGTTGGGGTCAGCTGTCCTGGTTTTGGCCCTCCTAAGATCTTTCCACTGCCTACCTACCGATAAGGGTGGAATGTTGGAGAAAACGTTGATGTGAGCACCCTTCAGCGGTAGTCAAAACACTGGTGTGTTATCAACACCTTTCCAGCTACCAGTGAAAAGCACCACACTGTGAGGGCTGCTATGGAGAAAATTAACTCCATCTCAGCCAGACCCAATACATCCTTGATATTACACAGGTGTTCCATTTGCAGTGACAGGAAATTGTATTTTGATTCTAACCTATGCCATTTTCATTATATTTTTAGAATTAGATACAAGAAAATTTACATTTATGTACTTTACAGATTTTTTTTTTTTTTTTTTTTTTTTTCCAACTCCCATAGTAATACTGGTACAACATGTGAAACCATCTACAGTTTTACTATATTGTTATCATTTTGGGTGAGGCTATATGTAATCTGACATAATCTCCAAGTATTTCTAGAGTTGAAATTAGTTAGAGGAAGAGGTGCTTGTACATGTGTGCTGCTACATCTCAAACTAAACCTTGGTCTGATTCTGGCATCTACAGGAATCTGGATACTACTTATACCTTTGGTCACTTCCAAGAGCCTCTGCTGAGTCAAACATACTAGTTCTCTCTGAGAAAAAAAAAAAAAATCAAAACCAAAACCAGGTGCTGTCAAAAGGCAGTTCATTACAGGTATGGTTAAATTCCTATAATTTTTACAAAGTCTTGTGCTTTTAAATAGTCCTGTAATCTCATGTCATACCCAGGGCATGCAACAGATGCCAGGTGGCCAGGAGCGTTAGGGTTTATCATCAGTATCTCTGCCATTATCAGCTGGACACAACCACAGTCTGGTTCCCCTGACTAGAGAGAACACGGAAATCTCAGTTAAGGTTTATTTCTGATGTTTAGATGGAAAGAGTTGGGTGAGATACAACCTTATATATATGAAATATAGACTCCTATGAAACTAAAACAATAAGCCAGATTCTTGGAATATATTTCCATGTTTCCAGCAAGGTAAACATATTTAGTTTCCAGCACTTGTCTAAACTGGGGAAAAGGTTGGAAAGCAAAAGCCATAAAAATGCTATCTACCTTTAGGTCTTCCATTGACAGCTATTTAGTTGGAGGTAGGCTCATAAGCAGTTTTTGCAATGTGATATTTATTTAAAAGAATTCAAGGAGCTGTTGTGAATTGCACATACAGGAGAGAAATTGCTTTGTTTCATCCTCTCAACATAGAAATTATGCTACTTACTCTTACATTAATTTGTCAATATGTAACTTGGTGTGACTGCTGCTAACTACTGTGATAAGAGCTAAGTAACTTTTTTTCAGTTAATAGTTTATTATAGAAAATTGAAGATGATGGTAGATTGTTAATAAATTTATAAAATCAGAGGTTGAATAATCTCACTCAAAAATGTTTTAACAGAAATTGACCAGCCATAATACCATAGTATTTATTGTAGTTAAAGAACACTTTTATTTCCAAAACTTTGAACAAAATGAGTTGACAGCATGAGTTCCACATTTTATAAACATATAAAAAAACCTTATTTTGTCTTTAAACTCTTTTATTAATTTAAAAAAATTCCTAAGTGACCTAGTGAAATAGGACAAGAAAAGATTTTATTGTCCATTGAGTATATATTTTTTACCTAGTATGTTTCTGTAACTTTTCAATTTTTCAAACAATAATAAATAAGTTAAAAAAACCCTTTTTTTTTCAGATTATCCAAAAACTTTATTTTTAGTATAGCAGATAATAAAAAAAATCCCCAAAGCAGTCATGATTATAGAGATTAATAATGAGTATTCCTCAGTGTGTGGATACTGATCTAGTATAGCAGTTAGAGCTATGCATCGTTATGTCTGTATCATTAAAAGAAGGAAGGTCAGGGAGCAGTCCTGGCCCTGAAACCAGATGTACTCTTCTGGCTTACATCCATTTGCTAAAGGCTGCACCTTCTAGAGCACACTGCCTGTGTCAACTCTGGTGACCTTTGGCTACAATTGGCTCTTTTGTGTCCCTTATCTCAGGCTCATAAATGTAGATCTAATATGTATATGAAATAATGTGTACTGGTGCATTGACAAAATTTTGTTAGATATGCTTTTTTGGAATAAAAATAGAGTACAAAAGAGCAGCTAAGGAAATAAGCATAATTCCATTTATAAAGTTGAATCAAACATACTGAAAGGCTTTGCAAAGACAAGAAATGCATACAACCCTGTCGAACAAATGGAGGAACTGAACACTTAGAGGAAGGCCTGTGGCAATGGTGGAAATATTTTTTTTGCTATGAGGAATGCCAGAATACTTATATGCCACAGGAGAAGTTACTGTTAGGGTATTTCCTTAAATGAACTTGTTGCAGGCAACATATTAAAGTTGTTTTAATCTGGTTCTATTTCCATTACAGAAAAGTAAACAAGAATTCCTCTAACATTTCAGTTTTCATACCTGAGCTCAAATAATTCCTAAATAATTATAAGTTGCACCAACGTTTGTATCACCTCTGCAGGTTGCCTTAGACATATGCTCCACTCTTCCATTTCATATTGTTCTAACAGACTTTTGTTTCAAGGTGTCATTCCCTGATGATCAAACTTTTGATGGTTTTGTTCACAAGATATACAGTTAATCAGAGTTACATGGGTAGTTGCCCTGAAGACTGCTTCCAACTTCACAAGTCCCATATCTAAAACATAGATCTTTGGAGCTCTTAAAGTAGACTCCAAGTCAAGAGGGCCAAGGGTCTTTGGGGTGAGCACTCCTCTTTCATAGCTTGTTCAGTGACACTGCTTTCTTGTAGGCAATCATCATTACAGCTTTCCCAATCTGCTATGGAGAATGCTGGAGCATCTGCCATCACAGTATGAACCACATTTAACAAAGCAGCTCTTCAAATAAACCAGTGGAGGAAAAGTGTATACTTTCTCTTCTCTTAGATCACTGTTTTTTAGGTGCCATTGATTATGATTATGTTCCTTCAGAGATGGTTTACATGGCTTCTCATTCCTTAGGGACTTCTTTCTCCCAGGTTCACTAGCTAAATGGCAAAAATGTTTGTACTAGTATTTCCAAGCTCAGACAAGTAACAAAGTATATTTCAGGCAGAGGACTTTTGTTTCTTTATGACTTACCATTGTGCATGTCTGCTAATAATTTTCCTGTTATTTTTCTTCCTGAACTTTTATCCACAGGAGGGGGGAAGTACAGAGGATGATAGTGTGCCACTTTGTTGTCTGAAGATTTAATTTCCAAGTAAAATCAATCTTTATTGAGGTGTCATGTATTAACTAAACAGACCTCATCTCCTTTGAGATTCAATCATGCAACAAGAGCTAGCACTGCTGGGGTATTTTTAGTATTGGAAAACAGACAATATATATTTTAGAACATAAAATTTACTGAACTGAAAGCAAAACATGTTTCTTGGCAAAAGCAGAATGCTAAAATTTTACACAAAAATATTAATTGTTAAGCTCTTACACTGATTTCTCTTATAATTTCTTTTTAAATTCTATTAATTGTATAATAATTACAAATATATCTGTTAATATTATTGTTGTTATTTTTATTGTTATTTAGAAGACAAAACCTTTCCACTCCCTGACTGAAATGTCACTTTTGTTTACACTCACACTCCTTTAAGTTTTATTTCATATCGAACAACTTTGAAGTAAAATAAAAATTATACATTTAGGAAATTGGAATGTTGCATTTCAACTTATCACAATGCCCTTATATAATTTTTTCAATATGCAGTTCTTTACTGAATTGGACCTGCCTTAGGAATTAGGGAAAATTTACTCTTGACTACAAAAAAAAACCAACCAAACTGCTTTGTTCTAATAAAAACATAGAAAATATGTTCAAGAGAAAGGACAAGAAGCATGGGGGCAGTCAGAAAAAATGTGGACAAGCAGAGGCTAATAGAAAGAAAACAACAGAAAGGTGAGCAAAAAGGTTAGGTGAGAAAGAGAATTAATCAGATACAATATGAATAGAGAGAAAGGGAAGCAAAAATAGAAAACTTAATATTGTCTACAAGTTCGTGACTATTGCTCATAATCACAGTAAATTGTCAAAGTAGTCTGAAAGAACAAAAATTAGTGAAGTACAATGATCACTAAGTAAGCAGACAAATAGCTTACGCATTGTCTTTTTTTTTTCTTTTTTTTTAATGGGTACCCATCATTAGGTACACATAATGAAGACTGAATACCTTAATTTATGAGATAGAAAAGAAATGGCATGGTTATAGAGAAACAGAAAAAGCTCTGAGAATATTAGGTATTTTAACTTACATTTTTGGGGAATTGGTCCTTTCATTTAAGATATTTGTCCCTAATCACTAGACTTACCAGAGATTTGGAAGTCCCAATTGCACCCTTTTTTCTTTTTTTTTTAATACTGCTCATCTGTTTGATTCCTCTCATAGCCAGGTGTGAGGCAGTGAAGCATAGAAAGCTTCCGCTTTCTTCTGGGCCTTCTGTCTTGTGTTTCCAAGGATTTAATAGGGATTTCTATTCCTGCTAGTCACATGGTTCGTTTCCTAAACCATTTAGTGCATTTAAAAGGAGAATGTAAAAATCACCAAGTTTTTCTGTAGGAAATGCAATTCTGTATAAAATTTGCATTGGTGATGTCAGCTGGCTATCCAGTCTATTGCTCAGCATACCGTTTGCAGGATTTCTGGGTAGCTCATATTTGCTAAAAAGCTTATTGCCAGAAGTTTTCTTCAGTTACACATTCCATATCCCTAACACAAAACTGGAAAGACTGAAGGGGGTGCTTTGGGGTAAAAATTGGGTTTTTAAATAAATACATGTTAAATCTGAATTGCGTAGATAGTGAAAAATAACTTGGTTTATCTTACTTTCACAGTCTCATAATGTCACAAAAGGAAACAATGATCACAATTCTTTTTCTAGATTTATCCTCTGAGGTTTATTCCTTACTCTGAAATACACATTTATTTTTTTTCTTTTGACTGTCACAGGCCCTTGGATCAGTCTTCAGAAATCTTTTGCATAATTTCCTGGAATGGCATGGTCTATGCTGCTGTTACAACTCTGCATCCATCTCCTGAACATCAGTGGAAAATGTTCAGAAGACTAGTGGTTGCATCTATCCAAGCTCACGTCACTGTTATGTTAGGAATTTTCAGAGGGTTCCTTGGAATTTATTTAACTATGAATTTTCAGAAATATCTAGATGGGGAAATCCCTCTGATGCACAAGGTAATATTTTAAAAAGTGTCCAGGGACATTAGGTTTCAAACACTCCATGGTAGTTTAGGCTTTGGAAATCTTAGTTGGTGCATGTTTTTATGGGTACCTAACTATATGGAGTGCTTCTAGGAATTTATAGGATCTATTTGTCTGAAAGTTTGAAAATGTTATCTTTGATAGCACAACTGAAGAAATAAGCACATCAAGTGTATTTGCAGTCACTGTTGTGGACTATCATATCCTTAACATGGTGACATAGTAATGGTGTCACTATATTTTATTTAAACTCTGTTCTCTGAGCTTTGTCACTCCTCCAGTATCCCAGTTTCCCGATTTTCCAGACTGCGGATCCTTTCAGCTTGTGTTCTCAGGCCCACAGATAGGACAGTGGCACTGAAGGATGAGTATTTGTATGCTCGTAGGTCTATAACATCAAGTTAAAATAAGGTGTGTATCATTAGTGAGGATGAAGAAAACTTTCACAGGTCCTGCAATTTATTCTAGCTGCCATATCCTTTATGGTTTACATGCTGCTTACAAAGGCAGTGTACATAGCTGTGGAGGAAACAGATGAAAGGAAGAAAGGAAGACTATAAATTCTTCAGTGTCATGTTAACAAAAAAAAAAAAAAAAAAAAAAAAAAAAGTGTCTGTAGTGCACTTAGTACTTTGGTCTTATCTTGGCCAGTAGTTGTGAAGGATACAGGTGTAGCAAAGTTCAAAATCCCCTAGTAATCTTCCTCATTATATCTGAAGCTTTCTCCAATATTCCCAGAAAACAGTTGTAAATTATTTGCAATTAAAATTTTTAAAAAGGGGAATTTTATATTAAGAACTGTTGGAGAATGGCTTGCAGAGCAAGGCCATGGATCTTTGCAGGAGCTGACTGCAGCCATCTGAGGTAAACAAAGGAAAAAAACCAGGGCTCAGTTATGCTAACAAAGGACTGTTATGTTAACAAAGAGAGAAACTGAGGTAACAACGGCCTTGAGTGTGATGGTAAAAACAACCTTGGGAAAGTAAGCAAGTCAGAAGAAGGAAGATGTTGTGACATACCTGAAATGCCACAAGGGGCTGGGATATTATAATGTAACCTTTTAGATGTATCCAATAGATTTGTGAGTAGTATGCATGATTATTGTAGAGTGCTTATTGGGATATTATAATGTAGCCTTTTACCCAACAGATTTGTGAGTATGTTTAATCGGCTGCTTGCATCCCCCGTCCTCCGCAAAGAACCACTCTTTAAGACAGATATAGACTTCCACACATCAAAGGCAGACATTTATTGGTCATATGTACTAAGATGTGAGCATACAAATTACTCCATATGTTCAGCCTTTGTATTTTAAAAATTCAAGCCCCCATGGATATTTAATTTTGTGGTGAATAAAAGCAAAGATGTGAAAAATGTTTAAATGTGCTATGCCTCACGTGGATATAAATATGAAGTCAGACTTACTGGATCATTTTTTTCTGACCTTGGCCAGATGAGCCTCAAAGAAGGATCTTTCAGGTGCTTGAGCATAATGGTTACTCCCTCCTAACATCTCTTGCAGTGAAACCACTGCAAGAGGTGGCAAAGCCTCCAGGAGTTCACGCTTATCATAATGTAAAATCCTCTATGTTTCGTTAAACTCCAATTATGTCATAGAGTGTTTCTTGGGGCTCATTGTGAAATTGTACAGCTGTAGATCATAAGAAACAAATATAAATTTTGTAACTGGGTTATTAAGACTTTACATGTTATCATCATGCAAAACTAGAAAACTTAGCTTCAGGCACTTGCTCTGAGCTGAAGAAATCCAGTGAATTTTTTGAGCTTTTTAGAAATTGTTTTCCTTTGGTTCCCTTAGTTTTTCAGTTTATCTCTTAATACTAAAGCAGTTCATTACAAAATAAATTTACCTTTACATTCAACAAAAATTGAATTAACTCATGATTGGTCCTAGTCTATTTTCTCTTAGTGAACTATTTTACAATAACCCTACTAAAAGCAAGGCTAAACCATTACATCCCAGTAATTATTACTTGGAAAAAAAATTAAAAAAATTAAAAGCCCTAATATTGATAGAATACTTTTTCCATAAATAGAAACTTAAATCTCTGGACAAAGATACTGTCCTGAGGAGTGATCTTTTTCCTAATAGTATCTCAGAGATCCCTATTCACATCAAAATCTTATACTGAAAGCTGTAAAGGACTCTTAATATTATACTTAGGAAGAACATATTTCACCTTTGTCTGTAAATCTTTTTTTTCTCCTCAATAAATTCCTTTATGTATACTACGTATTCTTATTTCTTTGGTGTAAGACTCTCATTTATTCTATGTGCAAGACTTACAGACAAAACGGTATTTTAAGTGACTTTTTAAAATGCCTCTTTCAACACACCTAATACATCAATCTACTGAAAAGCCTGCTAGTTCTGCCCAGCAAATATGCCATTTGTGTAGGATTGCCTCTCCATCTGTTGTAGAACTCAGTTAGTAGTGATAGGATAAATAATATAAGATGTACTGATACTCCTAACTACTGACAAATGAAACAGGCTCATAGTTTTAATGTAAATATATGCACACATACATCTTCACAGCAGAAACAGGAAATGTGTTACATACATATAATTTGAAACATAGACGGGATTTAGCAAATCACAGTTTATTATAATGTTCACATTTTGCATTGTATTCCTTGTCCAAAAAATAGCTGTTGGCCTAACGAATTATTAGCCATTCAGGTAAGCTCATACTTTGTTTGGAGAATCAGATGGCACTCTCTCTTTCTTATCTTTTTTTTTTTTTTTTTTTTTTAAAAAAAAATTTTGCACGTCTGAACTATGAAACAGTGACTCTGAGGACAAAGATGAGAAAGATTTTACTGAAAGCTGGGAGGAGAAAAGACATATAGAGAAATGAAAAATTCTGGTGACCTAGAGAAATCTAGAAGAGTCTGTGGGGAAAAAAAAATCTGAATAGAGAGATACAATGAAATTACCATAACTATTGCAACAATTTAATGAAAAGTTAAAAAATGAAGACTGTTGCATTATTTCTTCAAACCATACATGATGAGGTGTAGTGTCAGCTCTCAGGTGGAATACCCACAGACAATTTGTATTCATTGAAAATACCAGCTAAAGGGAATCAGATCCTTTAGGAGGACATACAATTGCAGCATAGTCTACTTTATGGGAAAAGAACCTTTCATTTTTACCTTTTTCTCTCCAGTTAATGGAGTAATACAAATTAATGGTATTTTTTTTTCTCAAAATTAAAAATATCTCAGTACAAACAGAGACTTTATTTCTGCAGTATTAAAGCAAACTAAGACATACATACTAACATAAATATGCTTATTTAAAATGTTTTCATCCATATAGCAAAAAAGTTTTCTCCACAATGTGCATAAACTCGCCTCTAGTCTTTCTTCATCATTTTAAAGAGTTTAAAAGAACATTTAACATTTCCCATTTCTATTTTTCAATTTAGTAATTATTCATTTTGCTGAGTAACACAGTGTTTCATTTTACAGTTTTGCCATTTCTTCTTGTACATTTTAGATCCTTCTGCTTATGCTGTAAACCTGTGCAGAAATTCAGTTTCCACCCAAATATACACATCATGCACACTCAGGCAAAATTTTGAATAATTTGAAGTAATATTTTCTTTAAATATTTTATTTTATCTTTAGTCAATTTAAGTTCTTGCAGATCTCTCTGACTTCAAAATAAACACCAGATGTAAAATGAATCTGAAAAGTGAATGCATATTTTGGCCTAGTATGTCCTTTAAAATATACTCCTGTGATTAAACATTTGAAAATGTTCACATTCTTTGTGTCCATCTCTGGTTTTATGGATATTGTATGTAACTCTAAATAGATATTGAAGAAGCATTCCTGTGCAAAACATAAACATAACACCTCATTGTCTTTCATCATTATTTAGAGCAGATACATAAATATCCCCTCATATGTCTTTGCATGCTTGTGTGCCAGTATGTGCTTCATGCTTCAGTAAAAATGTGTAATGCTCTGGATTGGCTTTATTTCACATACAATTTTCAATTAGAAAAAAAAATAGAAGGGAGAAGAGAAAGAGAAAGAGAAAGAGAAAGAGAAAGAGAAAGAGAAGAGAAGAGAAGAGAAGAGAAGAGAAGAGAAGAGAAGAGAAGAGAAGAGAAGAGAAGAGAAGAGACTGTAAGAGAAGAGAAGAGAAGAGAAGAGAAGAGAAGAGAAGAGAAGAGAAGAGAAGAGAAGAGAAGAGAAGAGAAGAGAAGAGAAGAGAAGAGAAGAGAAGAGAAGAGAAGAGAAGAGAAGAGAAGAGAAGAGAAGAGAAGAGAAGAGAAGAGAAGAGAAGAGAAGAGAAGAGAAGAGAAGAGAAGAGAAGAGAAGAGAAGAGAAGAGAAGAGAAGAGAAGAGAAGAGAAGAGAAGAGAAGAGAAGAGAAGAGAAGAGAAGAGAAGAGAAGAGAAGAGAAGAGAAGAGAAGAGAAGAGAAGAGAAGAGAAGAGAAGAGAAGAGAAGAGAAGAGAAGAGAAGAGAAGAGAAGAGAAGAGAAGAGAAGAGAAGAGAAGAGAAGAGAAGAGAAGAGAAGAGAAGAGAAGAGAAGAGAAGAGAAGAGAAGAGAAGAGAAGAGAAGAGAAGAGAAGAGAAGAGAAGAGAAGAGAAGAGAAGAGAAGAGAAGAGAAGAGAAGAGAAGAGAAGAGA
>NW_020799091.1:85917225-85959697 GCF_003259725.1 Athene cunicularia | reverse complement strand
AAAGAAAAGAAAAGAAAAGAAAAGAAAAGAAAAGAAAAGAAAAGAAAAGAAAAGAAAAGAAAAGAAAAGAAAAGAAAAGAAAAGAAAAGAAAAGAAAAGAAAAGAAAAGAAAAGAAAAGAAAAGAAAAGAAAAGAAAAGAAAAGAAAAGAAAAGAAAAGAAAAGAAAAGAAAAGAAAAGAAAAGAAAAGAAAAGAAAAGAAAAGAAAAGAAAAGAAAAGAAAAGAAAAGAAAAGAAAAGAAAAGAAAAGAAAAGAAAAGAAAAGAAAAGAAAAGAAAAGAAAAGAAAAGAAAAGAAAAGAAAAGAAAAGAAAAGAAAAGAAAAGAAAAGAAAAGAAAAGAAAAGAAAAGAAAAGAAAAGAAAAGAAAAGAAAAGAAAAGAAAAGAAAAGAAAAGAAAAGAAAAGAAAAGAAAAGAAAAGAAAAGAAAAGAAAAGAAAAGAAAAGAAAAGAAAAGAAAAGAAAAGAAAAGAAAAGAAAAGAAAAGAAAAGAAAAGAAAAGAAAAGAAAAGAAAAGAAAAGAAAAGAAAAGAAAAGAAAAGAAAAGAAAAGAAAAGAAAAGAAAAGAAAAGAAAACCATGAAATAAAACACTGAAACTGTTGGTACTGCAGTAGGCAGTGTTATTTAATATGAATCAGTGGTCTTGCTTATGCTCCCAATGCTCCTAGCAGATTGTGAACAATAATCCTTGAAAAATTCGTGATTGACAAAAGATTTCATGATATGGCATGCAGAGTTGTTACTGCTGAATCCTGTCCATACTGTATTTTTACACTTAAAAAGTCAGTTTCTACAAAACACATATGATTTGACTAAACTTAGGGTAATGTACTGGGAGTATAAAGCAAGTGGAAGTGGACTTCAGATTTTCCCAACTCCTGACACTCATTATTTTCTCTTTTCCAGTAGTACACTTCTTCCTGATTTTTCCTCTGCCTCTGGATGAGGAGATTTACTTTGAAGTGTGGTTATGTTAAGAGAAACATAAATTCAAAAAATTCAGTAATTATTTTATACTTTTCTAGATTAATCACAAATTCTATACAGACAGGAACTGTGACTTATTGTCATGAATGCCACTCTACGATGTCCCTCACATACAGTGCACCTGTAACTCCATGTGAACATGACCATACTCATGAAAATTATGTCTAGTAAGAACCGCTAAAATTGTGGGATATCATGACTGTGTATCCTGACAAAATTTTGTTATTTCTAAATTTTAACAAAGAACTTTCTGGGACATAATGTATAACAGTATAAAAAAGATTTTAAAAAAAATATTGTAAATAAATAAATAAATAGTTTAAGTAAACTAGCAGATTTTTACTCGTAAGGAAAAAGGGCTCTGCTACATTGAATATTCATAATGTAAGAAGCTACCTAATACTCGTATGAACATATAGATTATTTAGAAACATAATAAAACTGTGTGGATGACTACTGCATTGCAATAGTACTGATAGAGTGGTAACTGAATTCAAATTACCAGTTTCTTTTATGGATATGTTGATTCCCTCCCTGCCCCCTAGATAACAAAACAAAACATGAAAATTATTTGACTTCTATTCAAAGTGTCAGGGAATTGTTTATAGATATCCTTTAAGATTCTAGAACTTGTTACTGTCTTCTTATTTAGCAGTAATTAAAACATTATATAGTTGGACAGTAACTTGATTTCATCTCTCTTCATTCTTGTGTCCATTTTAAATTAGGTTCAACTCAGTCTGATTTCAATTTACTTTACATAGAACAGGTTTGTGGCACTGATCTCAGAGTTTAATGTTCATTACCTAGTTCAATGTATTGCGGAAATTTTGTTTTCTGTTTCTCTCTTAAAGAAATCCATCCTACTTGCTGCATTTTTTCTTCTGGATTGCGTGGAAACAGTTTGCCCTCATTTTGATCAACACTAAAAAATTTAGTGAAGAATTCTATCAATAATTACCTGGAGAGCTCATCTATCAGAATCAAGGAGAAACAGCAAATTTGAGGGATATATTGAAGTATTACAGTGAAGAAAATGAACCAAATCAGCTCCCTGTAGCATTTAATCTTTTAAAATAGTAATGAAAAATGTAGGAGGTTTAACTGCCTATGTTTCTTCAGAATTTTATTGTGAGATTAGATGTAACAATAGCTTGGCAATAATATTGAAACAATGACAGTTCTTGAAAACGTTGCACAGGGGAGAAACTGAAACTTTAATTATTTTGACAATGAGTAGCAGAAGATAGCCTATGTATCTTTAATATTGATGAAGGCAGAAAGGGAAAAAATAAAACAAAACAACAAAGTTAAAAATACACCCAGGCCTTCTATGTCTTTCTTTAAATATCCTCTTTTGATCCTCTGAAAAATTAATCTAAAAATTTTGTAAATAATGTTGGGTAGAAACAGTCATAAGTGGAGCATATTGTACTGTTTACACCTAGCATTTCTCAATGCTCTTTCTCAATGGATCCTGTATGTAGCTGTTGGTATCTTAATTTTTACTGTCCCACAGTTTAATGGACCAACCCTGTGCTTTATGCAGTTTTTGAAGAACTTTATCCCCATACCCACATTTAGTGCCTTGGTGCTTCTGTTGCTCTAAATATACATAACTACCTCACAGTTAGCTCCTTGGTTATATATGTTGCAATATGTGTTCATCTTTTACCTTCTGTATGTGTCAAAATAGCTAGAATTGTATGTTATTGATTTCATATTGACAGCCTCTTCCATACAGTCCTTTTTCTGAGAATTTTGTTTCTGATATTGTGTCATACATTGACACTAAGAAACAAAATGAAACACTATTCAAAAGGCCAACAGTTGTTTTGCCACAGATTTCTTGATGGTCTGTGACAATGCTGCAGGATTCAGATAGCATCTTATGCGGCTTGATGGTCTTTTTATGCCTAGAAAGATGTCTTATTCTCTATAATTCTGTCAGGTCATACAGAATCATTTATTTCACTTGAGTCTTTCCGTCAGCTTCGTAAGTGTTAACCCAAATTAGCAGTCTTTCCAGTTGTACAGAACTGTTCACATCAGCTGCCTGTTGCCACTTATTATAATCTGTTTAGCAGAAGACTTTGAAGAACTTTGGATAAGATTATTTAAATGCCATAATAACAATAATTAGATACCTATTTGAAATGTGAACTGCATTGCTTTGGAGATTAACACTTTTGGTTTGCTTTGATAGTCACATGAGCATGGTTATCAATCACCAGTAAGACTTTTCTTGAACCATTTACAAAATCTGAGCAATCGTAAAGGTAGCTGACAGAAAAGCATTTAGTACATATTTTCCTGTCTGAAATTAAAAAATTGTGAGAATTTGTTAGTATCAAATGCCTTACTTACAAAGTTACCTTAACGAAGAATAGCCTTATGACTGTTTAATGTTTTCATGAATGATAAAGGGAAAGATATATTCTGCTTTTTCTGAGATATTGTTAGCATGAAAAAGACATTCATCCTACTTGATTGTTGATTGAATAATTACAATTTGTTAGGGATAACATTGTCTAATAATATAGACTAGCAATTATAAGCTAAGAATAGAGGTAATGGCTAGCTTGTATGTGTAGACAAAATTGCAGATATTTAAGTATCATTATACCACAAGTTTTCCAGAATTAATCTCTGCAACAAGAGTACCAAAACCCTGAAACCCTGAAAAGCTAACAGTGAATTCTGTATAAAGTATTTCTATGCTATAATAATTGTAACACTAGAGTCAATCTACAGCTGATAATGATGGTGACTTTAACCCCTATTGGAAGAAAAACCTGATTTTTCATTCAGACTTTTCACATTTCTCATTAATAGTTAAGGAACTATTTGTATGCTGCAAAAAGTTCTAGTCCTACCTATATACATTTAATACTACCATCATGTTACTTAAGCAATGGCAGACTTAAAGCGGAATTAACTACAGATTTTTTGATAACAGGAATATTTTAGGAAAAAACAAACCAAAACAAACTAAGCCACCCCCCCCCAACAGTAGCATATGTATAAACATGTATGAATATGTATAGAAATTCAAGAAAACATTCATGAAGATTCTGACTTACCACTTCAATGACACAAATACTCCATTTTTTAATATATTGATAAAATTTATTTTTAAAATTACATAGTAAACTTCCCCAGTTGTTCATGATGTAGAGGAAATATTTTCAGTTGTGAAATAGCCATGTTTAAATTCCTCTTATCTAAAAAGCACTTATACTTGGAGATCAGTAAGTGGTTTGACTGTTGTTCTTCCAGCAGAGACGATACCACTAGTTCACTTAGAAACACAAGCTCATATTAAGACTTAATGTTTTTTATGACTGCAGAACATGCAGTTATGCATAAGGTTCATTCTTTGAAGGACGATTTTTTCCAGTGACTTCAGTAGACCTAGGATCACATTCCAGAATTCAAACTGATAAACCACAAAAGAACAATACTTCCTTGTATTCGTTGTATTAGTCAACATAGATCAGAACTTTGAATCTTGTAAGCTATAGTAACACTAGCAACTTCTAAATAGTCTTCCCCTTTCTATCTCAGCCAATTGGCTTACATCTGCTACTCACAAATTTATATTGGAATCAATAGGAACTCGTTTATTTAATATATAATGTTAACATTCTCACACCTTCAAAGAATGTTATAGAAAAGAATTCTCATGTGGTTTCACATTCAATTTAAAATGTTAACTTTAAAACCACCTGAATATACCTCAAATTTTGGTAAGACCTGGCTTAAGTTACCAGAATTCTCTAGGCTCCCTCTGTCAGCAACAGAGAAAAGCAGACACTTTCAAAAGGAATTTGTCCCTTTCTATTTAACCTGCCTATTGATGTGTCAAAGACAAATGGAACAAATTACTCTCTGGAGCACTTCTTTCTATCCATTGGCTGTAGAAAGAATCTAGACAAATTATCCTAGGCTACTTTTAGGTGACTAATTCAAGATTTAAATTTATACCACCCCTACATGCACTTTATTATTCTTTTTTTCATTCTCTGCACTCTTGCAGAAACTGTTTTCCATCATCTGCTACCTTTTGGCAACACAGCTTTTCTTCTTCCATCTCTTCACATACAACAATCTTTTAGTGAATTTCTAATTCACCTTCTAATTTATTTTCAACTGCTTTACCTGGTAGAGTGGAGTTGAAAGATAAATATGACAATCTATTTGCTTGCTTTTGAGACATTCTAGTAATCAGTGCTTTTATTACTTTCCATGCTTGTCATGTGAGAAACTGCACAGGAGAAAATAACTTACCTGCTAGACGCTGCCCATCCAAAACAAAATCCTTTTAATTAGTTGAAATATTTGTCATTTTTATTTTTTAAATAACTTTTAAATAAGAGGACAGTAGTTCTGAAGTGCCAACTGAGGCCTGAACTAAAGGTCATTTGAGTAAATAGGTTTTAATGACACTTACATTCCAGTTTAAAGAATACACACTGGTGATAGGAAAACCAAGAATTACATTACTGTTATATGAGGTGATCTAAAGCTGTAAGGACAGTGATAACATTACAATGCAAAAATGAATTCTATTTGTCATATATCCTCACCTGCAGTCAAGTAGCTGTGCTGAGTAAACT
Organism: Athene cunicularia; assembly: GCF_003259725.1. Taxonomy (NCBI): domain Eukaryota; kingdom Metazoa; phylum Chordata; class Aves; order Strigiformes; family Strigidae; genus Athene; species Athene cunicularia. Next base: position 85,954,093 of record NW_020799091.1, on the reverse strand, counting down.
GTATTAGGATTTGGCTTTTTTCTTTTCTTCTTTTGTGCTGTGTAAATCAAGCAAAAATGTTAGCTTTTGCTATTCACAAGCTTATGTCTAAGAGATTCTGAGAAATCTTAATGATTAAGTACTTCTGTCTGCTTCATACTGACAAGAAGTTATAGAAATACTGTGTAAAAAGTGAATAGCTGAATTTTCTCTCCTATAGTCAGAATAAATTATTTCCTACTACCTACATTAAATAACACCTTTCAGTTCATGTCCCTCAAAAGGTTTGTGTACCATCCTATCACAATGAAGATTTCCATAAAAATCAAAACAGGCTTACAATGTTCCGGAAAAAAATTTTTTCTTATCCAGTGATGATACTGGTATGAAATGTTCAAAGATGTTGAGCATATTTTTCTGACTCAAAAATTGCAAGTGGATGGTTACCCATATTTACAGGAGACAGACAGGAAAGTGAGACTGAGGTATTTAGGATTAACTTCTATAGCCCTCTTAAAATTGTGTCTTGTCTCAACTAATTGCTTATTCTTTCACCTCACCTAAAATGATCGGTGGAGATAGATACCCCTATATTTCTATTGTTGTTGTCTCTGTTAACAAAAAAAAATCTTACAGTGGCCTGCAGTGAAGCTCTTTTTATATTTACAAGGGAGAACCTAAAGAGGGATTTTAATCTCAGCCTTAACATCAGAGGAATCATGTGAGTAGTTAATAACGACATTTATTAGTTCTATGGTTTCATTATCTTTAGCAGGTAACTTGCATTTTTTCTTTAATCTAAGGAACTATCATGGCTTGTTTGAATGACTGAAAATTGAGTTGGGTGGTAATTTCAACTGAGCTCTACATAGATTTACAAGTTGAATGTATAGTGGAGTGATACTTTTTCTCCCCTGATCAGATATAGAGAGAAATCTCTTCTGGTTTTAGTCTACTTTCTTCTCAAGCTTTATGCTTCATTCCACCAGAATCCTTAAACAGAGGATAGGTCTTATGTTTCTGATGATTTTCAAATAAACAGCCACTGAAAAACCATCAACTCAAAAATCAACGTATCAAGTTTTAAACACATTATGGCAGAATATCTTTCAGATATATTTCATGTCAGTTAAAGGAGCTGATTCCTGTGTAGTTCTTATCCTTTTAGAAATGCAAAACTATTAATCTCAGATGTAGACAAAATGTTGAGACCAGAAAGACTGAGGGAGAAAAAAAATGAAAAGGAAATAAAAAAAAATAAACAAAAACAAACAAGAGCAGCACTGGAACAATATCACCAAGATTTTGTTTGGAACCAGGGGACATTGCTCACCTTGTTTAAGCCTGGCTTGCTCGCTCACTCAGTTATCTCAGAGTGATCGAGGACAGAGGTGTGTTTTCAGGCAGTTTTCACTGGAGACACAGTAATATAAAGGGTTGGTGGCCAGGGCAATTCAGCAGGAGTTTCAGAAAATTCAAGATCTATATTCAAAGCATGCTTGTTTAACTCCTGCAAGTAAATGCATGCTGGGAGTGATTATATTTATAAATTGAACAGAATTTGGCCTTTAACGTGGCACTGTGATTAAAAGGCCCAGTTATTACAAAGAAAATGAAGAATTTGTGGAATCATACGGCACAGATTTTTCTATTTAATTTTCTTCAGACTGGACAGATATTAAAAATTCTACATATTAGAAATGTTAACTTTCTAACATTGTACAACACTGCTGTGAAGAAACAGAGATGCTGCCAAGAGCTTCAGGCTAAATTATTTTGGATCCTAACTCGTCAGGAAGCTTCTGTTCTGCAATGCTCCACGGAGCTGGCAGGACAACTAGCACAACCAAATACAATAAATCAATAAACTCTTAGAGCTGGTTTTAAATGAAAACTGTTAACTTTTCAGAAAAATATAGGGATATGAGGAATTAAAAAAAAAAAAAAGTGGAAAAAAATTAGACAAACAAATCAGTGCAATAAAAAATTCTGAAAGGAAATCAAAACAACTCAGCTTAATTCTGGCAAAATATCAAGATGACAGGAATAAAATTTAAAAAGTCTTGACAACTGTGAAGAATGTAAATGCATAAAATATGAAGAAATATGGGACACTGACAAAGTTTTATTTTAAAAAACATGAATGTTATTGACATTGTATGAGCACATTTTATGAATATCTCTACAAATGCTTATATTTGCTTTATAAATTAAAATTAAAACTGGCCAAGTTGTCATGGTTACTGCCCCACAGAGATAGCATACCAACAGTGGTGTTAGTTTTTTCTTTTTGATCTCTTTTATCATTATAACAGTTAAAACATAGGGGAAATACTATTTTTAATATTCTGTTTTCTGTCTGACAATATGCCTTGTGCTCTTGCTATCCTAGGAAATCAAAAGCAAGGAGTTAACATTTTGAACCAGTTATATTAGTGCATTCAGATACATAACTCATTCTTGGTGTTCATTGTAAATATGCTTGCATTTCTGGAAGTCTCTTCTTTAAAGTTTTCCCTTTTATTCAAAAGATAAAGTGCTCCTCAGATTTTTCCAAATTCAGTTCTATTGTGCTATCTGGAGAGTGAAGGGGGATTCTCAAGTAACACCTTTTTCTTTGTCTCACTGATTGCATCTGTAAACAGATGAAAGGAATTTACAATGCAAGATTGGAAAGTCCCAACACACTATTTAATCATCAGACAGCGGAATTTAAAACACATTTTAAATAGTAAACAAAATTATTTGCATTCTAGTTTCCCACTTGTTTTCCGGTAATAAAAGCCACTCAGATTTTTAAAACTGACTTTTTCTTATAAGACAGGGTTGGTCCCAACTAAGGTACTGTTCAATTCATTGGTGTTCTCTCCTAGCATACCCCTGGCGCATTTCTAACCTTATAGCGCAGTTGAGTCCTTGCCTTCTAAACACTGTTTGGCTTAGACTTGTTCTAATAAAATGACTATTACATCAGCTTTCATAGTATATGTATAAAAAGAGATTGAAATCTGCCAGCACCACACTATCACTAGCAGTGCCAATAAAATATTTAAGTATTCTTATTGTCCTAGTGATTGTTATTACTGCAGTAAACACAAAGAATTTATCCTTTCTCTACACTTTTTTTTTTGTGATCGGGAGGATTCAAAAACATATTTTACTGCACACCAGAAAACCTTCAGTGTCACCAGCAAGTGAAAGACAATTCTTCACACCTGGCTCAGATAGCAGGTACTCACTTTGCTACCCTTTAGAACACAATGAAATTATTTTATTTTTTTTAGTGGTTTGGGTACTTGTTAGAGCAGTTATGAGTCTTTAGTTTATATATTTAACAGGTTCCTGTTAGCTGATTGTTTTAAAATCTTAACATGGGTGAGGATAAAATGTAAGCCTTTATTTATAATATCCAGAAAAGTAAATCCAGTTTCAAGTGTTTATAAAACTCATAGATGAGAAAGCTATGCTTAGATAATCCTGAAGACTGTAAACTGAAGTTACAGTCTTTCACCTCTCTTACTAGTTTCCTTCATGAGAAAGTGGTAGTCAAGGATTGAGGATTCACGCATGTCTACTCCTCCAAGAAACCTATTTTCTGTTGCAGTCAGTCTTCCCTTCAGCACCTACCAGGGTCCTACCTGGCTGCTTTCACTCCAGAACCATCATATTCTCATCTTGATGGGAACGAGAGGGTTTCATTTCCATAGGTGTTACTCTGTTATAGTTGAAGTTCTCGCTTGCGAGTGTTGCTAGGATTTCCTTTTCCCTTTAAGATAAATACTTGGTATTCTTTGAGAACCGCTGAACTTCACAGTATGCATCAATCTGTACATTAAAAACATAGTTAATATAATCTCACAGACATGTTAAATATATAGAGATTATTAATAATGCTTGGTTAGTACCAGACTTTGTGGCAATCAGCCACACTCAAGTGACTCATACTCATTCAATTACTCTTTGCATATTATGACAGCAAGCAATTGTATTTCTCCAGACAGCAGTGTTTTTCTGCAACTTGCAGACTATTTGCATCAGAAGCAGTCTCTACACTCCCACTACTTCAAGTATGTCTGACAGAAGACCCCAGGAATTAGATGCCAACTGTCTGGATGCCATATTTAAGTTAAGCATATTTTAATGAAACTATAGGAAGAAGATATATCCCAGAGCCAGCTGGCTGCTGCAACCACAAAAAATCTGGGTTTTAAGCAAGTATTGTTAGGACCAGCAAGTATTTACAGCCTCCCGTAGTAGTCCCATTAACTCATGGTAGAAAACACCAAGCTTGGCAAAATCTGCCAGATCAGTTTATAAAACAGACTGTGCAGCTTGGATTCATGATGTATTGATGGTGTATCTAATTCAAGCTGTTATTTGTAATTAAAGTTTGTCAGAAATCATAAACATTTGAAACAATTCCTTCTACCCTATGAAAAATATTCTTAAGAAGAAACATATGAAATTCAAGTATCCTTATTCTGTCTCTCCCTTTCCCTACTACCCATTTCAGTTTCAGTTAAGTTTCAGTTGAGATATAGTTATAAAATATTTAATAGACTAAATAACAATAAGTTTTAAGTGTTACATTATATTTTCCTCCAGGCATGTCCAATTCTACCGTTTCAATTATTTTTGTATCTCAGGGAAAAAACAATCACAAAATCATAATATGCACAAAACTGTTCTTCAATTTTCCATCTTCCAAACATGTTAAGAACACTTTAATGCAATAAAAATAATCAGTTATGATTTTACATACAACTATTTATTTTGTGCTGAATCCTGGTTTACAAATAAAGAAGTCAACTCATATAAGTTCTATTAAAATTAGTTACTTCTATGAAACAGCACAATTTTCTCTTTTGCCATAAAAGCAGAAAAAAATTCCTGCCTAAGGCACCTTAGGAGTGCAGATCAATTTATAAATCTAGAGTACTCTCATACATGGTGAAATAAATTATTATACAGTTACAGTTCCTTTAAAAAGAGAATAGCCTCACCTCAAGATCCAGTAGAGCAGATGACAATAAATGCAATGTCCTTTTTCCAAGAAATGGAACATTTCACACAATTAGCCGCTGTAGCCAACATTATTAGATGTGACTCAAGTGCTGCTGCCTTGAAAGACTGTAGTAAAGAGCTGGTCATTTTAATCCTTTCAGCAATTTTGATATTTTGAAATGTCCTGTAAAAATGGCATTTAAAAGTAAAAATAAAATCTAAAAGTGCTTAAGCCATGAGACATAAAATATAGTGGAAAAAACTGATGTTAATATTTTGACAAAGTTTAAAGCGTTAAATGTAATGTAAACATTAAAATATATAACATGTTGAACAGCCTAAATGAGTTTTTGCACCATTCTACAGTTTCACTGGTATTGGGAAAGGATTTTGACTATGACAAGCTGTTTTCTCAGACAAAAAAAAAAATAAAAAATTAATTCTTCTGAATATGGCACATATGAGACACCCTACTGAGAAATATTTAATGCATTCTTTGTTAATAGTCTTAAATAGTGCAACAAAGCAAGACCAATAAAATCATCACTCTGCTTCTAGAGTATCCAACTATTTTCTTTTTTCTCCTAAGCACTCTATTTGGAAAATAAACTACAAACTGATTAGTTGCTACATCATAGAAAGATTTATTATTTTGTTTGCCTGTATACACTTCAGTGGAGTCCCAGATCCTCCAGTTATCTAACCCACTGTTACTCTCCTCACTGTGACAGCTAGATGAGGCCTTACCTTTCCCTGTAGTCAACAGACAGAGGTATTGCCATGACTGATTCAGCTGAAATGTATTGTCCGTGGGTAATGAATATATGTGGTTCTGGCATGAGGACATTCCTACTTCAGAGGCCTCAGTTCGTAAATAAATTTAGGTACTATAAGTAAATAAAATGTGTGGACCTGTGGGGTGATTTTTTTTTTTTTTTTTCAATTTATCATAAAGCTCTAGTATCAGTGTTCCACAGGTGTCTGTCTAAAATTAGAAATGTCCTAAAAAGGTTGGCAAATATTTTCCTCCAGACCAACACTTTGATTGCTGTTGAAAGTTTGTGTCCACAGAAATTAAATCCACACATGCAGGTTTCTCCTCCCATCTTGTTTAGCATCTGCAAAAAAACACAGATCAGTAGCCAGATAATCCTGTACTGTAGTGCTTTTAATCTAGCAAACATAATTTCTCTATTTATTTTTATTTCTTTTTCTCAGTAAATTTCTAGCATATACACATACTAAATAAAAAAAACTCCTGATTTTTTTAAGATTATAAAGAAATATTTTCAAGAGAGAGATTTTCTTATGCTGTTTTTAATACAAGAATTTAAATTTAATAGATTGGCACTTACCTTCTATCCATTTTATTTTGTTCTGTTTGCTTTCTAAATTTCTACATTACTTTTCTAATGCTGCGTAGTTGGGTTTTTCCCCCTCCCTAGATGATGAAAAGCTAAAATTCAGATGACAATTTCTTCTTACATCTAGTTTAGGTAGGAATGGTGACATGTTCTCTGAAAGGGAATATGAAGTTACTGATTCTCATCCATTGAGGCAAACAGCTGCAGTGATTTAACACCTTGTTCTCCCCTCACTGGCTGCTCTGCCCCTCTGTGCAAAGCCCCACTGCCTTAATTCAAGCTGTCAGGAGTGAACACCTGCCTAAGCCACAGCGGCTGCATTTTGCCAACCAGTGCTCTCTTTGGAAGTTATCCCCTCAGGTGGCTACAGCAATGGCTAAACTAGGAAAGGTTGGGAGGCAGGTAACAAGTTTTGTCATATCTTAATCTATTGCACACAGATTTTCCAGATCTTGTCTGTCAATGGAGACTGGTCTGAAGTTGGAGTTTGAATAACACATTTCTTTGCCTCAGTCCAAATATCTGAACAGCAGTCTGTGAAGGAAGACGTCTGAATTATCTCCCAAATCAAGAGAGCTGTTGCATTGAGCTCTGTAAATACTCATTTTCTTTTCACTCCATTTTTTACAGGAAATGAAGTGTTGTTTTATTATCCACAGTGATTATTGTATTGTTCCTGCTGATGAAACAGGACTGAAAATTTTTTTCGAATCAAGCTGATTGTTGAAAGCACAGTACAGATATGCTTAGCATGACACTAGAGAAAAAAAAAATGTCTCCTTCCCTCTGGAAAAACTATATTATAACAAGAGGAATAAAGTAGAACCTATATATTTTTGCTTTATTACAGTAAATACATTCCTCAGGTTATTTTATGTTGGGATTTTAGAGTGCTTTCTGTGAGAGAATGGACCTGTGAGCAATCCTGCATGAGAACAAGACTGATAAGAGCCTCAGCCGAGCAAGAATGCGATAAGGATGTGACCCTGAATGTGAGGGGAGAAACTCGACGAGACACCCCCCGGAAGGGGTTAGGACGGAAGAGGAAGTTACACGAGGCAGGAAGCCTGGCAAGGCTGATGGGGCACTTTTTATCCACTCATAAGAAGGTTTAAAGCGCGGGCTAAGTTAACTGTCCAGTCTTGAGGACTTGTACTGCATGTTACTCCCGTGTGCGGGAGAACATCATAAAAGGGCTTTCTTAGTTGTAATGAACGGGCATTGCTTGATCACATTGGTCGTGTGCGTGCTCAGCTCTCCCTCAATTTTATAATGCAGGTTATATCTGATGTAAGAGGAAACTTATACTGCTCACCTGAAATACCATATAATAAAATAAAACCAGTATTGTGCACATGTTATGTTGTAGTACATTGTTTAGACGTTCCTGTAAGAAATTTTAATTATTTACTGTCCTCAGCATGGGCAAGTGCTTCACAACTTGGTCTGTAATAAAATAGTTATGCTCTTACATAAAGACTGACAAAAGTTTCATAGAATGCTGCCATTATCATGAACATAGATCTGGGGAGCTAACCTCCCAGCTTATTGAACAATGAATGATTTACATAGAAACAGCAAACATTTTAGACTTGGGATGTAGTCAGAATTCAGAATACCCAGAGAAACTATCATTAACTTGAAGTATGCTTTTCTCTGTTTTCAATGGACTGCTGTTTCTCCCTCTATTACTGTAGGTTTGAGTCCTGATAATATTCAAGGGCATTAGTAACCCTGGCCTGTGCTTAGACTTGCTAGAATCACTGGAAATAAAAATTAATTTAAACTTAGGCATTATTTGAAGTAGCTAGGTGGTCTGTAGTCCTAATTTGCAAGATCCCCAACACAAAGACACTTTGGATAATGTATTGCATAAATACATTTTTGATTTTTTGGCAAGTAAGAGAGAATTTTAAAAAATAAATATATGCCATCTATTCTCACATTCTGCTCAGTACTATCTGCTTTTCAGCAATGAGGGAGCCTTCCAGAGGAAAATGACCCAGAATGGCAATTCTTACTCAGTAAAGGCTAAATCTAAAATTCAGGAATCCTAACCTGAAATATGACAGACTGCCCTGTTCTTAATACTAAAAATCTGAGAGTGACAATTCTGCTGCCACGGGAATCGTGACCATTCCCATGTGACATTTTGACTATGCATTGTCTGGCTTGCATGTTTTCAAAGACCTGAAGAACCTCCCCAAAGTTGTACCATTGTTACTCTCACAGAAAAAGTTTTCCAAAAGGGAATAGCCCATTCAGGTTCACTAAACAAATTTTAATGATCTGCCTATGTATCTGTAAACAAACAGGCTAAGTACTGAGAAGTAAGGTCTATTTTTTTACCTCAGTAAATCATACTATGGGGTAAAAAGGAAAGTCATACTGGTGAAAAGGAATGTTGCTGAAAAGTATGTTAGGGCACATGGAAAACAAGGAGATGATTGGTGACAGCCAACATACCTTCACATATTTGATGACCTTCTCTGATGGGATTATAGTGCTGGTAGACAAGAGAAGAGTAACTGACATCACATACACACACTTGTGAAAAGCTTTTGACACTGTCTCACTGTGGCAGGTACATTTGCTCAATGAAAGCAGAGCTTCTTGGCTGCTGAGGTGTAGCAGCTCGGGGCTGCCTTTGTTCTCAGGGCTCCGTGATAATTGGGGCCTTTGGCCAAAGGGAGCTGCTATTGACTACAGGTCGGATTGGGCCTGGGTGTAAATGGAGCCCCCTGGGGGAGCCATTTGGAGCTGGTCCCCTGGAGCAGCAGCTGTGGTCGAGGACTCTCCCCTTGGGTCAGTACACTGCCCAAGGAAACTCCTCGAGGGGCCTTGAGTTGCGACGCTGCCCTGAGCAGGTCCTCGAGGTTGAGAGCCCTCACTTGTCAGGTGAGTGATAAAGCGTTTTGGGTTGTCATTAAACCCTAGGTAGCAGGACTTTGTAAGGTGTTTGGGGTGGTCGTTAAACCCTAGGGAGCGGGGCTTTGCTCTGCATTTTGGGCTGCCGTTAAACCCTATAGAGTTCTTTGTTCTTTGTTCTGGGTTGCCATTAAACCCTAGAAAGCTGTTCTGTTCTCCTCTCACAGACATTCGAACCTGTAATTTACAGAGAGCTAGTTACCTGTGCTAATAATAATTTTTTATTATTTTTGGTGTTTGGCTGTTTATTTGAGAGCATCTGTAACACTCACACAACATGCCTGTCTCTAAATTGGAGAGACCTGTATTTCATGGGTGGACCACTTGGTGGATAAGGAAGTGGCTGGATGGTCGCACTCAAAGATTTGTGATCAGTGGCTTGATGTTCAAATGGAGACCCGTAACAAGTGTCATTCCTCAGGGGTGCTATCTCTCATCTTTGTTGGGGACGTGAACAGTGGAACAGTGGAATTGCGTGCACCCTCAGCAAGTTTGCTGACAACACCAAGCTGTGTGGTGCGGTCGACACACCAGAGGGAAGGGATGACATATAGAGGGACCTTGACACTCTTGAGAGGTGGGACTGTGCAAACCTCATGAAGTTCAACAAGGCCAAGTACAAGGTCCTCCACACGGGTCAGGGCAATCCCAAGCACAAATACAGGCTGGGTGATGAGTGGATTGAGAGCAGCCCTGCGGAGAAGGACTTGGGGGTAGTAGTGGATGGAAAAATGATTATGAGCCAGCAATGTGCTCTCGTAGCCCAGAAAGTCAACTGCATCAAGAGAAGTGTGGCCAGCAGGTTGAGGGAGGTGATTGTCCCCCTCTACTCTGCTAACGTTAGACCCCACTTGGAGTTACTGCATCCAGCTCTGGGGGCCCCAGCATAAGAAAGACACAGACCTGCTCAAGTGGGTCTAGAGAAAGGCCACGAAGATGACAGGGGAGCTTGAGCACCTCTCCTATGAGTACAGGCTGAGAGAGTTGGGGTTGTTGAATCTGGAGAAGAGAAGGCTCCAAGGAGACCTTTTTGAAGCCTTCCAGTATTTAAAGGGGGACTAGAGGAAAGATGGGGAGGGGCTCTTTTTAACAGAGTATAGTGATAGGATGAGGGGTAGTGGCTTCAGATTGAAAGAGGAGTAGATTTAGATTAGATATAGGAAGAAAATCTTTACTGTGAGGGTGGTGAAACACTGGAACAGGTTGCCCAGAAAAGTTGTGTCTGCCCCTCCCTGGAAATGTTCGAGGCCAGGTTGGATGGGGCTTTGAGCAACCTGATCTAATGGAAGGTATCTCTGCCTAAAACAGGGGATTGGAACTAGAAGATTTTTAAGATCCCTTCCAACCCAAACCATTCTCTGATTCTGTGATTACCATATCTACCTCATGACTGCCATCCTGATGTTTTCAGTGAAAATCGTTGAAGGTGTTCAAAGAATTTGATGTGACTCCATTATTATTTCACTGTATCTGATCGGGGTGTGTGTGTGTGTGTGTGTGTGTGTGTGTGCAAAAACAAAACCACCAAAAAACACAAAGAAAAACCCAAAACACTCTCTTGGTCTCTTAAATATCCTAATGGGCCTTCCAGCACAGGAAAGGAGATAGATTAAATGGAGGCTGGAAGCAGCCTTTGCTTCTTTTTACTATTTACTGTGCTTTATATTTCATCTTTGAATGTCACTGTCCAGATAAGCAGCACCATTTCAGAGTATTGGCTTCCAGCACAAGAAAATATACTGATTTTTCATCTTAACATCTGCTCAGGACTTAATTCCTCTGAGCATTCTGAAAGAGTCTGATACTGAGATACCAGCCTCACTTGAAAAGGACACCAGATATGTTCCAGAAGAATAGAGGCTACGGGAATGTTTTGGAGGAAATCTATGTATCTAACACTGAGTTTCTTTAGCATATATAAATTATCCTCAATTAAATCTATAGGTAAAAACTTTCAGTGTGATCAGCATAGCTGTGTTGATTTCCAAACTACATGAATTAAACTGAATGTGAATTAACCATATATATACACCTATATAATTTACTGTCACTGCTTTGCTAAATATTCCCAGGAACTTGCTGAAACCATGAAACTAAGTATAAAACCAATACTTTCTTTGTATCCCATGATTTACAAGGTCTGTTTTAAAAGTAGACCTTTCAAATTGGTGTACAAATAGTAAATGCACTCTGGGGATGGTTTCCAATTAATTTCTCGAGCTTATCCATCTACTTGGAACATTTAAAAGCAAATCACTTGACAAATATTTCCTTTCAAATACTACTAGGAAAACATTTTAAAAAGGCATTGCTTCTTCTTACAATCACAGAACAAATTGTTAAGCATGCAGTCAACCCCAAAGCCCTAAAATAGCCTAGAATAAAAGAACCCAAAACATTTAAAACCAAGTTAAACAAACCACAATTCTGGATTGAAGAGTCAAGATATCATGAAATTAATAATTATCAGATACCAAGTTGTAATAAGTACTATCTTAAAAAATTCCAGTAGTGGGTTGCTGCCATTCAACTTCTCTAGTGTACAGTGACAGAGTCAGCTTCTACATAGGTAAAGGGATTAGTACAAAAGAATGACAAAATTTACTCGACTTAAAAATCAATTAAAAATAAAAATACACACACCAAAACCCCCTGTATTCCAGATACTTTTTTTTTCATTCTCATCTGATTACTTAGATTGAGAAAATTATTTTCTCTTTCTATTCTAAATTCTATAAAATATGATACCTAGATTATGCCATATAAAATGCATTGTTTAGACCTGCTAAATTATGAAATATGTTCTTGTAGTGACAGGGTAAAATTGTACCTTAAAGATGAAGAACCCTGGGATGCTACATATAGAAAGGAAAAACGCTCCAGCCATTCTCATTTACATTCAATTGAATCTACAAGAGATATTATAAAGTACACACTGTAATGAAAATATTTTTCTGCTTTGATGTAGGCTGAACAGATGTGAATTTTTTATTTCTGTTTAACCAATACACTTGTATGTCCTTTCACAATTTAATATTATGTAGTGTTTAAAGATACAGGAGATTAATTTTAAAAAAGGTAAGAAAGGCAAAGTGCCTTGAAAAATCAATTAATAGATTTGGAGATCCAGAGACATCTCTTCCAAGAAGTGACTTATGTTTTAACACCGTTGAATAAATAATTCTTAAGACAAATTTGAAGTTACAGAGACCAAACAGTCACGGTAACATGAGGAACAAAGGAAAAAAAACTGTTTAGATTTGTGGGCATGGAAAGACAGGAAACTGGAACATTATCATGTTAAGATTTAACAGGTATGGCTCTATATAGTGCTGCTATATTCAGCAAGCATTTTGTTAGCTCAGTGCATGTGTTGTGATTAAAAAAAATAAATAAAAATCTGTGGAACTAGTAGTCTTTCAAGAAAAAATGGATAACAGAAAGCATGCTTGATTAGACTGACTGTTTCAGGTGGCTTAAGAGGGAGGCCAACTCTCCCTGAGGACACAAGGGGATTGCCTCCCACCTCGGTGAGGCCAGGCTCCCAGCCAAAGTCGCAGGCAAGCTGGCTTTCCCCAAGGAATGCTGACCCCTCTCTCCATGCTTTCAGGTTGGGATGAGACATTTGGTTAAAAAGAAACCCCTCCTCAGGGGAAGGAGAATGATCAGGGGCTGCTGCAGGCAGCTGGGGCTTTACTGAGGGGACCAGTGACAGTAACGGACTTGGCAGTTTTAGACTTACAGTTGGAGTCGATGATCTTAAAGGTCTTTTCCAACCTAAATGATTTTGTGATTCTATGATTAAGAGACTGGAACACCTCACATATGACGAGATGCTGAGAGAGCTGAGACTATTCAGCTGGGAGAAGAGAAGGCTCAGGGGAGATCTCATCAGTGTATATAAATACCTGAAGAGTGCACAGAGTACAGACCCAGGCTCTTTTCAGTGGTGCCCAGTGACTGGAACAGAGGTGACGGGCACACACTGAAACACAGGAGGGTCCCTCTGAACATCAGGAAACACTTTTTTTACTGTGATGTTGACCTGGCACGGGTTGCCCAGAGAAGTTGTGGGGTCTTACTCCTTGGAGATATTAAAAAAACGTCTAGACATGGACCTGGACAACTGGCTCTAGGTGGCTGTGCTTGAGCAGGGAGGTCAGGCCAGATGACCTCTAGAGGTCCCCTCCAACCTCAACCCATCTGTGGTTCTGGTTACACTGTTCAGAAAGGTGAAAAAGGAGCTTAATGAAAAGTATAAGAGACACAACAAACTCTAGACAAAATAATTTTATATTTAAAAATACTTTATTATCCACAGCACTATGCTATCATGCACTTAAGGAAGAACACATCTGCAAGATTCTAAGTGAGATATATCTTTCCCTGCCCATGATGAATACATCACTATTCCCTGACCAGAGTAAATATCCAAATAAACTATATAAGGAAAAATTTATCAGTAAAATAAAGTTAATAGAGCGATCATTTAAATGAAATAATTTCTGAAGGTGTTACCTTCTAAAACCCCAGGAGTAAAAGGAATGACTACAAGAAGAGTGTAAATTAAAATGATTGGGGTTTTAAATTTCCGCAGATCTCTGTGCACGTGACTGTAATCAAAGCACTAATACAACTCAAGAAGCATAGTGTTGTGTCCACCTGAAGACTAGATAGCTCACTAATATAATGATCCTTCTAATTCCCCAGCTTTTGTCTGTGGCCAAAAGATGCTCAGGAAAGAATAAAAGAAGAGGGTAAGCATGGAAAGAAACTTTCTCAAAATATATACTCTCTGACTCCAGAAAATTGAGCTTCAATAGGCAATTTTTTTATTATTAACTCTTCTAATTAAAATATCTTTAAAAACTTACATGGATTCTTTTTACTCTGCTTGTCTAATCTCTCTTTGAAATTATATATAAAAAGATCTGAAGTGTAACATCTTGTGGCAGAAGGTTTGACTGTTTAATTATATATTTTGTTTAAAAACATTGGCTTTTTTGTTTATATTCACTTTGAGGTTTTGTTCCTTTTCTTTACTCGATCTGGCAAACTACATAATCCTTTCATGAGATTTTAAATTACGTTTCAATATAATGCTAAAAATATGTTTCAATATAATGCTAAATTATGGTTTAATATATATAAAAATATTTTCACTGTGCTGATTAACAAAAAGTGACAGAAGATACAGGCAACCAGAATTTCTTGAAAATGGAAAAGTGTTGCCTAGTTCTAATTTTGCTTAAATTGTTCTGTGTGATCTTAGATCACACTTGCTGCTTTGCAGTTTCTCTTTTTTGTATTGATAAAAAGTACAATTACTAATTGTGCAGTCATTTAGAAGCAATTTCTTCCAGAAATTTAAGTTTAAAAATAATACTCTGAAATGAAGAATCAATAGGCAGGATGTGCTGTTTTTCAGAAGTCTTCCTTCTCAAACTGAGTGTAACATAATTTCTCATCACACAGGAGTGAACACTACCGGGCTACTTACTATTTCACAGAAGTAGTGCCCCTGCTTGTCTCATGTAGCATTCTGGGTGAACTGAAAAAGGGAGAACAAAAAGCTAGTTATAACACAGGGTTTCCTCTGGTGGAAGTGTTCCTGAGAGCAGCTCGGATCTAAGGTAGGGATCAGAAAGAGACATCATCATTAGTACCTGATCCCCACTAACTGCAAATCACTTGAACCCAGGAGACAAAGGCTTTCCGAGTCATGCCCAGTGTCTTCAGATCATAGGAGCACACACAATACAATGGGCTGTAAAAGTGTATTACTGGTTTTAATTCAATGGATACTGGAGTCCTTTTCTCCAAAAATAAATCCCAAATTTCAACTGCTTTTAAAAAATTATTTTCCTGAGAACCCTTATAGGGATTATATAGTTTTTATTTACATTACTCTGTATTTCAATTCAGGTTGATAATATATCTGATAATCTGAAAATCTGATAATACAGATTTGATAATGCAAAAGATAATACTTTATACACAACTAATCGACTACTGTCATTGATCATTGAAACAAACCACACAATAATACTCCGAAAACACAGCAAAATCATATTTAATACATATACCTTTTTGTTTATAATATTTTATAAACTTTAACCATAGAATATTTTACACCAGAGCTTGCTACTTACTCTTTGATCCAACTTCCTTTTTGATCCATTGGTGTTACAGTAATGTAATGCTAGAAAGATGTATTTCTGAAGCAGTTTTTATTTTTCTTTCCCTACAAATCACTTGAATGGGTAGAATTCTGAGTTTCAGTTAATACATGGCCTTTTAGTTGCACGTTTTTAGATATTTGAGGTTTAATCATATCGCTTATTGGTGCTCTTCTATGGTATGTTTTTGTAGTTTTTTTTCTGAAATAGAAGAAGAGGAGGAAACATGATGGAGCACAGGGGAGAATTAAATAAGAAGGTGGCTGAGTAATACTGATCTGAGTAGACAGCAGAGAGCATTGAGGTTTGTTGCACAGGTATGGATGAATGAGGTGGAGTTTGGAAAAAGAATCTCAAGGATGAGCATAACAGGATACAGACCACAGAGAAATACTAGGATTTAACAGAAGGAATGGAAAAGTGGAAAAAGACATGCTGGCAAAAGATACTGTTTTCTGACAATGAGAAGGACTAATGATGAGCCATTGTGGTTTTGATTATGCAAGCTACACTGTTCAAAGCAGTTCTTGAGGTAATCAAGAAAATTGGAAGCACCTATTTGTCAACTTGTTGAGCACTTGATGAATTCAAATTCCACATTTTAAAAACTTATTGAAGAAAAGCAGAAGAGAGAGATAAGAAAGATGTGTGCTATTCTTTTAATTGAACCATTGTGTAGTACTTAACTTCATCATTTATGTAGATAGTAAGAGGTTTGGGGAGCAATTAAAGACAAGGTTCACTAATGCTACAGAAGTCTACTGTGTGACTCAAGTGGTGGCAATAAAATTATTAGGAAATTTAAACTGTAAGAAAACTGTGACTGATGTACTAAAATTCTCTGAAATCACTGTGCTGTCGCTAAGACAAAAAATCTGTTATTGCTCTACAAAGGGCTGAGCATAATTTAGTCTCTGTTCCAGTAAATATTTATTCATGCAGCTTCTGTTACTTTATTGCATCAGCGTTTTGACTCTCAAAAAAGCCTTAAAAAGACAAAACTGCTGGTTTTCTTCTTCAGCTGTACTCTGCATTGCTATTTATTCTGGTTTCTCCCTTCTGCAGTCCTGTGCTTGACCATTACGACACTTCCATATCATAAATGAACAATATAATGACAGACAGAGGTTGAATGCATTAGAAAAAGCAGAACCAAAAGCAAGGTATAGTTCTTTGTCTACTGATGTGTTAGTGAACAATAACATTTCAGGTTTAGCTGTTGAAGTAGCTCTTGGCCTCTACACAGGTGCTACTAACTGTGCAAAGCAGGATCTAGAACATTTGTTTAACCAGGCCTCTGCTTTAAAAGACTGGTTTTATTCAGCATTGTTCTTGGCTTTCTTCTTTGCACATTGCTCTTTTTTTCTTTCTTTCTTTTTTTCTTTTTTTTTTTTTCTTTTTTTTTTTCTGATTTAACTCCTTTTAAGGAATTCTGTTATTACACTAAGAGCTGAGGCATGGACGATTGATACATAATCAGCCATTTGTGTTTCAGTTCTTATTTCTCATGATGAGGCTATGATTGCACATGTGAGGACCCGGTTTTCTGGAGAGGAAGCGAACATTACAATGGTGAAGAGGGATCTGTGCCAAAGGCAATATTGCTTAATCCTTACTACATTCATAACCATGAAAGCCCAAATAACTGTGTTCATATCTCTCCTTTTGTTGTTAAGCATTGCAGCAGATCACTTGTTTTTCTTGTCCTGAGGCTCCAACTGCATTCATGGCTATTTCATTGCTCTGTTTCTACCTTGCTGCATGGTTTCAGCAGATGGGTACTTTTCTTGACTATACTGTTGATGCATAATAGCCCTTGGCACTTCCACTTTAGTGTCATTATATTTAATGGGAAAATGCTTCAAGCAGCTGCAACTTAGCTACTGTATTTTCTTAGGGCCAATTGTTTTCCTGGTGCACAAAAAATAATGAAAAAGGGAAAATTCACTTGGGCTCTGTGTGGATAGCCATGTCAAATGAAAGGTACATATAGAGGAATAAGAAAAAAAAAAAAAAGGTGTCCTGAGAACTTTATTAACCAGCTGTAACCACTGAAATTATCAAGGAACATACTAGGTTCAACATTACCTTTTGAACAACTTCCCAATCAACACTCCAAGATGCATTCTGACTAGAGAGACTAATCCCAAATTGACTCTCAGTTTTGCACCAGGAGATGCTGGTCTGTTATGATCCCAGTAAGAAAGGAACTCAGACTCTGTAAGTTATCATTTTAAATGAAATTTATTAGAACTAGCACCACAAGGACAGAATAGTATAGATAATATTATATACCTTCAGATGATGGGAATGCTATGTGGGCCTCCGATCCACATGCAGCACACTGGGCAGACCCCATCCACAGAAGATATTCCCCCCTTTCAGTCATTTCAGCTGTTACAGAATGTTCTTATAAGAATGAGGGGATCAAGTGCACCCTCAGTCAGTTTGCAGATGACACCAAGCTGGGTGGGAGTGTTGATGTGCTCGAGGGCAGGGAGGCTCTGCAGAGAGACCTGGACAGGCTGGAGCCATGGGCTGAGCCCAACTGGAGGAGTTTCCATAAGGCCAAATGCCGGGGGCTGCCCTTGGGCCACAACAACCCCCAGCAGCGCTACAGGCTTGGGGAGGAGTGGCTGGAGAGCTGCCAGTCAGAGAGGGACCTGGGGGTGTTGATTGACAGCCGGCTGAACAGGAGCCAGCAGTGTGCCCAGGGGGCCAAGAAGGCCAATGGCATCCTGGCTTGTGTCAGCAATAGCGTGGCCAGCAGGGACAGGGAAAGGATCTGACCCCTGTACTCGGCACTGGTGAGGCCGCCCCTCGATTCCTGTGTTCAGTTTTGGGCCCCTCACTACAAAAAAAAACATTGAATGACTCGAACGTGTCCAGAGAAGGGCAATGAATCTGGTGCAGGGTGTGGAACACGTCCTGTGAGGAGCGGCTGAGGGAACTGGGGGTGTTTAGTCTGGAGAAGAGGAGGCTGAGGGGAGACCTCATCACCCTCTACAGCTACCTGAAAGGAGGGTGCAGAGAGCTGGGGATGAGTCTCTTGAACCAAGTAACAAGTGATAGGACAAGAGGTAATGACCTCAAATTGCATCAGGGAAGGTTTAGACTGGATATTATGAAGCATTTCTTTCCAGAAGGGGTTGTTAGGCATTGGAATGGCTGCCCAGGGAGGTGGTGGAGTCCCCATCCCTGGAGGTGTTTAAGAGTCGGGTCGATTTAGAGCTTAAGGATATACTGTAGGTGGGAGCTGTGCTAGGCGAACAGTTGGACTAGATGATCTCCAGGGTCCTTTCCAACCTAGATGATTCTGTGTGATTCTGTGAAAATGTATTTGCAGGACAGTGCAGTACAATGCAGACACAGCACAGGCTTGGGTGCACTCATGCTAACTTATATGTGGATCACCAACTCCTCAGTGTACAGTGGTCTCCTGGTCAGGATTAATATGCTCTCTTTCTTAAATTTATGCTACAACATATGTATTTATAATTGGAGTTGAGATGCCCTGTTGTAGTTGACATGCATGTTGTCATCTTGGTTACTGAAATAATTTCTCTATGCAGCAAGAAAGAAAATCTTTTTTCTAAATTGTTTTCTAAGTGTCAGCCCATGTCCCTAAGAGGATGGAGGAGCTAAGTATCAATGTGTGATACTAAAAAGTCATCAAGGATAGACTATAAGGACTGTGAATAGATAGGTGCTTTAAGGGCTGACACCCACTGACAAGTAGAAAATATAAGCAAGCTTGAAAATATGACAAAATTAACTGTTAGTGGTGAACACAAAAATCTACCCATGGTCTCCCAAGAAGCTAGTCCTCCTTCTTCACCAACCTTGATGTCTGCAAACTGTTTCAGTCATATTCTTATTTGCCTCTTCCAGTTGCTGTTTTTTACCCCTTAAATATATTATCACAAAGGCGCTACCGACATCACTGGCTGGCTCAGCTTTGGCCAGCAAGGGTCTGTTTTGGAGCTGGCTGCAGCTGGCGCTGTCCAACAAGTGGGAAGCTCCTGGTACCTTCTCAAAGAACCTCTGCAGTCCTCCTGCTAGCAAAGCCTTGCCACATAAACCCAGTACACATTTCTTTAAAACATTCCTAATAAAACCAAATAAAGATGTCTAAGGAATCTATCTATCTATCTATCTATCTATCTATCTATCTATCTATCTATCTATCTATCTATCTATCTAATCTATCTACCTATCCATCCATCCACTTATGTCCCTTTCTATCTTATGTAGTTGTATTTGTTAATTTAAAACATGTAGTCTCTTTCCTCTGTTAGACAGACTAACATTTTATCTTTTTAACAGAAATTTATAGTTCCCACATAAAAAGAATTTCATGGAAACCTCACTGAGAAATAAAATTCAAATATGAAATACAGGAGGACCAGATGTTTGAAATATAAAGGCAAAGAAAACAATATGGTCTATTTGCATGTTTGAAGACTCTGGTCATAACAGGCAAAATGATTTTGAGCTTTCAGTTCCCTAACTTAAAACTAGGATTGCAGATTGGTGAAGTGTACAAAATCAGTGAGAATTCTGGCCTTTACTCCTGCTTTCCTTTTTATCCTTTACATTCTAAATTATTAGCACTCTACTCTGATGATGAATTCAAGGTAAGGACACAGTCTCTCAGTAGTTTACAGGGATTCACATTAGTTAAAAAAAAAAAAACAAAACAGGAGCTGTTTACCAAATTTAGAGTATCCCTTCTACAAAAGTAAAGATAATCATATAATAGACGTAGAATAAATACTGACACATGAGCCCCAAAATCAGGAATGAAAATAGGAGGATACTGTGAGACAAATCTGTATAATCCACGTGCAGAAATCATGAAACTGGGGAGATGAAGGGTGGCAACAAGCCTGAAGAACTATTTATTACTTGCACACCCATGCTAAAGGGGAAATTTTTTCCCTTTCTGCACTTTGCAAGAGCTTATATAAGTGCTAGATCTATGCAGATCTTTGCAAGGGATGAAAGCCAATAGTGTCAGATAAAGCTAAAAGGAACTAATAATGGTGCCCTGCCGTCCTGATACAGCTGTATTTTCATTGCTCTGCATTTCCCTCTAGTATTTTTGACATGAGAAGGAAGGATCTGAGTTAACATCTGTGTAGCAGAGCAAGTGATGACAGGATTTTGTGAGGACTTTAGGGTGCATGGTTAAAGTTCAGACCCATCATAAGTGGTAAATTGCCTCTACTGAAAAAAAAAAAAAAAAAAAAGTTTGTATACATAAGTGTGATGTAATAGCCCTTGCATGCTAAAGGAGATTGGAGGAGTGTGAAATGAAGCATAGAAATTCATTCTATTGAAGAAGGAGGTTTTCTGACTTGTTGATGAAACATGGCCTGTTACAGACCAATTCCATTCTAATACTATTGTAGTGCATTTTGAGGCTATTCTACTAGGTCCATTGAACAGACACTTATTTTGGATATTAAGTCATTGAACTCTGTTCCTGAACATGATCTTCCTTTTTTCCTTAAACGTACTCACAGAAAACTATATTTATTGAAATACTGTGTCTTGACAACTATTACCATGAACTCAAATACACAATTTCTTAATTTAAAATAAAAAATCAGAAGGATATATAATGATTGTAGGGGTTGGGGTTTTTTGTTTGGTTTTTTTTTTCATTCCACTGGAGATTCTTGCTACTTTTCCAACAGAGAAAATAAAGTCCTCTGCAGTTCCTATCTCTATTGAAAATAGGACTGAGTATTACACAGCTATTGCATATTGCATGCAAACGTTAATTCAACCAATTATTGATTTTGGTGGTACGGGAAATTTCCCTTACCTAAATTCTATGTGGGATACCCAGAAGATTCAAACAAAGGAGATATATGTTTTGGATTGCCATATTAGACATTATGTATTTACTCACATTTCCATAAGGAGAAACCAAAAATATTTATTCTGTTGCAGAAGTAAACCTGTAGAAGGTTTACTGAAGAAAAGTTAGTATGATACTCTGAGACTATACTATCCTGCATGTAATTTTAAAATTGGTATTTTTGATACACAGAGACATAAAAAGACACATATGTCACCTTCTCACCCATTAGGTTTATTCATCTGCTCCTCACTTAAAAACTCTTTCTTACTGGCAGAAATAAAGTTACAGCCAGCAAAGATGTAGTATACTTGTCTCCACTTGACATTTCCTTATAGAGATCTCCCTGGTGAACTTTCTCTCACACGGTTGTTCCAGCCCTGTCAACAGTTTTAAAAGTATAAATAACATACAATTTTAAACAATGTCTAAATTAGTAGCTATTTTTATAGTCTTCCTGCTTTTTATTTATCTGTGAGTGTAATTTGATGAACTATCACAGCAGATTTTTTTTAGAAACAAGTTATCTGTGATTTTAACAAAATTTACATTTATGTCCTATCCCATTTCAGCAGAGTATATTAGAAAAACCCTGAGTTGATTAAAATAAATAAAACAGTGTGGAAATCAAGTTATTTATACGTATAATTTTGTTCCCGTTGTAACTTGTAAATGGAAGCATATTTTATTAAAATCTCATATACGAATTGATCAAAACAAAGACACGGAAGAGCAACTCTCTTCCATCATTTGACTTATCTACATTCCTACAACCATGAGAACATCAGATTAGATTAGATTAGATTAGATTAGATTAGATTAGATTAGATTAGATTAGAAATAGGATTGGTATTAGGTTTGGATTTGGATTAGATTAAAATCAGATTGGGATAAAGATTAGATTATTATTAGGGTTAGGATTTGGATTGGGATTAGGATTAGGATCAGATTGGATTGGGATTAGTATTAGATTGGTTAGGATTGGGATTAGGATGACATGATGAGATGAGATGAGATGAGATGAGATGAGATGAGATGAGATGAGATGAGATGAGATGAGATGAGATGAGATGAGATGAGATGAGATTGCAGTGAGAAGAAGAGAGAAGGAAAACGGATAGAAAATTTTTCTAGAGCTCTCTTTTGTAAAGAATGAAATCATTGTCACATTAAGTAGATGACAAGCCAGTAACAAAACTGTCACCGATTTTCATAGGACCAAAAGTTTCAGTCTATGCACACAAATATACACACACTGACAAACACACATACAACAAGGGCAAAGTGTGGGAAGCAAAGATTTCATATTTTTCAAAAATCATATTTTTGTCAGTCAAAGTTATGGAGATAACACCACAGGCTTGTGGATTTTAAATTATATTATACTTGTCCACATCTAAAAATTTGCACTGTTGTTTAAGGAAGGTGCCATCATCATGCCAAAGACATTTGGGTAGCACTTAGAAATTATCACAATTTCACCAACAGTTACAGACACAGCTTCATAATGCTCTAGCCTCATTTTTGGACACATTCAACCCCACATGTTTCATTTTCACAAAATCCAAGCTGTTTTTGTGAAGAATCTGACAGACTTCCAAGATCATCCTCTCTCAAAAAAAGAAGCTGTTATATTTCTGCCAGAAAACTGTAGCAGGTGTCCCTGGTTTTGTGTACAAAGTTGTGTGCAGTGCTCATCTTCACACTCCTCCCGTGGGCGTGATATGTAATGTGTAATCCTATGTTGCTGTTTATGACATGTATGTCTACACTTAAGCTAGTCTTTGTAGTTTGATTTATACTTGTGTTGGTTTAGGCCCTTCCGGGACCCGAGACCAGGTTGCCGTTGTCCCTCCCCCACCCTCAAACTGGATGGGGCAGGGAGTGAGATACAAACCTTGGGGTTGAGATAAGGAAAGATTTAACACAGCAGTGTAACAAATAATAAACCGAACAACAACAATAGCAATAACAATAAAAAGTAAAAACAATGAACAGGACAAGAGATATACAGAGATATACCAGAAGGATACATCAGCGAAGGGGAGCTGAAAAAAAGCCGTCCCTGCTCTTCCCGCGCTTGGGCGCCTGGACCTGATGTCAGCATGGTATTGAATAACCCAGCCAGAGCTCCCTCCACACTGCTGGGGAAACTTAACCCTATCCTAGCTGAACTAGAACAATACTCAATGATGAATAATAAACTGTTCAAGAGTGTGAACCTTAAGGTTCACAGCAGGATTAGCCATCTGAAGGTAGATATTTAAAATTAGCCAGATAGATAACAATCTGTATGGTACATTTTATTTCTTTTTGTTGACATTAAAAGGACCATAAAATGATCAGTTCATACATAGATGTCTGAAACTACACATTGTGAATCTGTTCATCTATACATCTTCATATAAAAAGCATTCATACTCCTCACAATGTCCTCTCAACAGTTTCAAGAAGCTGTCAGAGATTAATTTTTACATAGATGCTTTCTCCTTGCTCCATTTCAAATAGCCATGGTCCGTTCAGCAATTGCAAAGTTGGAGAAAGGGAGGAAGCTAACTAAAACTAACAGAGAAACCATGTAAAATTATAATCCTCAGAAGAGAGACTGCTTTCACAGCTGATCTGTCACAGGTATCATTCAGACTCCAGCATGTAAAATTCATAACTCCATCATGTTGCCAAGATTTTTTTTTAATGCATCAGAGCTATCAGTAGCTATTCAGATATTAGAACTGAATGTATTTATTAGCTCACAGTTTAGTCTACAACATCTATCACATTAAAAGGTCCATTAAAAGACTTGTACATGTTTGAATCATCTTGCATGATGCATAGATCTTTTACAGATGGCATAAATACAAGTTGTTCTCTAGGTACATTGACTACTCTGTATATAGAGAGAGGTGGGCTCAATCTATCCCTAAAATTAGATTAAACTTGTCTTTAAATTATATGTGCTACCCTATCTTTCAGGTGCTATGCTAGCCTAATTCAATGAGACCCAAGGACTTAGTCTATTACCTGGTAGCTTGAACATTGTTTTGCTGTCTGAATTAGGTAATGTGACTTTGAAAATTACTTTAAGAAACGGATGTAGTCAGCCACAGTAGATGCCTTACCATACCATTGACTTACTTGAGTAAAATACATAGTCATTTATAAGGTACTAATAATAGGTATCTTTAAAAAAAAGTCTTGCTTTTCATAAAGCTCTTAAAAACCTTCCATCTTTTTGTAAGTAAACTATTTGTAAGAGAAAATAAAGTCAGTCCTTACAGATTAATAAAAAATATTTACTTGACACAAACTGCTTCATTTTATAAGAAATAAGCATTTTCTAGTTTTGCACTTTGTCAGAAGTATGAAAAACTTTAGATAGCAAATTGTAATAGTATATGCGCTTTTTTTCCTCAGTATGTGTATACATATGTGTGTTTATGTAATTATAGTACAATTATACAAAAAAATCTATGAAGATTAGAATTTATTCTGGAGGTCTGGGTTGTTGTAATAATAAAAATCTGGAATTTTTGTGGTCTTTCCTTTTTTAACTTAATATTTTATTATTATTTGCTGGTTAAGAAAGATAGCATAACTGTTCAAGAACTCAAGGTTACTTTTCTTTCCTTGGAATTATATTTTTCCCAGTTTAAATAACACACATGAAATTTTCCAGCCTTGGTTGGTTTGTATGTCTGTTCAAGGAAGAGAGGATCAAACCATGGTTACAGTACCCACTTCAACACTTTACCTTCTTAGAAGTCTTTCAGTTTAAATATATATGAAGCCACCAAGGAGAAACATATATGGATACACCAATTCAGGGACCAGCAGTAAAAAAGGAATCTTCTCAGTGGTGTCTATTAATCATAGGGTACCTCCCAGTAGTTTGACTGACTACCAGATATTACTGCTTAGATCATACAATCAGATAGTCTGTGACAGGCAGTTGTAGCATGCTGTCGAAGAAGTGAAGTGGCTTGTACTCTCCTTTAGATCTCTTCCTTAATTTAATTGCTGTTTAAGGCTGCCTTAAAAATCTATTTCACATCTTTTTATTAATAATTCAGAATTGTATTGTATGCACATTATGAAAGTATATGGAGAGACTATTTTCCCCAGAAAAGTCCAGTTTTACAACTAGCTACTACTTAATGATTTGTTTTATTCCAACATTAGAAATAAATGTTGCTTTTGTAACTAGTCGTGTTCTGTAGTCACTCAGGATTTTGTTTTCTCCTGTATATAGTCACATTTACTCTTTATAGATAGGATCATTCTCAGTTCAGGCCTAGCACTTCTTGACCAGTAAGTTAATAAATTCAAGTCAAAGTTCCAACAATTTAATTTAAAGCCTTCATGACAACAACGTTTGAGAAGTCATCATTCCTATCATAGTTCTCCATACCAACTAAGCTCAAAGAATTTGTTCCAGCTTTTTACTTCAAGTTAAAATCTCAATTTATGGGAACAGGAATCCTTCTAAATTCAAATCCTGTGGCTATCGAATGTGAGACTAACCTTTCTGTCTGATACAGGGAAAGACATAACATGATAGGAAAGGTGGTTTTCTCAAGAAGAGGTTCATCCTTTGCAAGCAAGCTGTGCTGACCCCTGCAGTTTCCTTAAATACACAAAGCTCAGCTGCATAATTCATGGCAGTTTTTGTAATGCAGACTCAGATATTTTGAAATTTATCTGGAGTTGCCTGGACAGCTGTCCTGATCCAATGTTAGGGAAAGTTTCGATATGATCCCAAGAGCAAGATTAAGACAAACAAGGTCAAATGCAATACACCCAAACCATTTTTTATTATTAAAAGTGAAGAGGGGTAATGATAATACAGAATGGAAGGAAAAGACAGAGATGAAGCGAGCACGCAGGATAGAGTCGCAAGAATAGTCACCACCATGGATCCAGCGGCATTCCG
The DNA here is from genome assembly GCF_003259725.1 of Athene cunicularia. Taxonomy (NCBI): domain Eukaryota; kingdom Metazoa; phylum Chordata; class Aves; order Strigiformes; family Strigidae; genus Athene; species Athene cunicularia. Next base: position 85,927,840 of record NW_020799091.1, on the reverse strand, counting down.
TTGGTCCTCAGTCTTCAGTTCTTCGGTGGTGGGTGCACATGCAGCAAATTTTTCTGTTGCCTTTTAAATTCATTGTATCAGCTGATTAGCATTATCTGCCCACCTTTAGTTTAGGTTTGTTTGTTTTTTTTTTCTCTGGTCCCACAGGTTTTTGCTGCATCCATCTTCTGGGGAAGAAATGCTCACCTCTTATCAGTTCATTAACAATGCATGCATGGTGTGTGGCATACACAAAAGAATCAGAAATGGCTACATGATGGAACCATTGATAAACATTTGTTTTCCACTCAGTCCATGTCTCCTGCTTTGAAACTTTTCTAAGGAGTTTGACAGTGGAACTGCAAGGGAGTGTGTGTGTGTGTGTGTGTGTGCACGCGCACGCGTATGTGTGTGTTCATCCGTCAATACACTCCTGCTTCCTTGAGTGACATTCCTTAGACTAATCCAAAGGCCACAGTTTGTCCTTGAGGTTTGCACAGACACAAGCAAGCTTAGAGACGGCCATTTGAGTCTCTCACAACAGCTTCTGATTTTGTTGTTGTTTGGCAGTAACACATTTTAGACAATCTTCTGTATCAAATATCACAACATGAAACAAAAGGTAATGTCAGAAAGGACTTAAATCCTGTGTCTTGTATTTTACCCTCTCTCTTCCAAATTGTATTCTGAGCAGGGCTGTATCTTTTTGTCATGACTCTGAACAAGGTCTGGGAACAGATCCCTCTCCCAGAGAAAAGTAAGATAGTTTTGCAATGAAAGAATGAGAGTATTATGGCACTGCCTGTCCATCAGTCCTATTTCCTGGAACAATGCAGAAACTTGTTAATTCCTACCCAGCTCAAATAACTATGCTTAGCAAGTTCAAGGTTTCAGAAGAAAATAACTGTGGGCTTCTGAATGGGAAACTATATTAAAAGTATCCAGGGGAAAAAAAAATGCTATATTTAATTTCATAATCACAGTCTGCTTAGAAATATTAACTATGTTTTGCTTATATCCCCAAACAAATCATGATTAATAGCAAAATGCTCCAGGACAAAAAAAAAGTAATTTATTAATTATCAGACTTCTATTAATTAAAAACTATATTTATATTGTACCATCACCAGGATAGAACTGTTTTTAACATCACTGACATACAAATGAAGGAGAAGAGCAAAAGATTAATTCTGAGGCTTATATGGTATCTGTATGATCTCTCCATAAATTGCTCCTCAATAAATTACTCCTCAATACATAATATTGTCGCCAGTATATCACAATTGCAAATATGCAGGTTAATATAAATAATGTCACTGCCCTGATCGACATCTTCTGCATACAGAGACATTTCTATATGCCAGCCATTATGAACATGTGACCCCACATGTAATAGCAGAGGCAAAGACAACAACATGCATCCTAGTTTTCTAGAATCCCATAAGGATGGGATCACACCCTAGGGTGTGACAAACATGCAACCTATTTCCAAAATAATTTCCCAGTGATTCAAACCCATTAAAAGAATGAGTAGTCAGAATAAAAGCACAAAATAAAATCATGTGGTATGGCACAATATTAATCTCAGTATTTTATTTTACTAAACCAATGAAAATATGGGTATTGTACATAATCTGCTCATGTTAGGCTATCAAAATCTCTACAGAGCAGTCCAGTAAATGTTCATTGCTACTATTGGTAACTGTCTTTAATAGGTAATCCCATTTTCCTTGAAATCCATGCTGAAAGTGTGGAAGGTGCTTTTGTAATGCAAGCTCCAGACATTAGAACAACATGGATCAAAGGCCCTGTAACAAAAAAAATCAGTGAGAGAAGGTTCTTCTGGCTGTGACATCCAAACTACAAGCAAATAAGTAAATGTGTAGTTTATTATATTCAAAGGTGAGATTTTATACTGTTCATATTTGATGAATACATGAACAACTAGATTTTAAAAATAGGATTTTCACTGTAGGCTTAAGGGAAAGTGGCAGAAAGTCATTGAAATCCACCATAGGCATAAATATTATACCACCTAAAACTCTGAGAAGAAGTTGTTCTATTTATTTCTCCTACTCCCAGATCATCACTGTCTCTATTTGCTGGTATTTCCTCTGAGAAGATGGGAGCTAACAACCAAGGAAAAAAATACAATCTTTTTGCCATGTGCAGCATTTTCAGATTTTCGGCTTTTTTTTTTTTTTCAATCATGTTTTCCGTGAGACAGATAAAAATCTTCCTGACCTGCTCTTTTCACTAAGACTGTTTTGCATGAAAACAATTTCAAAATCCTTTCACACACATATGTGGACAAGTACAGTAAAATCAAACCGATTTTCAGTGAGATGGCCTACTTACAACTCCCAGGGACACTTCTGCCACTTTTCAGGGACTAATACAGAAGGCAGCAAGGGAAGGAATTATTTGACACCGAGCAACAGCTTTTCTCTGCCCAGCGATACCCCAAGAGCTATTGACTAGAAATGTATAGACGCAGTAAGAGAACATTAGTTGTTAAAGGACAACTTTCCTTCAGGCTCTTCTGGTCTGAAGTAGAAAACCAGTTTGCCTGTTGTGACAATAGAAAAATAGAAAAATAATTTGTCGACTGCGTGGTAGCTTAGCGGTATCACACTGCATGGCAGGGAGGGCAGAGCCTGGTGGAGTGCCAGAGAAGCCCTGCTGCAGGTGGGGACTTTCTCAAGGGTTCCTACTGCAGACACTCTTTGCGCTGGCACTTGGTGTCAAGGGAGATGTCCACAGCCAAACGACAAGCTTGTATGCTGGCTACAGGTGTGGAAAATGCCTCCGCAAATCTCATAGAAAAGGGTTTGGGTTGGGCTTTAGGGATTATTTTGGGTTTGTTTTTCCCTTGAAGCACAAGACCTCAGGCTTCATCCCCTTCTAATTAATTTTGGTTCTGCCAGCAGAGGGCATGCGGAGGCAAACTTTGATTGCTTCACAGTGATACCGTTGCCACCTGCCAACAGAAGGAACAGAGCGACTAAACTGCACTTTGTCATCTCGGGAGTCTCCGACCAGGTTGCTGATTAGGAAAGAAGAACTGGAGGTGCCCTTCCGAATGAAGGCAATCCAAGAACATACCCTTGGGTGTACCTTTATTTCAGGGTCTTTCTACTTTCACCTTTTCCCTTCTGTATCCCAGAAGATGGTGAATACAGGGAACAGACACAGCTTTTTCCCCTTGCTGTAGGAACACATTCATCTAGAAGGGGGAGGTCACATTCTGCACCTGTCGATGATCTTATGTCCACTTCTTGTGGAAGCATGCCAAAGGTAACTTCACTCTAGAGTGCAATGTTAAGATTTCTCTTCTATGTGCTTCATGGCCATTGTCTTTATCATGGCACAGATGCTGTGATATTCTGAAATCCTACAGAAACTGGGACCCATCTTGGTCATTACTTGGCTGAACTGATGAGTAACTTTCCATTTGATGAACACATCACCGTATTCATTTTGTCAGGATCTAAAACCTACAGCTACTCATTGTCAGGGGAATTGTTGCTTTAAATTCAAGGGTATCACTCTAAATGTATCTAAAAGAAAGAAGTCAGTTTTGAGGTGTGGAGGAACTTCATGTTGGTCTATGTTTTAAGTCCATATGGTGCCACCCTTGAAAGGTTAGAGCAACATTCCACCATCAGGTACAAGAAGAGGAGGACTACAGGAACCATACTGCTTCTGAATATGCAGAGGGTAGTCTATAGGAAATATCTAATTACTGAAAAGTTTAACGGCAGACTCTACAGTTTTTGATCACCAGGAAGTGCTAGAAGTGCCCTTTTACCAGTATTGTTGCAGGGATGTCTAGCTAGTATATGGGGAAATTAATTTGTTTTAAATGTCCCCTGGAGAGTGCTGACCAATTACACCTGAAAATATTGTATGTGCTACAGTTACTCACAATTAATATATTAGAAAGTTTTCTGTATTTATTATTTTTTTGTCAAATTGTGGGGATCTTAACTGAAGTCCTACAGTAAATCCTTTTTACACCCAAATAAAATAGATTGCAATCAATTATTTGATGAATTCTGCTTGTGAAGTGGCAAAACTGAGAAAGCTTTTTCTAAGTATACATGTCACAGGGATCAAACTGTTCTTTTTAGAGTCCAAAATGGTGTTGTCAGGGTAGAAAGATGTGCACCATCAATCTCAACACAAAATGCGTAGTGCTCTTTATAACCCCTGAGACATGTTCCAAACCTTACTCCCAGACAGATTTGTCATGGGAAGACATTCTTTTCTTAGAAGTGTCTGAAGCTGTTATTATGTTACCATATGGGTACCTGTTTGTATCACCAGAGGCTTTTACACCAATGATAGGACTTCTTTCCTGCATAAACAGCTATGCACATATTTAGAAAAAAAGCACTTAGCAATTAAAACAGATGAGTGGACCAGACATCCTTGTATTGCTATTGAGGCAGGAACAGGAGTATGATGTCCCAATGTCTGAACAGCTCCTGCCCCCCCTGGAGCTGTTGATCTCTTCACCCCAGATTGAGGAAAGTTATGTTTTGAACTGGTTTTGATGACCTGATAAAAGACATTTCTGAATTGCCCTGAATACCTTGAAAGAAAACATCCCTTAATGTCTCACCAGATACATGCGCTGAAAAGCTGTCACAAATCCATTAAAAACCTGGAGAGTAAGAGGATGTCTTTCAAAAGAAAAAAAGTTGTTGGTGAAACAAGAAGGGGGGCTTATTATCATCTTTCTAAGTTTTGAACTTAGTTTTGAACTTACCCATGTTCAGAGATCTCAGTTAAGTAGTGATAGAGCACATGAAAAAAATTTACCTGGTATCTACAAACCAACAGGAGCAGGCAAGGATGCCACCACTACCTGGTGAAGACACGAAGGCAAACATTTCTCACTGTTTGGATGCTGAAATAAGCGACGGTCTCCAAAAGCTAGGCTTAACAGGATGTAAAAGAGCTAAGCTTCAACAGACGTCGACACATGTGAAGCAGAATGAACAGGAAAAGGGAAATGAAGTTTCGTTCTACTGGAACAACTCAAAACAGAAGTGGTAGACAATGTGAAGAAACCTTCTCTAACAACTTTTTTAAAGTCTCATTTAGAAATTATTTTTCTCAATCTGTAATTTCTGAGGCATATACCCCTACTAAAATTGTTTTTAAAAGCCCTGGCTTTTTCAGAATTCATCTTGCTTTTTAAAAGCACAGTCAGGAATACATTGAATATTATGTCTATCAGAATTAAGATGTAACACCGTCATTCAGTTTGGAAGAATGATGTTTATGCACCAAATGCACCTGCCTTTGAGCATTCACATTTATCACAATCACCTGTTGCTCTCAAAGTTATTTTTCAGTGAATTCTGCAAAGTGTAAGCATCCTGGTTTGCAAGCCATGGTGCCAATTGGCTTCTGCTGATATCAACTGTTCAATTCTTATATACTTCAAAAACTGGATTTACACCAGCAAAGCTTTCCACCTCTCCAGGATCATAGCAAATGTCTTTTAATATATCTGGCAAATCTAGTAACTCATTGTTAAAATATGCATGTAAAAACATCAGACCCAAGGTGATGAAACAGCTGTGGATGAAGAGGTTTTATTAATCAGGAACAAGAAGAGGCAATGGTATGTTTGATATCTTCAGACTTTTTTCTTCCTTTCTTTTAAATGTTTCTGTCTTTTCTTTGATAGTTATGCCATCTTTCAAAATTGAGGATGGAAGCAGAACTTATAACAGGGGTTGGCCACAAGCTCATGTTCCTGGGAATTATTCTTTTTATTCTAGCTTTCAATTTCTATAGAAATATCACCTGTATATTGAAGCAGAGGAAAGTCTCAGGGACCTGAGGACACCACCAGCCCTGGATGACGCTACCCAGGTCCCTGTGACTCTCCCTAACCCTGCCTATAGCCCAGGACTCCATGTCAGCACCCAGAGTCATCAGCTTCTGTCCCAGTGACACTGCAGAAGGCTGATCTCCAGTTCTTCACAGCCCTGCCCTGCCTGGCCACAGGCCACACCAAGCCAGACACATCCTGGACCAGCCTCAGCCCATCTCCAGGCAGCTGCTGATGCCCATGGCTGGGGCTTCCCTGGTGTCCCCCAGCTGCCCTGCTCCTGGCTGGCAGGTGGAATGGGCCCTGGATGCCAATTTCTGTCCCATGGAGAACCCCTGATGCTCCCTTCTCCTGACCCACAGGGAGCTGCCAGACTGTTGATAACCTTACAAAAGGACTGAAGCCTGTTGCTCTAATACTGTGTGGTCATGTGGATGGTTTGGGACAAGTGAGGAGACTCCTGAGTCAGATTTGCAGGACTGGTTTCTTCTTTGGACAGGATACATGAGATGGGATGGGATGGGATGGGATGGGATGGGATGGGATGGGATGGGATGGGATGGGATGGGATGGGATGGGGTGTGATAGAACACAGTTGGGTGTGGGCCTTCAGGTCAGTCTCACAGAATTGGATTTTGCCCCACAGGTCCTCCAAGTCACCTCCACACAGATGTGTTAAACTTGATCAGCAGCCTTGTAAAACAGTGTCCTGGAGTCTATAATTTGTTATTTAATTTTATTTTGTTTTCACAGTTAAATTTACTTTATTAAGCTCAGTAAAAGTTACTAAACAGGTGACATCACTACTCTAAACAGTGATTTTCATGGAACGCAATCGTGTGTCAGTTGTACATGCAAATCTGTTAACAAGGCCATGATTTCTCTCTTAAACTTGCCAAGGACCCCCAGGACAACAGGCCTCTGAGCTGAGCTGAGCTGAACTCTGGGGAGTACAAATTGACCTCCCCCTTCTAGATGAATGTGTTCCTACAGCAAGGGGAAAAAGCAGTGTCTGTTCCCTGTATTCACCATCTTCGGGGATACAGAAGGGAAAAGGTGAAAGCAGAAAGACCCTGAAATAAAGGTATACCCAAGGGTACGTTCTTGGATTGCCTTCATTCGGAAGGGCACCTCCAGTTCTTCTTTCCTAATCAGCAACCTGGTCGGAGACTCCCGAGATGACAAAGTGCAGTTTAGTCGCTCTGTTCCTTCTGTTGGCAGGTGGCAACGGTATCACTGTGAAGCAATCAAAGTTTGCCTCCGCATGCCCTCTGCTGGCAGAACCAAAATTAATTAGAAGGGGATGAAGCCTGAGGTCTTGTGCTTCAAGGGAAAAACAAACCCAAAATAATCCCTAAAGCCCAACCCAAACCCTTTTCTATGAGATTTGCGGAGGCATTTTCCACACCTGTAGCCAGCATACAAGCTTGTCGTTTGGCTGTGGACATCTCCCTTGACACCAAGTGCCAGCGCAAAGAGTGTCTGCAGTAGGAACCCTTGAGAAAGTCCCCACCTGCAGCAGGGCTTCTCTGGCACTCCGCCAGGCTCTGCCCTCCCTGCCATGCAGTGTGATACCGCTAAGCTACCACGCAGTCGACAAATTATTTTTCTATTTTTCTATTGTCACAACAGGCAAACTGGTTTTCTACTTCAGACCAGAAGAGCCTGAAGGAAAGTTGTCCTTTAACAACTAATGTTCTCTTACTGCGTCTATACATTTCTAGTCAATAGCTCTTGGGGTATCGCTGGGCAGAGAAAAGCTGTTGCTCGGTGTCAAATAATTCCTTCCCTTGCTGCCTTCTGTATTAGTCCCTGAAAAGTGGCAGAAGTGTCCCTGGGAGTTGTAAGTAGGCCATCTCACTGAAAATCGGTTCGATTTTACTGTACTTGTCCACATATGTGTGTGAAAGGATTTTGAAATTGTTTTTATTCACTAGTACATAGAACTAGAGTCACTACAGCTAAACACAATTTCTAGCTTTGATGTTCATTAAAGTATAAATTTTGAAGGAGCAGAATTTTTACCTGAACTCGAAGGCTATTACACAGGCATAATGTTGGCACTGAGATGTACAGAATTGGGGTCTCATAATTTATTTCCTAGACTTTGATCCCTAAAATTTTTTCTTCAGTTTTATAGGAATTAAAGTTTAAATATGTATTCGCTTGTTAATAAAATGCCAAAAGGAACATGTCATTAAAAAAAAAAACAAAACCAAGGATTCCACACTTTGGCTAAAACTAGGAGGAAATTGTTTTACAAATATCTTGATCATTTCCCATTTTTATCTGACACTAAGCATTTGGAAATGAATGTTGTGCACAACTGCATAGATATCATTCCATGAAAATCAGTGACTTATTTTAAAATTATGCATTTCTTTAAAGCAGGAAAGTTTTATTAATGTGCCACAATTTAAGCTGCAATAATGTAAAAGGAAGTGATGTTTTGCTGAGGCTCTTGCATCTTTATCTGTTTAAAACATATCTGGATGTGATTGATTCAAGAAAGTATATTTTGATCAAATACAAGCTCCTGATATCTGTTTAGAGGAACTACTGGATAAAACCTTATGGCCCTTTATTTCCTATTTTATTTTCTTTGTGTATAAGACTTAGGTATAAAGTACTACCACATGAATTTTTGCCTTCTGCATGCCAACTATCATCATTTTTCTTTGCATACTTATTTACTGAGATTTGTCACTCAGTCAGGGCACCTCCTGAGAGCTGGCAGCACTGGGGACCCCCTTGGTGGGTGCCCATGGGGCAGATCCTGGCAGCCAGAGCCAATACTCCCCCCAGCCAGGAGTAGGGCAGCCAGGGGGGCACCAGGGCTGCCCCAGCCCAGAGCATGGGTGCTGAGCTGGGGCCGGGCTGTCCCATGGAGACCAGCCCTGCTGCGGCATCACTGGGGCAGGGCCTGATGGCTCCAGGGGGCTGAGAGGGCATCCTGGGCAGTGGTCAGGGAAGGGGGAGCCCTAAGGGGACTGGGCAGGGATGGGCAGGACTGGGAGTGCCCTCAGGGCCCTGACACAAACTGAGTTTCTGAGAACCCTGACACTAGCATATACAAAAATACCAAGACAACCAGACAACAACAGTCAGACCTCACAGGGGATGACAGTTTATCTCAGCCACCAAATAATAAACTGGAGGAAAAAAAAATCGGGAAAATTGACATAAACAACTCTAGTGCACACATCGCATTCAAGACAATTTCCTCATTCTCATTCTTCTACCATATATCTGAGTCCTTACATGTATGAGAAATATTATAACTGTTCTTAAACATTTAGTATCTTTGCTACCTTTAAATCCAAGGTAGTGCTGAATTTATAGTGTTACAACTGAAGGAAGAAGTCTGCCTTTCTTGAAAAGCATTTTGTGCCATAGTGCATGAAGAGTACCATTAAAAATAAATTACATTTTATCTCCATAGCGTACTTTTTTCTTATGCAAGTGCTCCCATTAAACTAGTAAGTTTTGGATATTCAGCACTTCTGAGAACTACTTTTCTATATGTCAGTTTCTATATTTAGTTTAAAATGTCAAAATTTTGCTGTTCATGTTTGAAGATACTGGCCCATTTTTAGAGATGCAATAACAACATTCTAATTCTGTATCAACAGTCACGCATGCCTGAGGTTGAAAATACTTGCTGATCTGAACGATCAAAATGGCTAATGAACTTGTAAAGGGTTGTGCTTCAATGATTATGACCTCTTAAAAGAGAGATGGTTTCCAAAGTTGGGCATTTTTTTCTTTTTCTGATACCTAAAAAGTAAACTTTACAGAACCAGAACTAACTTGTCAACATTTCCTTCCGTTGTGCTCTTTGATTTAGACATTGGAGTGGAAACACATGCCTGGCTTGAAAGCTAACCTTTTATAACTAAATATTATGTATTAGAAGGTCTGGAGGCTGGCAAAGAAAGAAAACGTTTCTTGTTTTATTTTAGTACTGTTATGAATATATTGGATATCTGCATGTGTGGCACACAGAAAGTAACATACAGTCAATCTGCAAAACAGGTTATGTTTGCCTTCTAAACAGTTTTTTAAATTGTATCTCAAACACGACTTGAATTGTTTAAGTTGTGAAGGTCTCACATTTACTTTTCTAATTGTGAGAAATTGATTCACTTTTCAAGACATGGAAACTGTTTCCATGGTTCGTATGTAGTAACATTTTCCTTTAATAAAGTTCTCTTTTGATCTTCTAAGGGGACTGAATTTTGTCTTTATACCTAATTCTTTCATACTTAAATAAATCCAGTTGAATTACTTACTGATTATACTCTTAGGCAAATAACAATTTTCTTCAAAACAAAAGTAGGCTGTGCAAGTTATAGCTATTGATTGTCTTTTCTATTCTGATTCTTGTGCACTGGGAATTAATTAATTTAAGAAACACATAATGCAAGTACAAAGAAAATACAATTATTTAGCAAGAGAGATGATTTTTTTAATTGTTATTTAATATAGTCAGTAGTAAAAAGCGATATGTCATTTCTATAGAAGACATTGTTGTATTATTTCTGCAGGAATTCCTCTTATCACTGGGAACACAGAAAATAATGCTATCATTGTCCAGATAGAACTAATCACATATATTGCTGAGACTGTCATGAATTGGCAACAGCCATTTTACCAGCCTAAATCCTGACGAATATTTTGCTTGTCTGTCAACATGCATTAGTATCTAAATAGACAAATCCAAATCTACCTTATATTAACATCCCCCCTGCCCCCCCCCCAAAAAAAAAAAAAAAAAAAAAAAAA
>NW_020799091.1:85901773-85917175 GCF_003259725.1 Athene cunicularia | reverse complement strand
AAAAAAAAAAAAAAAAAAAAAAAAAAAAAAAAAAAAAAAAGGGACAACACAAATTATAGGTGTTCCTTGCCCCAAGACAGAAAAGGTGTTTGTGTGCATAGTGTTATTGAAGTGGTTAGGCTTTTGGTTTTGTTGGATCTGAAGAATTCACCCGGTAAAAAACCCACTGTACTCACCTGACTGAAATTCAGAATCCACCCTCTATACACTCATAACTGTTAGGATTTTAAACTGATGCCAAACTATAAGTATTCTGTTTCAAACAAAACCACAGAAATCTGTATTTTTCTACATACTAGGGAAAATTAAAGTTTCACTTAGAAAATATTATATAAAGTATAACACTGAAAATGCTGAGAAAATAAATCTTCCATTCTTGAGCCTTTTCATGTTGGAAAATACATGCTACAATCTCTTATCTTGTTCAAACAGAAAACGTCCTAACAAATACTTACTAAAAATGTTCCTTCATTTCTGATTAATTGCATGAAAAGATAATATCCAGCATAGGGTATTCTTTAAAAGTCTTCCACTCTAGATATACAACCCATGAAATCCAGCATTCAGCCTTCAAAGAATGCCATAATCCTAAAAGGAAATAATGAATTTAAAATCACAGACGATTAGAATGGCAAAGCGTAAGATGTGCATTAAAACATCTATCAAGACAAGGGAAAGAGCCTCCAAAAGAGTTGTTGTTGAAGGTTGGATATCATCCACATTAGGGAGAAACCATACAGTAATCCTGAGTAAATGAGAGGCACAGGTTATGCATGGCTGAGCCTTAACTAATTCCTGTGTCCAACCTGTTACCGAGGACACATTTATCTTAATGACCTCATCTTCCCTTGTCTTGTGAAAATGGTATACACCCAAAAATAATATGGCACATCTAATGTCTTTTTTGTTACACTGGCCTTTGAAACAGTTAACAGCCCCCTCTAGTTCAATGTGCATCTGCTCTGGGACAGGAATCAAGCAGATTGTAGGCACTCTGTATATGCAAAGAAAATTAACATCATAAGAACAGTAGATTCAGGGTATGACTGTCAGACTATCACTTTTGGATTGAGAATATTGGCAGGTTTGAATGCTGGCAATTCTTGCAGTGAATAGAATAGCTCATAACTAAGAACTACTATTTCAGGCTGCCTCTGCAAGTTTTAATGTATTTTCTCTGAAGTCAGAACAAATGAGATACCTACATTTTCACACAGTGAAGCAGAAAACAGAGAAGACACTGCCTTTGCACTACCTCTGCCCTTTTCTCCATAGCTCACCAGGAATATGCCTAGGTTCAGAGGAACAATTCCTTTTTGTCTAGTAATTAAATTAGAAACTGCATATTGATTTTTGTTGTGCTTTATAAACTTTAGTCATTATTTCCTCTTTCTTAGCCTGCTCAGGCATTCGAATATGAATGAGGTGTTTAAATGTGAATGGAGATCTGTTGAGGGTTAAAAAGAGAAGCTGGTGCTTGAATCACTTACTTATAAAGCTTATCTCTGTGTTCTGGCTACACCAGAATTTTTTAAAGAAATTGTCTAACAAAGCTACATGTTCCTGTTTTGCTGATTACGGATACCAGTTACACTCAGACACCAGAGTGAAAAGAGCAGGCATATTTTACTAGAAATAACTAAATAATATAACAATAATATAGAATAAGAAAAGACAGAATAGTGCACTTAAACAAATAGGAAAATACAGGGTAATGCATCAAATCATTACCTGAGAGAGGGAAGAGTGATCAAGAAAGTTCCATCACCACTTGCACATGTTACCATCACCCAGACGCGCAGTGGCTGGGCAGTCCCGGGTACAGCGAGGGTTTGGGGACCCTGTCCCGGCAAGGGGGAAATCCTACGTGATGCGTCCATTTGTAGGTGAGGCTTCCGAAGGTGCTGCAAATGGGCCCAGCCTTATATACCAGAGATCGACAGGCCACAATAGCTGACACTTTTGTTTTGAGCAGAAATATCTGGTTTCAATCTCATTAGATTCCTCCAGAGCTTGGCCAGGGCTCAAGGGAGAAGCTAAGGGAGTTTCCCTGCTTATCTAGTTGATTTATGAGCAAGGTGACACATCAGGTCACAGGGCCAGATAACGACATCTGTGATTCTGCTATCTTGCCCATACACAAAGAAAGATAAGGATATATTCAAGATAGACATGTTTTATGACGTTTAAGCTACATCTTCCATATATATTTCACTAATGATTACATACTGAGTTATCAGTTTCGGTTCAGGGCCTGTTGCTCAGACTTCAACACTTCCACCTTTTACATCAGAATAGGTGGTTTGTTAGAACTTAGTATAATAACTACTAGCACAACGGTTATCAGTTATAAAATATACAGGAATTTTCTATAGGTCAACTCTGGCTTGGGCCTATTTTCCAGTCCTTAGCACTTCAGTTACACATCACCAACAGTAACCTCCTGCTGTGTGGTTGCATCCAGGGAATGGAGTAACAGAAAAGAAAAGATCTCTCTGAAAAATGAGTTAATGAGATGAGTAGTATGAAGATAACACCTAACCTCTAAACTTAACTGTAGGTAGAAACTCCTTACTCAAAACTCAATACATAATAATAGAATTTTCCATTCCATTTGATGCTCAGTCTTGACTGAACTCACTAAATTTCTGTTCAAGGACTGCTTGCTCATACTTAATTATACAGCTTCATGTCTCTGGTGTACACATCACATGGTAGACCTGCTGTGGATTTTAATGTCAATGGAAAGATTAATTGAATCTATAAAATAGACAGTTACATGTTTATCAGAAGATGAGTAGAATAAAACTGCCAAAACTCAGTATTTCTTCCTGCTTCCTTCTTGTATATGATATATCCTATATTTTCAGACTACTTTGATTAACATATCTTTCTTTCCCTTTCTTTCTTCTTGTAGTCCACTTACACTCAGTGATTTTTCATAAAAGTGACCAAATGTAGACGCATTAATTTGTATAAAGGAGTTCACTTCTCTAAACCAAATTTGTATAATACATTAGAATAACTCCCTGGAAGTATGGTTTTAACAGCATTTTTTAAAAGCTGATGGAAAATAAACTGTTTCCAGTAAAAAGGAGAGACCCTATCTCTTGCCTCTAAAAAAAAAAAAAAAAAAAAAAAAAAAAAATAAACACAGTTCTTCTCCATTTTTAAAATTTAATAATATTTCCCAGATGCTGTGGAAGCAACAACATTCTAAGTAACACTAGGATTTATAATAATAAAATAAGAATGAAAACTGATTTAACATCTGGATTATTAATTAAATCTAATAATGATCTAATAATGACAGAGCCTCTCATCATTAAGTCTCTTGTGATTGTACATCATGATATTAAATTCAAAAGTTTTAAAGTCCTAACTCCTTCCTCATTCAGTCAGTGATTAGAGATGCTGTTTATTTCAAACCAGTAGTTTCACTTTGAATTTCAGTCAGATGCATTGTCTGTTACATCTACCAGATCCAACAGGAACAATAACAGGATTGCAATAACTTTGATAGGTTAAAGTTTGATATAATACAAGGATATGAGGGAAAAGTAGTACCTTTTATTAGAACAGCTAAAGTTATGTTTAGTCTATAGAAGCTGAGAAAAATATTGAATTCTGTAATATGCACTATGCCCACATCTCAAGTCTGTAACAGTGAAACCTACATATTTTCCAAATTCTTCCTACCATAGAGAGGAACAATTATCTTCTCTTACATAGCCTTGTTGAAGTTGTATCATTCTTCAGTAGATGTCCATTCTAGAAGACTGAAAAATCAAAGACCTGGAATACAGCCTGATGTAGTTTATAATATGAAGAGACATACGCATAAATCTTGTTTGTTTTTAAACTGATACCAGTCAGTCTATTAAATGTATTCTTTTCTCCTTTAGGGAAAAAAAAAAAAAAATCAGCATCTTTTTCATGACCAAATTCTGGGTGAAACATAAGAATTGAGTTCTTTTTATATCTCATTGCTTTAAGGAACACAAAAATTGAAATCAAAATAATAGCATGAAGTGCTAAGGCTTGGACAACTGGCACAAGCCAGAGTTGACCTATAGATGAATCCTGTATATTTTATAACTGATAACTATTGTGCTAGTAGGTATTGTACTAAGTTATAACAAACCACCTATTCTGATGTAAAAGGTGGAAGTGTTGAAGTCTGAGCAACAGGCCCTGAACCGAAACTTCTAACTCAGTATGTAATCATTAGTGAAATATGTATGGAAGATGTAGCTTTCTTTAATGTATCTTTCCTTCCCTTTGTATTTCAATAGAAGAACAGAGTCATGGGGGCAGGTGTCTGTCCCAGAGACCTGCTGTGAGACCTTGCACATAATCCCATCAGATAAGCAGAGAAACTCCCTTAGCTTCTTCCTTGAGCCCTGGCTAAGCTCTGGGGGAATCTAATGTGAGAGTGAAACCAGATATTTCCACTTAAAACAAAGGTGCCACCTATTCTGGCTTTGGAAGCCTCACCTACAGATGGACGCACCGCGTAGGATTTCCCCCTTGCCGGGACAGGCTCTGCAAACCCTCGCTGTAACCGGGACTGCCCAGCCACTGCGGGTCTGGATGATGGTAACGTATGCAAGTGATGATGTATCTTAATCACTGTTCTCTCGTGTAGTAATGATTTGATGCATTACCTTGTATTTTCCTATTTAAGTGCACTATTCTGTCTTTTCTTACTGTATGTTTTCTTTACTATTCTGTTACATTATTTAGTATTTCCAGTAAAATACACCTGCTCTTCTTACTCTGGTGTCTGAGTGTAATTGGTATCCCTAATCAGCAAAACATAGCATCAGAACCGCATATCTTGAAAGGGACATCCAGAGGCCATCTGTTTCAACTTCCTGTTCAAAGCATCTCAGGTCATGTACAGTTGACCTTTGAATATACCCAAGGATAGAATTTCCATCACATGTCTGGTCAATAGTTCCACCACATGTCTGGTTGATACTGCAAGTGTATAACACTCTTATGGAAAAATCTTTTTTCCTTTTATTGAATCAGAATTGTCCACTTTCTTACTTGTTTCTGTTGCCTCTCACCCTTCCACTGCAGATTTCTAACCACTGTCTGTCCCCATCTTTTCTACACCTTCCTTTCCAGTAGTTGTAGACAGAAATGAGATCTCCCTTAATCTTCTCTCTCCAGATCTAATCTAATCTAATCTAATCTAATCTAATCTAATCTAATCTAATCTAACCTAATCTAATCTATCCCCTAACTGGCTTGATTTTCTCCAGTATATCAATGATTTTCTTTTACCAAGGAGCCCAATATTGGATGTAGCACCCCATTTGTGATTTCACAAAGCAAAGGGGAAGAGGTAAATGTGGTCTCAAATGGAGATAAAGAATCTCTTCAACCTAGTGGCTACATCAGCCCAGTGTGTACTTGATTTGATTTGTTGCAATAATCTACATTATTAAAGGTGTCAGTGAAGGTTTGCGCCATAAACTTTCCAGAGACAGAAGGGAGGCTGACCAGCCTGTCTAGATTCTTCTTTGCCTTCTTGAGGGTAGGTGTGATGTTTGTCTTTTCCCACTCAGTCAAAACATGCCTAGCTGGCATGATTTTTCAAAGATGACAGACAGTGGACTCATAGTGCAGTTGGCCGGGTCCTTCAACAACCTTGTATTCCTCCCATTTGGTCCCACAGACTTTTGTCGATTTGGTTTAAGTATGATTCAAATTATTTCCCTGCTGTTGATGTTATCACAATCTTCTAAGCTACTTGAGACTTCCTTAAAGATTCAAAGTGAAACCAAGACAATTATTTTAATTTTAGAATTAGTTACAGTATAATTAAAAAAAAAGAGATAGTCTGGTTCAACACAGCTATATTGACTGAGACTAAAGAACCTGAACTAGCAGTGGCATGAAACATGTCCCCAACTACAAGGACTTTGTCTACGTCCTTTCTAAAGCAGCATAGTGATACCTGAAATAGGGTAATAACAGCATATGATTTCATAGTCTGCATTCATATTGCACTTTTTTAGCTAGTGTTCCACAGAGCTACCTAATTTTCATCTATGTCAAAAGCAGTAGTTTAATAGTGTTAGATGCACTAATTATTATTAATTGTGTCAAACTCACAAATATGAAAAATAATAAAAAGCAAGACAATTTGTGTGTGACAGGAGCAAAAGGAAAATTCTGGGAAAAAAAGTTTTCTTGGTATTTTGTATTCTAGAAAATACATATTTAGAAAAGTTAACTGTATTTAATCAGTGTTTACTGTTGCAGTTTGATTCATAATTCAGACCCAAAATTCTTCAAATTCAGAATATATATGCACCCACTATTTTTGACTACCATAAAACAGTCTAAAAATATAGAATTAGATAGTAATGCTCGGGATAGAACTCACTGAAATCTCTTTTCAATTCACACCTTTTTCAATATAAGTTAAAGTAATATTTATTAAAAATATGAAAGAACAGCACTTCTATATCAAATTTTTTCTTAATAAAACCCAGATCAGTAGTCTACTAAAAAAAAAAAAAAAAAAAAAAAAAAAAAAAAAAAAAAAAAAAAAAAAAAAAAAAAAAGGCAAGCGTCTTTAAGCATAGAATTTAACTTCAGGGTCAGACTAAATTCTTGTGATAACAACATATTTTACACCATGTAATCTGCTGTCTAAGTTCCCACCATAGTCAAAGAAGATGTAGCCAGTACAGTCAATGGGATGTTGGGATCTTTTTATTTCTTCCTAAAGTAAAGATATCTGCTTTGAGAGACCTGAATAGCTCTCTGTCTCCATTGACTGTATTGACTAGATGGCTATTGACTGTAGCAAGAGCTTAGATACCTAGCCCACATGTAATCATTTCTGTTGTAGATACCTACATTTAGCAGAATGACTCAGTTGCCCAAACATAGGTTCCTGAATACAGTGATATCCTGCTCACATACTTCTGGATAAATAGCTGTCAGCTGCAGCATAATACATAAAAGTATAATGGCAATAGAAGTGTATGTTCAAGCAGCTTTATGTGTCTAATTCAGGATGTGAATCCAACCCAAAATCAGATTGACTTACTTGCTAGCAAAATCCAAGCATGGGCTAGATAATGAACAGGAAGACACCAACACTGTTTTTCTCAGTTGCTAGCAAAATTCAGATGTGGGCTATCTGATGAGTGGGAAGACACCTGGAAATATCCAAGGTCTGGCATGGTGACTGGGTAATGGCCTCAGTGTTCTATGGGCTTAAAGCTGTGTCATTATTCATGTGATACGTAAATGTAGTTTGCTCTGGAGCATGAGGGTGTGTGCATTCTTCACCAGTGAACCTCAACACCGATCAGCTAGTGGTGAGGGATCAAGCTGGGCTTCTCTGCAGTATGTACTCAGCCTTGTTGCTGGCTGGACCTGCAGAAAGGAACTGCAGCAGCTGCATCTATCTGACCGAGGCAGGAGGAACCACAAACTCAGGACACACTGGAGTCAGCTCTGAGCAGACTGGGAAGGAGAACTCCCCTGGCTCTTGAAATCCAATTGAATTAGTCGTGCTTGTACATACGTCAGGAATAAGAGGAAAATACAAACTTGAGAAAACTTATAAATATATGAAGTTGTATCTTTAGATGAAAACAAGATGAATCTGAGTAAAATAATTATATATAGTGATTTTTTGGAATGCTTTTTAAATTGTTGATCATTCAAAATAATCACAGTCTTACTGTTTATCTCTCACAATCAAATCACAGTGTGGGGCATCTTGCTTAACATTCAGGGAAACTATTTAACTAACTGCCAACTTTTCTTAACCCTTTGACATTATATTTCCATTTTTTGTAACCTGGTCTTCCTTCCTAGCCCTCACTGTCCATGGTCATACATTTTTTTTTCCTTGATGTACTGCTAGTATCCGACCCACTGCCAAATTCAGTAGGCCAGAAATATAGACATATGTAGTCACGCCAGTCTGCAGCAATGAAAGCATCATGTTGATATTACCTCCTTCAGTTGTATGGCACATCGATTTATCTATGATCATCATGACAACCTATCATAATAACAACTCTGCAACACAGTCTTTCATTCTGAAACTATTTTTAATTGCCTAACATAAATTAATATTTCCAACCCTTGATCATATTTTTTTTAATTTGACCTTTTGTCCAATGTTATGTTCTGTTTCTGTTTTTCCTCTGTATATCTCTGTTTTCCATGCTACTTATTGCAATATTAGAGCCATCTGTGTTACAAAAATTGGAGTATCAAACATCAACACAATGGAAGAGAACAGTCTCAGCATGAATAAATGAAAAACAGTTTAGAAGAGGTGCCATTACTTCCCAATGAATATAATGCTGTCAGCAGAATGTGCTTTTTGATATTTAACATAGACCACTAAATGTAAGTAGGTCAGCTTCTGTGCATACAAGATTTTTCTCCTAATTCCTTTGCATATACAAACAGCTTAAAGTAGTTCTAAAATAAGTCTCTCGTGTTTTCATTGTACATTTCTGTGCATTTTGGTGAAACAATCCATAAAGCTATACTGGTGGGCTTGGAAAGAAGCAATTCTAAGTTTTATTTCAACTGTCAATTTTCTAGCATCAGTACAAAGCTGGATCCTTCAAAGTACAGAGTTTAGATACAGTACCAGATAATAGCAGTAATGTAACTATTTTATTAGATTCCACATTCTTCACCTTTGCTAGTCTTATAAAGAATTTATTAAACTAGCCATCAACAATTCCTTCATTAACACGAACATCTGAAAAGGCTAAACTGAATGACATTTTTGTCTTTTTGGAATAACTTTATTTTTTAATATTGTTATAATGAGGCTATTTGGGCCTTTCAGACTTAATACCAAATATTATTAAAGAAACAAACAAAAAACTCCACAAAAAACCCACAGCAGAAAACCCTAAAAAGCATCCAGAATTGAGCAAATAGATAATAACCTGTCTTATCAAGGCATTACTCACTTATTTGATTGAATTAAAGCATTTGACAGTATAAGCTATACTCTTCTTTAAAATGTTTCACTCCCTTTTAAGTGTCACCTTACTTTTGAATTCCTAGGCATCTACTTCCTTATTTTTAGAGAATTACAGCATTAATTGTTTGTTCCAATCATTCTTTGATACATATTCAGAACCTCCAGTCTAACCTAGTTTCTTTTATTTAGGAAGATTATCTGCTTTCTCCTAACCAAGGCAAGTGTAACATTCGCATAACTTCAGCTATTTCCATTACGTTGCCTCAGCTCTGTGCTCGGGTACTGCAGATGAGAAAGCAAATAAAAGAGAATATGAGAGCAATGCAGTAAATCCTTCAAATACTATATGGGGATATTTTATTCCAGATAGAAAAAAAAAAATCATAAGATTTCTGAGATACAGATTTATATAAGCATCAAACCCTTCCAACTCTGTATCTGAAGGAAAAATAGAAGCAGAAAAAGCTCTGTGTCATCATTTTCCATCAGGTATGAGTGTCATGTCATATTCTAAGGCATCTGAAACTGGCTGCTCATGGCTTGGATGGGCACACGCTTTGCTGGGTAAATGTCTGGATGGCCGGGCCCAAAGAGTTGTTGTGAATGGAGTTAAATCCAGTTGGCGGCTGGTCACGAGTGGTGTCCCCCAGGGCTTGGTTTTGGGGCCACTCCTGTTTAACATCTTTATTGTTGATCTAGAGGAGGGGATCGAGTGCACCCTCAGTCAGTTTGCAGATGACAGCCAGTTGGGTGGGAGTGTTGGTCTGCTCGAGGGTAGGGAGGCTCTGCAGAGAGACCTGGACAGGCTGGAGCCATGGGCTGAGGCCAACTGGAGGAGTTTCCATAAGGCCAAATGCCGGGGGCTGCCCTTGGGCCACAATAACCCCCAGCAGCGCTACAGGCTTGGGGAGGAGTGGCTGGAGAGCTGCCAGTCAGAGAGGGACCTGGGGGTGTTGATTGACAGCCGGCTGAACAGGAGCCAGCAGTGTGCCCAGGTGGCCAAGAAGGCCAATGGCATCCTGGCTTGTGTCAGCAATAGCGTGGCCAGCAGGGACAGGGAAGGGATCTGACCCCTGTACTCGGCACTGGTGAGGCTGCACCTCAATTCCTGTGTTCAGCTTTGGGTCCCTCACTACAAAAAGGACATTGAATGACTCGAACATGTCCAGAGAAGGGCTACAAAGCTGGTCAAGGATCTGGAACACATGTCCTGTGAGGAGCGGCTGAGGGAACTAGGGGTGTTTAGTCTGGAGAAGAGGAGGCTGAGGGGAGACCTCATCGCCCTCTACAGCTACCTGAAAGGAGGTTGCAGAGAGCTGGGGATGAGCCTCTTAAACCAAGTAACAGGTGATAGGACAAGAGGGAATGGCCTCAAGTTGCACCAGGGAGGATTTAGACTGGATGTCAGGAAGCATTTCTTTCCAGAAGGGGTTGTTAGGCATTGGAATGGGCTGCCCAGGGAGGTGGTGGAGTCCCCATCCCTGGAGGTGTTTAAGAGTCGGGTCGACATAGCGCTGAGGGATCTGTTGTAGTTGGGAACAGTCAGTGTTAGGTTAATGGTTGGACTGGATGATTTTCAAGGTCTTTTCCAACCTAGACTATTCTATGATTCTGTGATTTTGTGAATTTTAAGTCAGAAGATCAACTTAAACAGAGAATCCGATGCAACAAAATTGCAAATTTATATCTAAATCAACTGTAATTTAAAATGTCAGGATTTTTTATGTATAAATTTATAAAACTAAGTTATTCTAATATTATAGCAATTGCTGCTCATATATCCACTTCATGAATCCAACACTACTTCCCTTGTATCTCTAGAATTACTTTTTTATCTTGTCTTCTTTGATTTTGTAAAAAAAAAAAAAAAAAAAAAAAAAAAAAAAGTGGAAAAGGACTGCAGGTTTAGTGTCACGTCAGACTTCATTCTAAAGATCCATCAGAGACATGGATTCTGAAATTCATACAATTCTTCTCTGCCTTGAATTTTGTTCCTTAACATAGCTATAGTACTTTCTCTCTTCCCAGCAATTTTTCAAGATACTTACCATCAGAATAAATATTCTGATTCTGTGTTCCTGATATTGTAAAAGCACAAAAGACAAATTTACACTCATTTAGAATGGTCTTGCTATCTGCTAATATGGTATAATTTGGGCTGCTCAGGTGAAATGATTCCAACAGAGTATTTCAGATATTATCCTCTTCCTCCTTCATAAAATGAACTCTTTACTTTCCCATTGATTCTCTTGATATCTCTTGATTTACTTAATTTTAGTAATTTTTATTGGATTGAGAAAATCAAAAGAAAATACCCAAGCAAGAAGGATCAGAGTAATCCACCTTTCTTGTGAGAAGGGAGAAGTACTTAGAAGAGTGCAAAGATAATCAAGGTTTAAAAGAATTTTTACAAAGGGTGGACAGGATGGTTCTTGGCACTCAATCAAAGAGAGGCAATTCGTACAAGGTTGTTTTGGGACAGGCATATATTTATTACCAAGCACAATACTGAGGTAATAACCTCATCCATTTCTCTATAGAATATCTAGGAGTCCAAGGCTTAGATCCCTGGATGTGACAGTCTATGCAGAAATAGATTGCACCAAGTGTCTCATCTGTCAGCATTGTTTTCACAGAAAACAGCACACTGGCAAAAGCAGGAAAAATCCCTCCGAATTCCATTTTTACTCTGATACCATGGCTCCTACATTGGCTGATTGACTCTATTCCCTAAAACAGCATAGCTTTTTAGCCCCTAAACTCTGAGACAGATTACCTGGAGTAGGATCGTGTCCCAGGGAAATTTCACTAGACAGTTTCTGTAGCCTAATATACTCCCCAAACATTCACTGCTGGCCACTGGACTAAATGGACCTTTGATCTGTACTGGTAGAGGCATTCTTAAATTCTGACATAGCTTGGCCTAGAGGCTAACTAGTGATGGCAAATGACATGACCTTAGACAATTGTCTGAGGCTGCTGTTACTCAAGACATCTGACATCTTTCTTTACTTAGCAGAGAACAAATCTAGGGAGCTTTCAGAGACGGGAACTGAAATTCAAAGTGTGATGAATGCTGTAATTGATTGGTTTTCTTAGACATTCTGTATATGTTTTGCATGTTACTCTTGTGGAAAGGATATCATTAAACAGCAGAGAGGGAAGCTGCTTGTACACTAATGAGCAGGTACATACAGTAGTGGTCAGAATCATGTGTATGCAAAATCCCAGCCAAAACTCAACATTAAGAAAAGAACAGAGATCTTGAATTCACATCAAACATTGTGGATTTTCTCACAACTGAAAAGTCATGGCATTGGACTGAAACAAGACTGGGTCAGATTAATAGGCGTAGTCAATAACAAGTACAGGGCATATTTGTATTTGCATATCTTTTGTCTCACCCATGAGATCAAGGATTTGTCTTTTAAAAAAACGTTATTCTAATTTCTGTTCTAATAATTCATATCTTAAGAGATTCAAAACCTGTTTCTTGATTTTTATCTGCTTACTTCAAGAAAATGTGTGGGTAATTCAGTCTTAAAGTTCTTACTAACCCAGTGTCTCATACCACAAAGATACAAGAAATTTGTCTTAAATCCACACTCTGCTTTTATTGTTGTATAGTCATTCAAAATCCTAAGTGTGCCAGTGCTGGGCCATGTTGCTGACATCCAGAAAGCTTGATTATGTGACAAGAAGAATGGCTACAAGCAAAACATCTGAAGCATGACTGCTCAAGTGTTTACATGTTGTGGTTTAACCCCAGTAGGCAGCCCAGTCTCACACAGCCACTTGCTCGCTTCCCTACAGTGAGATGGGGAAGAGGATTGGAAAGGTAAAAGTGACAAAACTCGTGGGTTGAGATAAAGGAAGTGTAATAGGTAAAGCAAAATCTGTGCACACAAGCAAGGCAACATAAGGAATTCATTCACTACTCCCCATTGGCAGGCAGGTATTCAGCTGTTTCTGGGAAAGCTGGTCTTCATCATGCATAATGATGACTTAGGAAGACAAATGCCATAACTCCAAACATTCCCTCTTCCTTCTCCTTTCCTCAGCTTTTATTGCTGAGCATGATGTCATATGGTATGGCATATCCCTTTGGCCAGTTTGGGTCAGCTGTCCTGGCTATGTCCCCACCCAGTTTCTTATGCACCCCCAGTTTACTCGCTGGTGGGGCAGTGCAAGAAACAGAAAAGACCTTCATGCTGTGTAAGTACTACTCAGCAATAACTAAAACATTGTTGTGGTATGAACACTGATTTGGTCACAAATCCAAAACATAGCACCATATGAGCTACTATGAAGAAAATTAACTATTCCAACCAAAACCAGTACAATCAAGTATCCAGGCATATGTAAGTCTAGAAGAAGGGAGACTATATCTGCAGACTCTAATAGGTACTTGGAAAATTTAATCTTTCCCCCAAAATATATACCCATATCCCCTGATAAAACTAGACAACTTTTTTTTTTTTTTTTTTTTTTTTTTTTTTTTTTCAGAACAAAAAAAATCTAAACTGACCAACAAGCAAATGTGTACCTCAGGTACAATACTTAAACCATAGAGCCATATGAAGACCTGTGTGCAAAGGTTGTTGTCACAGCTCTCACTTTACTTTGAAAGCCTGTTTAGCCTCAGTCTTGCATGGAGTCTCAGATTTCTCTATGCCTGGACCATGACCCAGGCTGATACCTCTGTCATGAGACATGCCAGACCAAGGTGGAAAGACAACTTGTAGGAGACATCATATAACAGCACTTTGGAAACCTCCCTGGGCTAAGAGTCTCATTTTTCAGGGTCCTGAGTTCAATAACAGACCTTAATAGTCCTAAGAAACTTCATCTGTGTCCTCCACCCAAGCACCCTCTACCCACTGGCCTGGGACCTGCATTTAAGATCAGGCCTGAGGCTTGCTCCTTGACTAAGCTGCACTGTATGTATATATGTGTGTGTGTGCATGTATTTATTTTCATATTTATATATACTGTAACTCTCAAGAAATAAAATCAATCTCTTCATTCCTTGGTGCTACCAGACAGAAAGCTACATAAAGATATTTCTAAATGTATTCTTAGTTTCATTTAATGACAACATTAAGTCTCAAAACCTAGAAAAATTGTCCTGAACCTTTCTAACATTTCTGAGTGACTTTTTGAAGCTTTCTCTTTTTTTTAAGTGAAAAAAAATACAGACTGAATAGACTAAGTGAAGGGAGAATGGCTTATATAGTCCTTGAGATTTTCTAATACAAGTAATGTTGCCATGGTAGTTCCTTTTCTTTGTACAGAGACTGCTGTGGAAACTAAAGAGGTAATTGAAGTGCAATTTTTGTTCTGTTGAAAATTTTTATTTCTGTTTTTCTCTTTGGAAACAAAGAAAACTTTGCTTTACTGCATAACTGTATTGTACAAAACTTAATGAATGTTTTGAGACCACATAGGGCATGTTTCAAGAACTTTTGTCCATGCTATCCAAGTGGGAAGCTAGCCAGGAAGTCAGGCAATTGGAGCAGTCTGCCAGGTGGAAAACAGGGTGGCTGGATAGCCCTGACAACTGTGAAGTCCAGTGAGATGGGCAGGCTGCCCATTCACCCACCATGATGCCAGCTGGCATGCAAGGACTAAGAGGGGAGCCTCTCTGACTGCCTGGCTTCCATCAAAAATGCAGAGGAACCAGCTTGTTCCCAAAGAAAACATTTTTGTGGAACCAGAAACCTCACATGGGAAATTGTTTTGGAAATTGTTCAACCAGGTGTCTTGATAGCCACGAGAAACAGTGTCAGGGAACAGCACCAGCAGGGCTGCTCCACAGGGAAGGACAAGCCAGGAACTAAGGCTCCCCATTGCACAGGCAGGGCAGTGACCTCACCAACAGAATGCCATCCCTCAGGGTCTGATCAGAGCCAGGGTGGTGCCAGTGGCAGGATCCACTGACAGTCCCAGAAAAGAGGTAATCTGTCACTGGGACTGTGAGAGATGAGAAACCAGACCTGCGAGAAACTAAGAAAAACAGCCTGGGAAAGAAAAAGTTGAAGCTGATCACAGAAATGCATCAAACACAAAACTCTGGCTCACAGGGTGCATTCTGTGGAGGCTGAAGTTGGTAAGGCTGCCTGAATAACACAAGATACAGCTGGAGGGAGGAGCCCTGTGGAGACAGGACGGCTCTGCTCTGGGGCACCTGGGCAAATTTCAAGGGCCATCTGTCCGGTGAATGAACTTTGCTTCATTATCCACGAAATGCATATTAAAGTTAACACCCCTCAATATGCTAACAAAGGCTAACAAGATCATGCTAATTACATCATCCCATGAAATACTTTACCCCTCCCCATACATGGAATATGTATGTGGATTGACCAAGGGGACAGACCCAAGGAAAGGGTGTATAAATCAAGGGGGGG
>NW_020799091.1:85875083-85901723 GCF_003259725.1 Athene cunicularia | reverse complement strand
GAAAAAGACAACCGCCTCCTGAAACCCTCACTGGCGGGATCAGCTCAGGAAGAGAGAAAACGCTATGTACCAACACCGCACACATCTCTCCCTGCACCATTCAGGGGCAGGTCAGAGGAGTCTGGAGTGAAGGACTGAAGTTGATCTTTAAACCTTTGTTATAATGTTTGTCACTATTCAAATCTATTTTAATTGGCAATAAATTGAAGTAATATTTTGCCCATGATATTAAATGATAAGCGATCTTCATGTCTGTATCTCAAAACATGAGTTTTTCATCCTATTTTATCCTCCTGTCTCTCTAAGGAGGAAGAGTGAGTGAGCAGCTGGGTAAACATTTGGCCCTTAGCCTCAACTAACCTACTGAAACCAGGAAAATCAGATTTAGCTAATTTCCTCTTTCTAGGAGGATCATTGGTGATCTCCTGTATCTCCTCATTCCATCTATCTCTCTCTCTTCCTTTTTTCCATTAAGAAATGCAAGGCAGATTGTATTGCTCACCACAACTTGCTATATACTTAGCCAATTTTCACATGTTCAATTAGTACATTGTGGGTAGTTAATAAATGCTTGAACTTGGAGACTTGTTGTCCATTCCACTGGAGATTTGCGAATCTGCCTCACTTGTCCCCCTCGTCTGAGGGGGACATGACAGGGACCCATCTACGGAGCCCAGGAAGGGCCAAAGTCAGCATAAAGCTGCCTATACTATAGGTCCCAGAAGGCAAGTCTGGGGGTCCTTCCACGAAGATCGGGGTGACAGGGCACAGGGCTGGGCAGAGGCACTACAGCACAGCTCAGGCCAGGGTTTGTTGCCCACACCAGAGCTTACATGGAGCTCCTAGAAAAAATGGACAGAGAATGCAGGGGTAGGGATCCCAGGTGAGGCTGGTAATAGTAGTTAAGGCCAGTTAATGCACTCATAATCATAACACTTAGATAAAGGTAAACTGTAATTTCTGAAGTTACAGAGGTATTCCATAATGGGTGGTTTGTTTGCATATGTCTATGATCTATATCTATTATACATTGAACATCAAAGTCAAATAGGAGGAAGAAGGATTTAGAAAATCAAAATATATTGTGAGGGTTGGTAAGCCCAATAGTGATAAATATATTCTCTCAAAAGTAAGTAAAAATGCAGAATGCATTGTTTGTGTACATCTCATATTTTCCATCCACAAAAATTTACATAATGGTGTACATTTCAGACTGTGGCTTGTAAAATCTAATTTTAAAATCTGTGGGGGAAAAAAAAAAAAAAAAACAAAACATACTGCCTTTGAAGAGAACTCTGTACTGTAGCATATCTTTCTAAGGATGGACTAGTCTCCCTAGAGTAAGCAAAATACTTACATGCCTTATATAGTTATATGCCTAATATTAAGCCACTGAAGTTGATGAGTATGCTTAGAACATTCTGTTGACTGCAGTTATCCTGAACACCATTAAAAATTAGGCTACATTTCCAAGTTATATAAACCATCATGAGAAGGTTACAATGATTTACCCAAAGTATTATGTGAGTTCCCGAAAACAACACTTCCAATGCTAACTATCTTCATACTGAAGTCCCCAGGGTTTAATTACATTGACTGATCTTTATCTCTACCTGTTTCACTGAACAAGAACTAATGTAAGTGTATGATTGAAAGTGTGTATTTCATTGAATAGAAGACTGAAAAGTTGCCTTAACTTCTGTGTAAATAAATGGGGTTTTGATTTGCAGTGAAATTTGCTTTGAAAAAAAGAAGTTGTAAACACCTTATTACACAGGTAGAGCAAGATTCACTTCCTTCTGTATCCTTCAAACCAGCATCTAAATACTGAGAAAAAAGTCTGGCTACTCCAGATCTGAGTAATCCTCCAGCAACTTCCACTCCTAAGCAGTGTGATAAGTGACAGACTTTATGCCAGCTCAGGAGGAAAGGTGGAATTCCTATGGCTGTTCAGTTAGGCTCTAAATGTTAGTCCTGTAGCACTCCTACAGATGGGAGAACTGCATACTCTCCTGTTCCTGCTCCCTGCAAATCATCTCACTTCAGTGTTTTGTTAATCAGAATTACAACTGCATCGGGTGTAGGTGGTAAGGTATTTGCAGAACAGGGGGCTGCTCTGTGTGAATTGGGGAGGGACTGCTTGTTCCCACTGGCTCCAGTGGACCCACTGCAGGACACAGATGAGTCCAGCAACAAAGCTGGCTGCACCTCTGGGAAACATATTTAAGAAAGAACAGAAAATGCTGGACAGTCAGAGGAGGAGAGAACAAAAAGGAGTGAGAAACTGAAGTGCAAACACCAAGGTCAGAGACGACGGAGGAGAAGGAGGTGCTCCAGGCACTGGAGCTGGTATTCCCTGAAGCCTGTAGAGAGGAACATGGTGGAGCAGGTGTTTCCCTGCAGCCCATGAAGGGACTTCACACTGGAGCAGATGGATATTCCCGGAAGGAACTGCCGCCTGTGGAGAGCCGACACTGGAGTAGATTTTTTTTCATGAAGGACTTCAGCCTGTGGGAGAGCCCACACTGGAAAAGGGAAAAGTGTGAAAGGGAAGGAGCGGCAGAGAGAAAACGCTATGTACTAGCACCTTCGCGCACATCTCTCCCTGCACCATTCAGGGGCAGGTCAGAGGAGTCTGGAGTGAAGGACTGAAGTTGATCTTTAAACCTTTGTTATAATGTTTGTCTTTGTCACTATTCAAATCTATTTTAATTGGCAATAAATTGAAGTAATATTTTGCCCATGATATTAAATGATAAACGATCTTCATGTCTGTATCTCAAACCATGAGTTTTTAATCCTATTTTATCCTCCTGTCTCTCTAAGGAGGAAGAGTGAGTGAGCAGCTGGGTAGACATTTAGCCCTTAGCCTCGACTAACCTACTGAAACCAGGAAAATCAGATTTAGCTAATTTCCTCTTTCTAGGAGAAGGAAAAATGCTCCTACAGTGACTTGGTGGCTTAATTTGGATTCTCTTCATTTTCTAGGTCTGTAAATAGTACCTCTTCAGATTCTGGTATAGCAAAATTAAATACATCTTCCTGCTTTTCAAGAAAGACCAAATCTTTGTCGGAGTACATCACTTACACTTCTACCTACAACATTTAAAAAAAATTTCACTTTCTATGAGTCTGATATAAAGCCCTTTAACACTGTTACAAGCCTTTTCACTATGATAGGCTGTGAATAGAACTCCAAATGACAGCATAGTTTTAAGAAAATATAATTTGCAAAGAACACTGTGATAAGTAATACAGAAGTTATAGTGACAACTTAATGGTGAATATTATATAATTGTATTTAAATAAAAGATACCACTGTATAGGGAAGTCAGTCACTTTTTCTGTACCTTCAACTAACATTTTTGAAACATAAAGATCTGACTTTTTGTCAATGAGAATGTATTAAAAAAATCAATTTTTCAAATATTGAACCTTTTCTTGCAGCTAGGTACATCACTATGATTGGATGGATCAAAAAAAAAATGTGAAATCACTGGTTTTAGTTGAAAGCAGAGGGGTTTCCACTGCCACTGGGAGTATGCTTACATGAAAATTACTACGTATTTATTATTTATATTTTCCTGTCATATTTTATTTTTATGAACAGGGTGAATAACAAAATGTGATATAAAAAAATAGAAGGATAAGGTGGTTTCTCACTTGTGTACAAAGCTATATATATATATAAAAAAAAAGAGGAAATGAGAGGAAATGTTTGTTTGCTTCTTTATCTCCTAGATTTTACAATCATATGGGGCACTTTGCCTTAGATATGTAGTTTGAAGATATAGTGAGAAAGAGTAAGAAATTAAACAACCCAAAGAAAAAGAGACACTGTTCTATTTCATGTGTAAACTGTGAGGCACCATAGAGCACAATAGAAACTTCAAAAATGTTAATAAACTGATATAAATCAGTGGTTATTTTACCAAGTCTAAAGTCTGGATAATCCCTGTATAAAGCAATTAGATTGAATCATGCCACATACAGAGATGTGGTTTCAGTGTAATGACTATTTTTTTCTAGACTTCCAGAGTTTGTTTGTTACAAATATTAATAGTTTTATAGGAATACATGTGCATACTTTAGGAATACAGTGGAGATGGTTTATCTTTAATGTCTACCTTAAGACTACATTAAGGGTAAAATGATTCCTTGCCAACCTGGCTATCCTCTCTGTTGAGGTGACTTGCCCTGTGAACAAGGGGAAAGCAGTGAATGCTGTATACCTTAATTTCAGCAAGGCCTTTGACATGGTTCCCCATAGTAACCTTACAGCTAAATTGGTCAAATAGGAACTCAGTAAATGGACAACTGAGTGAAAGTGGATTAAAAATTGACTTTCCCATTGGGTTCAAAGTGTAATAATCAGCAGTTCAAAGTACAACTGACAGTTGGTTACTGGTGATATCTCTCGGAAATCAAAACTGTGACTTTTTAAAATCAGTTGCCAGTAGGAGCAACCAGATTTGCAGGGCAGAAGTTGATATGCTGGAGGACAGGGCTGGTATTCAGAGGAATCTGACAACTGGGAGTGGACAAATGGGCTGATGAGAACCTCAAGTTCAAAAAGGTAAATGCAAAGTAATGTGCCTGGAGGGGAATAGCTCCATGCACCAGTACATGATGCAAACTGGCTGACTGGAAAGAAGCTCTGTGGAAAAGGACCTGGTGGTCCTGACTGGCACTATGTGAAACAGGCAATGTAATGTTGAGGCAGTAGCAAGAATAAAGCCATCAGGTAGAGGGAAGTGATCATTCCCCTCTACTGCACCCTGTTGAGATCCCAACTGGTCTAGATCTAGGCTCCCCAGTGGAAGAAAGCATTACGTTCCCAGAGCTCTCCCTTTGTGCTATGACCTTTCCAGCAACAAATACTTATGTATTAACAGTTATAAATATTGTCTGTAAGACAGACGAACTTACCTTGATTGCTAGAAAGAAGTGAAAAATGTTTACATATAGATTAGTAACCACAGCAGACTAAAAGTAGTGTGAAGTAAACTGCAACAATAGATGAAAAGGTTGGATGAAATTGTCAAAACTAGTATGTAATTGGGTGATCCCTGTATTCCATTGGAGCCTTAAGGAGGAAGATTTGGAGTTATGTTCTTATTACTGGATCCACAACAAATCAAGTTACATGTTGTTCTCAAATATGAGTTCAGTCATATCAACTCCTCCCATATCACTGATTTAATCCAACATTGTAGATAGGTTGTTCTTACAGGTCATGTGTGAATGAGATATATGAGTTTTAGAAATTATTAGAGGTCACTGAATCTAGTAGTTGAGGTTTAATGATCAATGAGGCTGAGCACATATACACACACACACACAAACACACACAGAGCAGGCCACACCCATAAAAACAGACAGTTTTTATACACTGGAGCAAGCTACCAAGATGGTCAGGGCACCAGAGCATATGGCATTGAAGAGAGTACTGGGGACCTTGGCTTGTTCAGCCTTAAATAGAATAGGATCAGGACAGTCTTACTGTTTTCTGTACTGCTGTACAACTTCAAGTTGATGATGGAAGTTATAGAGCAGAGTCAGACTCTTCTCAGAAAGGTGAAGTGAAAAGATGAGAGGGAACAGAGAAAAGTTGAACATGGGATATTCCCAATTCAAAAGTAGGGAAAATTTTTTTCACCATGACAGTGGTCATACACTGGAATAGGTGCCCAGAGAGGTTGTGGGATCTCCATTCTTGGAGGTACCCAAAAATCAAAAGGGTTGAGAAACCTGCTCTATTGGACCTGCTTTGAGCATGGGCTGGACTAGATGACCTCTGGAGGACCCTTCCAAACCAAGTTACTCTGTGATTCTGTATCTAGATATCTAGGCGCCCAATTTGCTGTTCAGAAGTTCGATCTGTGGGTACAGAATGTTCACTGGTATATAAGGCCTCTGTAAATTCCTGAATCTATCTTTTTACTTCTGTACTCAAGATCTGTATTATTTCTACCTGAAGTCAAAGTAAGCTAGTTAATTCAGATATACAATGCCAGGCCTGAGAGTCTACAACCCAAGAACTAAGACATATATAGTGTACAAAAAACCCTACAAAGTAAATTATACTACTGTTCCACATAGCACTTCAGATTTACTTTATATGAGAATTGAAAAGCAGTAAAAAATCAGGTTGCAAAGTATAATTATTGTTCCTGGTTCCATCTGGACAGGAAAGAGGCAATGGATCAGGAAAATAACATGTGGAATTTATCCTATCTAGTCTCCAAATTATAATTATAGTTGCTGGACAATCTGGGTAGATGTCTAAACCAGATATACATTTTTTACAAGTAGTAAATTTACAAACTTACAATTAGTAAAGCCTTACCTGTTTGTGCAATGTTATTTGTTCTGTAATATGTGATTAGTTTTATTTATATTATTAGGCATATTTAAGTAAACTTCTGCTTGAGGAATATTAACTTGTGGGTTTCCTGTAATCTGATCCAGAACTCTTCACATATTTGATTCAACAGATCTCAGAACTGAGAAGAGCTTCATAAGAAGGATCTTTTATCTCCTTTCTGTATTCTTCCAACAAAGTCTGCTTCTTGGATATCTTATATACATCTCGGGTTTCCATAGATATTCATTCATACAGTCTTTTCTTTTCTTTTCTTTTCTTTTCTTTTCTTTTCTTTTCTTTTCTTTTCTTTTCTTTTCTTTTCTTTTCTTTTCTTTTCTTTTCTTTTCTTTTCTTTTCTTTTCTTTTCTTTTCTTTCTTTTCTTCTGAAGTGTCTTAGGTTCAGTAACTTTTAAGAAGAGTTAACAGTCTTAATCTGGTAATTTTCTGTGAGTTTTTCTTGTGTTATGTAAGAATTCACAAAAGGTAATAGAAATATTATTCACAGTCCATTTTGGCAAGGCCAGTAGTGACAGGACAAGGGTCAACAGTTTTAAACTAAAAGAGGGTAGATTTATATTGGACACAAATAAATTTTTTATAATGAGGGTGGTAAGACACAGGAACAGGTTGCTCAGAGCAGTTGTGGCTGCCCCCTCCTGGAAGTGTTTAAGGCCAGGTTGGACGGGGCTTTGAGCAACCTGGTCTAGTGAAAAATGTCTCTGCCCAGGGGTGCCAGACTAGATGGTCTTTAAACGTCCCTTCTGACATAAACCATTCTACAATCCTAAGATTTTGGGGTAAAAGAAACTGTAGTTTGTACCTTCTTCAAAAAAATTATTTTCCTAAAATTGGGGTAAAATTGATTCTGAAAATCTGACTTCTAAGATTATATTTTCTCCTAAAACACTGTGAAGACATTTCATTGTCCCAATATCTCTAATAATGAAAGAAATGTAATTATATAAAAAATAAAACAAACCACTTTATTATGCATAAATTTCATCAATAATAAAAATGAACAAGACATTATCTGAGTTGCATATTAAATATCAAAGGAAAATGAGCATTATATTGAGTGGGGGAGAAAGGGAAAACTTTACCGCTATTCATTAATCCCAGGTCTTAAACTATTAGTTGTGATTAACTAACTGTTGTTTGAACTATAATCCCACTGCTAATATCCACTGTCTCAAAACATTTTTAGAAAAGTATCTCACATTGATTTTTAAGACGATCTAATGAAACATCTTCCTTTTTTCTATTGATTCTTGTTGTTATAACTAGAATCCAGATAAGCTGTAAAAAAAAAACAGAGTACTGCAAGAACACAGATGCAATTTTTTCATTATTATCACACCGTATTTCTTTAATTGGTAAATGATTGCT
Organism: Athene cunicularia; assembly: GCF_003259725.1. Classification (NCBI taxonomy): domain Eukaryota; kingdom Metazoa; phylum Chordata; class Aves; order Strigiformes; family Strigidae; genus Athene; species Athene cunicularia. The sequence continues at coordinate 85,893,970 of NW_020799091.1, read as the reverse complement.
TTGAGTGGAAGATATCAGAAGACTCTTCAAAAGCTTTTTCTCTGCCAAATCAAAGCAGCTGTCCAGCCCCCTATTGTAAGAGTGTCAACATCTGATTTCAAAGAAGTCAAAGTCAGCATTTTCTCTGAGTTCAGAAAGGCTGGTATGAAAATCTGTTGTTGTCTATTTTACAAAATCAATGACCAATACTGAAAGCGCCTATCCTTAGGTCAAAGTCACTGAGCATGTTTCCATATATTTCTTCACACCACACTTCCAATTACAAATGAGAAAACTCTTTGATAGTAGAGACATATACACTTATTTAAAAAGAGAAAACTGATTTAAAACTGTAATGTCAGTTCAGGGGGTGAAACTGAGTTCTATTTACCCGAAAAAATAACATTTATTATGGAAAGAATGTGGGGAGATAGCATCTGGGAATTATTTACAAATGCTTAGAAAGAAAATTTTGTTGTTGCTGTTCATATTATCAACTGAAAGGTTTTTGCATACCTCTTAGATTTGTAAAATATCCAGTGGCACTGCTGGGAGCCATTCATCCTGAGCATTCGAGATGACTACAGAACATCTGTGCTAGTAAGTAGGTTTCCTACTGCAACCAATGAGAAAAAATTCCTCATATTTCCAAGATTCCAAATGGGTCCATAAATTAATCACTATGACTACATATGAACTTACATTCTGTGCCTTGCCACATCCTAAATATATACATGTTTGATCAGATGTCTCCAGAAACTAGATGTTGGTTTGTGCTAGAATCTCTCTCCTGCATAGCATGGCCATGCCCAACACTGACATTCAGAGCAAAAGACTTGGGAGTGCTCCTGGGCCTAATGTTTACATACTCGAATTGTAAAATAACACCACTCTGACAGCTGCATGAATAAAATACCAATTTAATTGCATATGCACAGAGTGTAGTTTCAAAGTGCTTGATAAGACAGTCAAATAAAAAAATCAAACTTTCTAGACATTTGTTACCAATAATATCATTTTCACAATCATGTATTTATGTGTTGCCTCCTGGTGTTAACACCATTTGCAAAGAGTACATTGCTGTAGCAGCAAACTTTATTTCATTGTTCCCTGTTATAAAGTATTGTTGAAGAAAACAGGATATTTGCACTGATTTCAAGGAGTTGTAATGTGCCACTTGTTAGGTAATGACTGGCAAGTTCTAAAGATCAGTCTTCATGTAGATTATATTAAATGTGACATATGGCTATCTCATTCAGGTATTTGTTTGTTTAAAAGAAATAGATTTAGAAACATTACTTGTTTTGTTCTTGTGTTAAAACTTATAGTCTCCTGATGTTAAAAAAAAAAAAAAAAAAAAAAAAAAATAAAAAAAAAAAAATTGCAAGTCCTTGTAGCTTTAAGTCTGCCAGTATATGTATTTCATGATAATACTTTCTACTAAAACACACCCCCTGGAGTTGTGAAGTATTTGGATATATGTTTCAACAGAACAGATGGGAAAGAATCTTGACTGTTAATCAGCAGAAGAATAAACAGAATAAGGGAAATCTTGTTGCTAAATAAAATAAGATACAGTTTTGAACTGAGATAACTGGGCTGGGGGAAGTGCTTTAAGATATAAACAAGATTTCACTGTTATATGATATGTGCAGGTAAGGGCTGCAGGATCTAGGACGATCCATCTAATCTTGCCTTATGAGAAAAAGATCAAAGAAAAAAAAAAAAAAAAGAATAGAGATATGGTCATTTCCAGGCCCCACGATCGGAACACAGACTTTAACATTTATGGCATTCTGTTTTAGATGAGTGATTGTGTGTGACCTCTAAGCAGTCAACTGCTAAGCTGTAATAAGATTAACATTTCATAAAAGCACTCAGGATCCTCTGACTCAGTGCAGAAATAAGAAGGTGTGGGACTGGGATTCAAGATGAGTGGATCACAGACAACCAATGTAATGCACCACTCTAACCATCAGTATCACAGACATAGTGAAGACAAACCATGTGGAGAGATTAAGATGGCTGGCACCTTTCTAACAGATGAGACTGATGCAGCAAAGTTGCTGACAGAGTCTACCAGCTTTTCCCATCTTTGTTGCTGCCTTGTCTGGCCGGTGCTCCTGGGAGAGATGCCAACACAGACATACTTCCTTTGAACTGCAGCTGTCAACCTCCTCCTGTTGCCTCCCAGGTAGGAGGATGGAGGTGAAGGGAAGGAAGAGGAGAGCTGTTGCTGCTCCACCGCTGTTGGGAGCACCATGAGTGCTGTCGAGAAGTCAAGAGCTGGGCTGAAAAGCTCTGACTGAAAAGAAATGCCAATGAGGGGGAAGCATTGTGACAGAGCACAAAAACCCCTTGGCATTTACTTGGCATTTACCATTTCTACAGGCAAGTAAGGAGAAACAGCAATCTGCAGATACATTATTAATTTTTCATTGTTCTCTTGCAGCAGCTCCGATATTTTTCCAGCTACAGTGGTAGTTAGATACACAGAAATACAAAACACCTGCTATTTTTCAGATCAGAGGATTCAGACTAACAATTTTCTTCTCAAAGAGAACAGTTTATGTTTTCATGTGAATCAAATAAGTTAGATCATCTACACATGTTAGGCTGTTGTACTCTTATGGAAACACCATCTTCCTCTTACTTCATGCAAAGTATTGTGATTCAGTTGTTTTTCTTCTGAGTGAGGATTATTCTTATCCTTTACACCAAGCATACAACATTATGCAGTGCCTTCAATCACCTCACAAATTCATAACAGCAGCAGCACCATCACAAACACCATCGAAATGCTGCTACGTTTCATAACTTTACATTAAAGTTTGAAAAAATGTGGGGAAAAAAAACAAAGGAGCAAAAGATGACAAAAATAAAATTATTATAAAAATGATTGATGTTGCAAATATATTCACTGTGGATAAGTACTAGAAACAGGAGTATTAAGAATCCCTGAATTTTGTTCTTGAGCTTAATGTTTCTTGTGATTTTTTAGAATCCCTCCTTTTTAAATGCTCTCCAAGACAATGCATAAAAACAGATCCCTACATCCCTCAGATTTACTAAAACAGTTTATTTTTTATAGCTGTTTTTTTTCTCCAGGAAGTCTTGATGTCATTTCTACATGGACAAAAGGTTAATTTCTACTGTCAATAATATTCCTAGATCAGACACAGGCTGTAAAGACCCAGTTTAATTACTTTCTGTTTTGTGTTTTAAAGCTCCTTCTATTTCAAAATGCAAACAGAAAATAAATATCTTATTAAGTTCAACTCTGGTTTTCTTCAAAAATCCCTAATATCTGTCATTATTATTCTTTTTGAGAGTTGTTTAGGCCTAAACTCTCAATCATTTAAACTATTTTAATTTAAATTCTTTAAACTTCTGGTGTTTCCTTCTTTTCTTTTTTTTTTTTTTTTTTTTTTTTCTTATTCTTTGTAGTTTGGTCTGATACACAGCACAGTGGACAAGAATGTTTTTCCAATTTATTTATTTGACTCTGGTTCAAGACCTCTTTACTGCTTCTTTCCTGATTTAATTTTCTCAAGGTCCCCATCTCTTTTTTTCTCCTTTAGCTGATAGTCTTCCTCTTTTCTAATATCCCTGTGATCTTAGTCATTTCCTTCATCTGGGGATTTCATTACCTTCTACCTGATCTTCAAAACATATCTTCACCACGGCTTCCTGCTTCAAAGATACTTGAAAACCTTACTCTCCTCTTCTGGGCATGCTGTTCTTCTGCCCCGTTCTTGTCTTTTTTTTATTTGATACACCATTCATCTTCATATGCATAGGTGTAAAATTCTGCCATTTATATAAACGAATGAGGAAATAATTTTTCTCTGAAGACTCTTTAGCTGGAGATTTAATCTCTGGACCCATTAGAGAGTGTGTGACACTCGGCAAATCACTTCAGCTCTCTGTGCCTCTGCCACTTTCTTCTTCTCACTTTCAGGAATAAGTTTCTATCTTTTTTATATGGCTTCTATAGAAATAAACAGATGTAGAATTATAATGCAGTCAGATACCACGGTAATAGGGTTATGTAGAAATCTTAGAATGATGAGAAATTTGTAGCATTGTGCATACATTTTGTATGGTCTCAAGACAGCAAAGTGAGGCATGTTTGCTATCTTCACAGAGCAAAAGACTAGAAGGGACCTACTGTTGCATTTCAGAGAATGCAAACAATGGATGCTCATTCTTCTCCTTATTCAGGGTAATAATAACACTAAAGATTTATTTCCAACTTCCAAAGAACCTCAGCACAATCCTTAATTATCCCAACCATGCTAGATGTGGAGATCACCCTACAAAAATATTTACTTTAAGACTGTCTACAGCTTGTTCAGTCTTCTGGATTCTGCGGAAATAACAGTTTAAAATTCAATTAACTTAGGAAAAAAGAGCAGTTTTGTGGGTATTTTTCAAATTATCGAGACAAATTATTACTATGTATTATTTTTTGTTTTGTTCACCATTCTCTTTGTAAGGAAGGAAATGTTTTGAAAACTTTAAAATTTGATTCTGGAATTTTATGAAGTTCCAACCCCAAGCATATCAGCCTCATTTTGAGCAACATACTTCTATAATAATTTCTTTTCTAATGTGTTTACAATATTTTTTTTATTTTCTTCTCCAATGTATTTCTGTTTTTTCCTCTCATTTCATCAAATCACATTGTAGAATCCTTTTTCATTTTGCAACTGATTTTAATTTTCATTTCACAAATATAATTTGTTAGTTTTATAAGATGGAGCAGGAGGAGAAGGAAAAAAATAAATCAGTAATTTAAAAAACACTTCCTCAGAAATTATGATTTTATACTTAAATGCTATCTATAGAGGTGGTTGCACTTTTATTTTCTGCTTTGCTTTGTTCTAAAAATCCAAACAAACTTTGGAACTTTATCTGAAAGCAACTTTCCCTGAGGGAATCATGTCTTTTTGCTCTTCATAGATGTTGACATAGTAGGTTTGATGTTTAATGAAGAAGTATTTTTAGCCACCTACGAGGAAGAAGAAAAGTCATCAAGATTTAGTCGACTTGTAATTTATTAAACCTTAGGGAGGTGGTCTACCAGACACTGTCCATGTATTTCTAGTTGCAGATAGAACTGCATTGTTAGCTGTGTCCACATATATGCAAGTTAGTCAATTAAAGTAAAAGGGGAATTAATTTGTATTTTAACTATCTATTTTGGTAGAAAAAAATTGTTAGAAAAACAGTTCTGAATAAAAAAAGCCTTCTTATGGAACATTAATTTGAATAAAGATACCTCCATTCCAGTATGCTACTATTCAACATGTTAAGAAAAATTAAAAAAGTTTTTTATATAAGAAATCACCACAGTGTGATTGTCTGGCTTCCAAGGCACTCAGAATAAATCATACAAATATGCTAACATGTCAAATCAAAGTGAATTCCTTCAGGGAAGATCTCTTTGTTCTGAAAATAAAGGAAAATTAAAAAAATGAATAATAATTGTGTGATATAGGTCATAATTCTCTTCCACTGGTTTTAGTAGTAAAAGGCTGTAAGGTATGTTTTCAAATGTATCAGCTATACCATAGTGAACTAAACGCAGTATGGGTCATAAAAGGATTGCTTTATATAAGCCATTTGATGGAGTTTCATTGTTTCGATATAAAGTTTTAATACAGCTTGAAAACTCTAACTAAACTCTGACTTTTCTCTTTTTTTCCTGAAAAAAAAAAAACCCAAAAAAACAGCACAAAAAACCCCACCCAAACAAACAAAAAATAACTCAAATAAAAAACCACTCCACACTATAGGATCTGTACCAAGGAATTTTGAGCTTCAGCAGTTTGCTCTTAACTTGGGCAAAAATATAATCTGGGAAATAATATAATATTATCCTTTCAATGTGTTAATCACAGGTGATTTTGAAAATATGATCCCAACAGCAAATTTTGAATCTGTCTGATCCCTCTCTTCCCAATTAGAAGGGAAAAATCACACATTATTCTCTCTCCTATTTCTCTTGAAGTTAGAAGTCTTTCTACTGGTTTCAAATGTAAACAAAAAGTGAGAAAGCTATTAAGACATGTTCCTTACATCAAAACCACAGGCCAAATCAAATAGATGATTCTGTATTGCTGGCATAGATAATTTAGACTCCCAGACTGAGGTGTTTAAGACAATCTGAGAAAGGAGACTTTGTTCTTAATTTTTATTTTTCCTCCATCTGAGAGTACCTTTTGAAAGATCTTCTAGCTTGATGAGTGATCATTATTCAAAGATTTGCTAGCCATGATATACTCAACATAATAATTAACATGTAAAATGGAACTTGGTTTGGTCAAGATGATCTTAAATATTTGCCAGGAAAATAAAGGTTTTTATACATAATCCTCTTTCCCAATCCAACACTTAATTTAAAAACAAAGTATTACAGGTAAAACATACAGAAATATATTCTGTGAAAATGCAGAATTATTCTGATTAGGTCTAGTTACTATTTGTGAACATTTTTTTCAGTAGAAAATATGAATAAAAAAGGTCTGAAAAGGAATTTTTGTATAGCAAAAAACTAGTGCCAGACACTGGAGACCCAAAAAAACCCATGGAAGAGACAGATAAGACAGCATAATAACAAAATAATAGGGATTTGGTGGTCATGGATGCTTCCAAGGGAAAAGGTGTATAACTATGATGAAAAAAAATCATATATACATCTGCTTGTTATAGGAAGTAGTCTTATAGTTACTTGAGGTCATTGGCCACAGAAAATATCAGAATACTAAAACAAAGGAAATCAGCTGTAACTGATTCTCTTGTGATTCTCCAGACAGGCATAACAAAACAACAGCGCTATAACTTGTGGTATAATCAGAGAAAGCTGAATCATTTTCACACAACAGCACAAGAGGCAATGCTCTAGTAGAGCCTCAAAAGTATTCAAACAATGGTGTGTGGAAATTTAAGTAGTAAAGTCACACACTGATTGTAGTTATACATTGCTTCTAAGTATTTGGTATTTCCTTCTATATATGTCATTTGAAGAGGACGGAGTATGAAGTGAGGTAAACATCTCAAACAATATAAAAGTACTAATGGTGGACCTGCTGAGGTGATTGAACAGTAGTAAATCCATATGGTTATCTCCTTGTAAAGATTTCTTCTTCCCAAATGTTTTTGTTTTCTTTTACTTTAGTAGGATCCAGGTCTAATTTTTTTCATACTAAAAACTGGTAGCAATAATACTTCTTGACCTCTACCTCAGGAGTAAAATATGCTGATCAAATTAATGACTCAGTTTGGGACCCTGAAAATCTAAGCAATAAATTCTGGTTACTTCATAAAGACAATGTGCTTTGAAGAAAAAAAAAAAAAAATACTTGTATAATGCAAACCTAGTAGTTGACACTTCTTCATATTATTTGCTAATAAAGCTTTAAAAGGTGCCTAGTAAAATGTAAATGAGATGGTAAATTTAAATTTTCCTACTTCATTTTCATTGTATGTTAAAGGAAAATCTACCATCCCTATAGAACAATTACAGATAATTTTTTTCCACATGCTTTTATTTCCTTTCACAATATAGACTAACATCAGCTCCATTAATTGGAGAACATTAATTCAGTCCCAGAGGAAACTTCACATTGCATTTCAGTAGCAATGTGCTGTTTTCCAAGGTAGAGACTTATCTTAACAAAATAGTTTTAGACACCTGGGGAAGGTGAAGGAGAAGGTGCAAAAAAAAACCTCCAGAGACTGACAATGTAATTTCACAATACCAATTTCTTCATTTTTCTTCATACTGTTATTGCTGGATCCTTACAGCCATAGGGGAGCCAGTTGCAATGTCATTGCTCCCTGCAATGTTTCAATAACAGAAATACAATATGTATTAAAACTGTAACAAAAAGAGAGTGAGAAAAAGATATAGTTAAATGTAATATTAAGGTTCAACAAAGAATGAGTGAAATTGCAGACTATATACTTCTTCAGTCAGATGCATATATGTGAATATAATTTCAATATCAGGAAACTAAGGTGATAAACAAGGGAAAAATTATGTATGTAGACAGGATAATTAGAGAGTGGGATTATTCGGTTTGTAAATTGAGGCTCACATCTAAGACCTTTCTGGATCATGCCTAAAATGTCATATTATTGGTATGTCCCTAGCTTTGCTTCTTTGTTCATTTCACTTGTATGCACACACAGATGCAAACTGTGAAAAAAGGATGAGTTGCTTCATTTTCTGTTGGAATATAGGTGTTTGCAATGTTCTTACAAAGATGATACATACACTGAATTCTCATCCCAATAACTACACCAAAGGGGTAGAGTTTTCACATTATAGATACAGTTCATAGCAAAGGCTTTTAAATCTATTTTTGTTGCTTCTCTAACCATATGACACAAAAGTTGAAGTTGTGGTAGAAGAACTGATAGTAGAAGAATCAGAAAATTATATAAAAAGATGGAATTGACTTTAATTAAATCTCAATCTTATTTTAAATGCAATATGGCTGAAACAGACAGTCATACCTTATATGTGATGAATTATGCAACACATGTTTTGGGGAGAACTGACAAATTGAAAGCTAGAACAAAAGTAATGAAATGGTGAAAGAAAAATATTGTATTCTGTGTAATACCAAGGTATAACAATTATTAAACTCCAATTAATAAAGCTAGGGTATGGTGTATAGAAAGTTCTAGTGCAATTAAGACCCAGTTTGTAATCACTATATGTGCATCTAGCAAGATGAAGGACTTCTGCATAGAGTAAAAGATCAAACAGCAACCATGAACAAACACATAGGTTGCCAAAGTCTCCCCCTCTGCACTCCTGTCATTTGACATACACCACCTTTTCATAATAATTGATTTAGACCAAGATGACAATCACGTTTTTGGTCTTTGTATGTACATGCACTACAGGATCCCAACCACAGACAATCCTAATGAGTCACAGCATATACAGTGTCAAAGTTCTACCTATATTTGTGCATGATGATCAATAACACAGTCTTAGAGGCCTTTTTGAAACTTTCCTCTTAAATTATCTTATACTGACAAGCTATAGCCAGTTTGATTTAATAACAAGGGCACAGTTTGCAGCAGTTTAGCTAAAGCCTTTTAAAATTGATTGCTGAAAAAAAAAAATAAAAATATGAAGCTTTCTCAGTTTTCATACCGCACACTTTATTGTTTTCTTTGTTTGCTAAACTTGAGCCATAAGTAACTTTTTCCCTTTGAGGCAAATCCAATGTATGAAGATCTTCATAATTTATTAGTTAACCACTGCTTTGTAGGATTCACTGCTACCTGGAATGAAGTCATGTAGGGGTATTCCTAAGTAATATATTTACGTCTGTAACAGTAGGAAAACGAAATGTTGCCAAATTGAAACAGGTAACCATATTTTATAGGTATGAAATTATGGCACATAAGATTTTAGGAAAAACGGAGGCAATGAGGAAAACTGATAAATTTAAAGTTAGAATGATAACTAATGAAATGGTGAAAGAACAAAAGGCAAAAGCCCTTTGAGTCATGTACTATTATTCAGCCAATAGAAGCATGAGCTGAAATTTTCAGTCCATCAGCTTCCTCACTGAACATACAACCCAGCATGCCTGTTTCATGATCACACCTAGGATCCCAAAGAGCTTTGTTGCCGGGTAGTTGTGCTGCTCACAGCTCTCGGGGCATGCTGGCGGGCCAGCTCCTTCACCCACCAGACCGAGAGCTACCTCCCAGGGCCACATCGCTTACTGCCAACCTCTGGGACAAGTCTCACGATCAGAAACAAGGGTATAGAAGGGAGAGGGAACCATCTAAGTCTTCAGCTTGACATGGGGTCTGAATACGATCAGGATGCGTATCCAGGTGATGGAAAGCAGGAAGGTCTTAGAAATCCCAGAGTACTAGCATAACTAAGAGTTTATTTAGGGTATTATTGTAACCCCCAAAGAGTAGATTATGTAGTGAATAGCTCTCTTTGTATAGGCTATGTAATTTTTTCAGTATGAGTGCTATGCATTTCTCATAGGTCAGACCAGTTCACTTTACCCAACGGAAGCTGCTTAACTTTCAAGAACAGCTGGGATATTAGCTTTCCAGCAAAAAGGGAGATTTAAAGTGTAAGAATTTCCTGTCAAGCTGCTGGAAGATAGAACTGATTTAGATTGCCGGCAGCTGAAATGCAGCTGAATAGTCTGCAGGTATCTTTAGGGGAGACTTCATGATCTTGATCTTTTTCAGCACTTTCAGACTGATACTCAATGCAGCTTAGCTCTGACCACAATTTTCCTGTGTTTCCTACGGGACTTTCTTGACATTCATCAAGTTACTTAAGACTGTTATCTAAAGTCATTCTCAGGTTACATTTGGCATGGACATTATATGTACATAAAGATTCTGAATTTGTACAGCAGAAAGAATTGCATTCCAAATGAAAAAGAAAGGGAAAATTAAGAACAACCCCTAAATTTCCCTTTTCAACATTGAAAGGATGTATCATTTCTATAGGCATGCTACAAATTGAGTAGGTCTGTCACTACAAATAGATTACAGGTAGGGAAAATATTTGTCTTTGTTTTCATTATAATATCTTCATAAGAGTTAAACAGCAGTTATAAGCATGCTGCTTATTTACCTAAATCTCTATTAAGCAGCAGTAACTTTTCTCTGCTGCCACACCTACATGATGATTAAAAAAAAGTTCTCTTTAGGTGACTGTGACTATATTGCAGCATCCTCTGTATCATAAGGTAAAATATGGAGATTAGTAAATTGATGTGCTGGTTTGTATAACACATAAATGAATGCTCTTACAGTCTCATTCAGACATACGTTTGTGCTGTAAAAATTTTGTCATCCCACCTTAAACAGACAAAAAGCGTTATCTTTGTTGACAAGGAATTGAACGCAACCTGTTCGTTCTTTCACTTGTGGCAATATATAGTTGGTTTGAGCAATAATCTACTGACCACAATAATTACATGCCTGAGAGGTGACGTTCTCATTACTGCCATGTCTACAGCCATGAGATGGCTAGAAATCTTAGATCACTTAATACATATTCAGCAAATCATACATGTTTCAGCACACTTCTTATGTCTTTTATTGACAGTTAGAACCATTAAAGTAGATAATAACATGGCACCTAATGTGCTTCTGGTTTGAGGGCCAGGGAGGAAGTTTTAATAGGCAGCAATTTACTGGACTCATTCTTCTTTGTTGTATTTAATTTTGCTTTTTTTTTTTAAAAAAAATGTCACTTTCCATGATGCATAAGCATATTTCTCTACTCATCCCATTCCAGTAAAGAGTCACTACTCTTTTTTTTTTTCCCCAGTTTCTCCCTTCTGCCCCCCCCCCCTCCCCCAGTTTCTTTTAATCTCTACTTAAGCCATTCTCCCCCCTCAATTAGGAGTCAAAGCTGTATTCTATTTAAACCATAATAGGTTAGGAAATCTGCAAGATTAATTATTAAAAAGAATTGGCTATAATTTGCTGGTTTTCTTTGTCATTTGCACAGATTCTTCTTTCTCCTCTGTTAGCTATGTGACAGATGGGACACTATGCCCATGTTCTGTAAACAACTCTTAAAATTCAAGGTATTCTTGCTTAAAAATATCAGACATTTAAAATATGAAAAAATTATGAAACAGAACTATTTCAGACTTCAATGTAGCAGATCTTTTCCGAGCAGTGAATGTATGAGAGCAGCTTACCCATAGCTCCATCCTTCTCAAACATTTTTTTTTTAAAGTTCAGCTCAGCAAGGCAAGACTTAAAAAATAAAAGCAAACCAAACCAAATGAAATAAAATAAGTAGCATAACATGAGCATCGGCAGAAACACACATCTAAAGGAATAAATTATTTTAGAATTTTTCAGGAAAAAACTATGGAAACTGCTGGTGTGAATTCAGGGAAAGAAGATCTCTGTGGACTTCCACAAAGCAGTAAAAAGGCAACAGTTATGTCACTCTTCCAGTTCTACCTTTCCAACATGACTGCAACTTGCCTTGTGGATATCTTTCATAAGAAAGCGAAAAGATGTTTCTTATGATAGTTCAGCCACTGTCTTCTCTTAACAAATCTTGACCAAGTAGTAGGTTCAGAATTTCAGAAGAATTGCACAAGATATTAATACAAAGTTCTTAACCGAACATTATCTAATCAGTTCTACATGACCAAGAAGTGAGGGCACTGAATATCTTCTATTCCCTGTGCAGGAGTCTGACACAAGTCAGTAATTTGAAATTTTTTAAAAAATCAAATAGTTCTGTGCAGAATATTCTTATTGCAAATATTCATATTATCAGGCAAAAAATAGACAAATAACTAGCCAAAACCAGGGATGTTGTGAAAAAAAAGTTGTGAATTTATTGTAAACATGTTTGTGTAGGATAATTGTAAATCAGTTCAAAACTGATGTGTTACAATGCAAAATAAGCATTAGTAATAAAACATCACTTACTGCTGAATAAAATTAGCAGAATCCTGAGACCATATGAGGCCATATCACATCCTAGTTTTCTTAAAATCGATTCTGTTGAAGAGAATACAATGCAATCTTAACAAGTCCTGGCTTAATGATAGTGCTTCTGACAGACCCATACCATACTGTGCAATATAAAATTCTCTTTAAGGAATCAGTCAGGAGACAGGGTGGTGTTGCAATAGCCTGGCTACGTTGGAGTTCAGAGGGAAGAAAGGCAGCACCATCAAGGTTCTGTGAAGCTTCTGGGAAGTTTGTTTTAGTATCAAAGTCTTAATAGAGCATGACCTTGAGTGGAGAGGCAGGCAATTTGTGAGAGACTTTCAGTATGAATGCTTGCTCAGCAGTACTTTGAAAAAATCCACCTGTGCAGGTCACACTATGCTTGAAAGCTGCAGAGTAATAAGGTCCCTATATTTGTGTGATAAAGCCCTTATATTCCAACATGAATAATAGAAATTATGTATAGCGTGCTGCTATTTTTACCATTTAGGATTTTCAGGTTATTCCTGACTATAATCTACAGTTCATATAAATCCTGCAGTTTCACAAGGAAGCTCTTATTTTGTGCTCAGATTTTTATTGCTATCTGTAATAGATAAGCATTGATTTCCAATGGTATACCCGTTAAATTTGAGTTAGATTTCTAAGGCTAAATTTACAAAAGCTGAAGGAAGAGTTAGCAATTTGTTCTGTTAGATCTATCTTTGTAAAATGTGGTGAGGCTTGCTTAACCATTGAGAAGAGATTTTAAACACTTGAGCAAGTTCTTCCTTCATTGTCATAAAATTTTGGGTTTAGGTATTCTTATCTGTAACTGGAGAAATTTATGAGGTTCTCCAATAAAACATTTACTGGGGTCTTCTTTCATAAAATTTCATAGAAATCCTATAAAGTATATTTGCCTGAAGACTCTGTACTATTTCAAAACACATTCAAAGTATATACATCATCAATTATTAGTCTACTCTGAACTAGCCTTTAAAATTTTAAATAGCTGTCCTTTGCATGCTCGTGTGTTCAGCTGGAGAACTGCTAAAATTGTAAAAAAGATATTTAACAATTCAAAGCAATATTAATAATATACTGTCTAACCCTTTTCTATATCCACTTCCTTAAAAATGGTGTAAGTCTGAATCCTCTGTTTCCAAGTTCTACAGACTGAAATTATTTTTGCTGAACAGTGATTGTCCTCTTGTTGCAAAAAGTATATAAAGTTGACAAAACTAGCTGTTGAGAAATATCATTGGTGGAATAAAGTTGAAGGGTTTTATGAAGTATGATGAGATTTACCAATATACTATAAAAGAAGTAACTACTGCTATCCTAGTCATTTGTAATTTAAAGACATGGACTACCATATTCTTGATATGAACTACTGTTTAACATTCATGGAAATCCATATGTCATGCTGCTGTACCACCTAGTCCATGTTTAGCCTATCCAAGTGACAGTCTATTGTTGAAGAACAAGTTTGAAAGGGAAATATTAAATCCTACTTATTTAGCAAAGTTGTACTAGAAACTGAAGGAAAGTTCTCACAGCCCTCAGAGTAAGCTGCAATAGATCTATATATCTTCATATTGTGTTTGGCTACCAGTAATGCCAGGCTGGCTTTGTTACGTATATAAGTTGTGGTATGACACTATCATCAGGTTCTTCACCATCCTGTGTAACACCATCTTGGTCTCTCTATTCTGGGCTTTGAAAGAGCTATTGCAAACCAACTGCAGAAGCAGAAACTATCTGGATTTAAGATGCAGCCCTTTTGTTTTGTTTTGGTTTTTTAATAGTATTTTATACTATTTTATAAATATATTATTATAAATTTATATAGAGACATATACTATATATTTTATAGTATTTATACTATTATTTTATACTATAACTGTGGTGAAATTATTTGACAGAATTAATGGTCTTTTCTATGACACAAAAATTGTGTAAATGTACTAATAAATGATGACATATTCTCGGTATAATTTCCATTTATGTAAGGAACACTTCTTCTAAACTGTCCAACCTTATTAGTTTGCCATGAAAGATCAATATTTTTAATAATAAGATAGCTTCACATCTCTAAGGAATAAAAATTTTAACAGTTCATTCTTGCCTTGAGATGGTGTTATTGTTATTTTTGTTCTCTTTAAATTATAGTTCCTGTTTGTTATCAATCCATAAACCCATTACACTCTTTTTATAGACACATTTGGAAGTGTTTATTCCATGTCCCCATACCTGTATAGTTTTCCAGTGACAGGTATTGTTTCTTTCTGTGTTGTATGACATCACTTTCTAATGAAGGTCAACCAGTATGTTTACACTATCCAAATGAAGCTTCTGGGGACATTTTACACATAGTCAAAAGACCCACCAGGAAGATTTGAGATTAAAACAGGGTGTCATTTCATTGCACTATAAAAGCTTTGTGCACCTATTTCATGAGTTCTATGTGCAGTTCTGGTCTGAATGATAGGAAGGATGTAGCAGAAAAGTTACAGAGAAGGGTCATGAAAGTTATCAAGGGAGTGAAGAAGCTTTATTGCATAGAGTTCCCAAAATTATTGGAACTGGTATGATCTAGAATTAGAAAAATCAAGAAAATGGTGATTAAGATGAAAATAGAAAAATCTTACACCAAGTTAGAAATAGCAGACACTCAATAAAACCTGTAAGAAATATTATTAAAGCAGATAAAAGTAATTCTTTACAGATCAGGTAGTGAACTTCTGGAATGTGCTGCTACAAGGCAGTTGTAGAAGCAGACACAGTAGCAGCAGATTGAAAAAGGCAAAATAATGGCCCATGGCTCTATATAGTAACAAATGACAAGACTAGGCTCATATTTACCCTCTAACATATCTAATGCAATAATTGTGGAAGAGAGGTAAACCAAAAAAGCTGACAAGACCTGAGTATTTTCTCTAATTTCCATACCACTGTTGAGGCAGAACATGAGTTAGAATAGGCAGGTTAGGGCTGTTGTAAATTGACCTAAAGCAGCCTAGATTACCTTCACCAACTGATAAAACTGTAAACAATCGTTTCAGCTAAGTCTATTCTTTCTCCTGGGTTATTACAAAAGCCTTACAAAGCTTGCTTTTGCTTTTTTGTTTTTTGTTTTGTTTTGTTTTGTTTTGTTTTCAAAAAAAAAAATTTATAAAGACAGCTAAGAGAACAGAAACTAGATTTGTTAATTTAAGAAGGTTATTTTTCCAACAAAGATAAATTTTACAAAATGTCTAGTTCATAGAGCTTAGATTTCAAGCTAGGTAATTTTTGGTCTTTTATTTATTTTTTTAATTCTTGTTTCTTTAATTGAAGAATTTGATAAAAGGATTGAATCCCTCAGTAGAATGGATTTTTTTTTTTTTTTCCATTAAGCATGTCCCTTTTTGTGGAAATCAAAACACGTAGATGAGCAAAAAAAAACGGTGTTTTGTGAAGTTGAGACAAGGCTAAGGGGTCCATCTCAGAATATCTTCCAGTACCCTCCTTTGAATGTAGACAATGTTATTGAACGTTGAAAGACTCACTACCAATGTGATTTAAATTTCATTGTGTGCCCTTAGTCTGATGCATGAGTGTAAATGAGCTCAGAGATACTTGTTTGGGGTTTTTTTAAGATGTTCTTGACTTCCATTTGCAAAGTCTCCACTGCCCATATAAAACAAGTCACTTTATCGTGATAGTGGAAACATCAGTGGACTGTCTGTCTTGCTTTTTCATAGGCTGGAATAAAACCTTTTGACCATGTCACACATCATATAAGTACCTCTAATATTACCTGTGTAAATGAAAGCCAGAAATACTGCTGAATGATGCAGTTGACATGGCTTAGTATTCTCTGTAAGTCTTAAATAGTAACTCTTTCTGAATCCTGTTCTTGAAATATTGACCATCAGGCACTGATCCTAATTTTCTATCTAATCGGGGTACAGAAACCATGCCTGTGGAGAGCCATCTGTCACAGAGTTCCATTAGCAGATTTCAAGTATTGACTAGTAAAAGAAGCGTTCGCTTTCCTGAGATCGTTAACAATCCATGGTATAATATACAATATGTCCACAATTGCCATTAATGGAAGATTGATGAGGATAAAACTCATTTGTAACAAAGTTATTGGTTTGCAAACACTTCATAAATAAAAGACAAGCCTGACTCAATGAACAACTCCTAATAAGTATTACAACCCATACTGATGCCAAGAAGTGAAGTAATAACTACTATGAAGTTGTTTTAGCTATGTGGTTTAGAGATGTAACAGTGTTCTTGTGATTTTAGCTCAATAAACTCTCTTCACTAAATCAACACTGTTCTATGATTTTATAAGACATATTGTCTGATTTCAGAACACAGGCAACCAAAAGTGTGAAATGCAGGTGTCAGCTCTTTTATGTTTACAGTTCTGTGCAAGTCCAAGAAACATAGATGCATGATTTCTGCATCAAAATATTTACATTTGTATAATTTGTCAAGATTAACTTTCCTGATTAATATGGAAATGCATCCAGTCAATATTTAAAAGGTTGGTTTTTTTTAAAAAAAAAAAAAAAAAAGTGGTAATGGAAGCAATTCTTTTAACACTGTAATAGTATCTATACTTGTGCTATTGAAACCAGAATTATTTCCACATCCATTTCATTGTTCCTTCACTTGATTGCTAATTCTCTGACAATTTAATAATTCATCTTTTGCATGTATTTATTTGACTGGGCATTTCTCTAACAATCATGTGGATATTTACTTAATTCACTTGTTTTCTATTATGCATATCAAATTTAAATGTCTATGTTTTTTCTGGTATTGTGAGAAACTGATGAACTTAATGTGGAATTTTCTACTGTTAAAACTCTTTTTTTGGTGTCAAAGGGGACAAGTGTATAGTAGTCTTCATCTTCAGACACAGAGCTTCAAAAGAATCCAGTAGGAACTGCAGAAGGATATGAAGTTTTCCATTTTGTTTTTTTTTTTTTTCCATTAAGAACATCTCAGTCACATTTATGCAACTCTGCTTGATGCCAGAATGGTTCTTTTCTGGTTGCTCATCAAAACATTTATCTTCTGCAAAAAGGCACGTCTTCAGAATAATTGTAAGAAATGGAATAACCATTACTGTCTTTTCACTGAGTGGGACAACAATGTTATAATAGACCTGATTACTAATTGCTTTATAGACTAATTTCTAGCTATTTGAAGGAAGGTTTATGTTAATCAGCTACTCAAGCAGGAAATAATTATATGTAGTCAATAAAGACAACTGTTTTCCCCAGTCATAAGAAATATTTATTATATAAGGAGTCTTTAGAGAATAAATGTATTAGCTCTCTTTCTTACAATAATTTAGAACCTGTTTAAATTCATCTCTTGGAAAAATCTGATGACAAACTGAATGAAAAATTATTTTCCATTTTTTTACAAGAAACTGTTAAAAGACATGCCTTCTCTAATTCTTAAATAATAATCAAGTAGATCTTTATTGAAGTTCCCTCAGTTGCTTGTTTTCTTTTGTTGACGTCTATTTTACTATACAGTGTTTCTTTAAATTCTGTTGTCTTTTGATTTATCTTGTGAATTTCGCATTTTCAACAGCTTGCGTTCAGTACAGCAGTTAGTAACATTTTGTGCACTTAGAAACAAATTCTTCTTGGTAAATGTCAGTTTAGACCCAGTGAAGTTAATCTACCTGTTCAAACGTAGCTGGCTGAGGTTCTTGTTCATAGTTCCAAGAGAGAGTCACAGTCTTATGAAAAATGTGGTTATAACAATGGCAACAAGATCATCTGTTTTGCTGAACATTTATTTTCTGTATTATAGTTCATGTTCAGCAAACTACCTTCCCCTTGGCCAGACTAGTCAAGACAGTTCTTGTAAAAGGAACACATCATAAAAAATATCTTTGAGACCTGTGTCTGCTACTGTGCCTCAACAGTCCATGAAAATATGTCTCAGGAGCAATTTAAATCTACTTTGTTTCTCGTTGGCCTAAAGTATGATACTATCAGCGATTTCTTCAGTTTGATTTCTCCGTTTCCAGCTGAGGAATATCTTTGAACTAGTCTTCCTTCCCCTGCTACAAGATGTGTTTGTAGCACATCACAGTGTTTATTTGCCTAATGACTCATCGGACCAGAAAAGTACTTAGTTTGTTTGCTCATTTATTTATTTATTTAGATCAGATTTTTAGAGAGACACTGGATTTTTATGTCAAAGAGGACTTTAACTTTTTGACTAATCAAGATCAGTGAAGCTGGTTGCAAGAAGGGGGACATGTAAAAAGAAAACAATAATAGAGAAGTAATTTCCAGGAGGGGAAAATGTGAAAAGAAGTCAGCTGGGTTGACTAGATCTGAATATATAATACTGGTCATTTAAGACAAGACAATTTATTGTATTTTTAAACCAACAAGGGC
>NW_020799091.1:85833260-85875033 GCF_003259725.1 Athene cunicularia | reverse complement strand
GGGGGGGGGGAAGGAGGAATAGATTAGTGATGTGGAAAATGGTGTTTTAGCAAATTTAGGACTAGAAGCAGGTTTATGAATAGAAAGACATGAGTCAACACAGATTTTAACGGAGTCTGCACTGGTCCACAGAAATGCAGCAGGGTTTATGTCACAGAGCATGACAAGAGCAAAAATAAGGACACTGTGCTGGAGAAGGTAGTCTCACAGAATGTGTTAAGACAGCTGAGGGCAGAAAGCTGCTGAATGGACACAGGAGGCAGAAGACTTCATAACAATTTGCAGCCAGAGTGGATGGAGGGAAAAGGCCTTTTCTTTCTCTGAATAACCTCTAGGATGAAATTGAAAAGACCTTCACTCAGAGATGACAGAAGCCTCCAGTACCAGATGACTTAGAATGTTTTCATTATGCACCTAAAACTACATCTTTGTACTGACCTAAGTTATGTAAGACAAAATGCATTACAAGAAAGAACTCTATTCTTTTGCACTGTTAAAGTTGTAACCTATCAATTAATTAATGTTCTTATCTTTATTTTTTTTAATCTGTCTATCCCGTAAGCCTGAAGAACATAGTGAGAAATTTTGTACACTGTTATACCATGGGAGATCAAAGTTAAGATTTTTGAGTTTATTAATGGCCTCTATTCAGTATTTTCTTCTAGGGAACACAGTATCAAATAAGTTATCAATGATGTGACATGAATAATATATTGCAAGAAACAAGTTCATTAATAGTCCTAAATCTTGATTCTTTAGAATAGAAGGTCTTGTTACTGCCTACTGTAAAGGCGCAAAAGACAAAAGCTTTATGGGAGTTAGAAAGGATAAATAACTCAAAAAGCCTGTCTTGTTCTAAGCCCTAAAAGAGAGAGAGAGAGGTACATTTTGAATTAAATATGTAAATAAATATTTTGGTTTGATTTGAGATTTTTGAGAGGTAGGATCTCCTGTTCCTTGGAAAAGGGCTAGGAAGCAGGGAAGCTGAGATATGCATCCTAAAAGGAAATCTATTATCATTAGGCAATCACTGTAGCCTTGGATGAGAAGGTGGATCTCATGCAGGGAGACTGGAGCAAGTGTAGAATGCTCTGGTCACGCTGAGTGCTCCCCTGATTTTCAAGGGACAGACCCAGACATGGATGGATTTCCAGCTCTCTGGGGGATTTAATGAAAGGAAAGGTATATGAATAGAGAGCTGAACAGCAACAAAGGACCTGCTAAGTTTCTTGGAGAAAATCAATTTTGTCCATGTCTGCAGTTTCACAGACACATGTCAACAAGGAGAGGAGAATTATGCAAAGCAGTAGCAGAAAGAACTGTAGGTAAGGAATCAAGAGCTAGTAGGAACAGAGGCAACCGTGTCCTGTGTGCTGGCTTCCCTGGGAAAAAAAGAATAGTCATCTCTGACTTAAAATTCTAACTGAATCCATCCCACATGGAAGAATAACCACAGCATGTGGACAAGCTTGGAAACAGGACTTGACATCATCAGTAAAATAAGGAGATGAAGGCTCAGAGCTGTTCGTTGTTCAGCCTGTTGTTGAGATTAAAACATTAAAAGCTTGTCTGACTAATATTTACGCTTAGGTGTCAGAAAATAGTAACTTTAAACACAGCACATTATTGAAATGTAAAATCAACAAAAAGTTTTATAGTTGACTTTGGTCTTGTTTGTAGTTTGTGCCATCTTCTCTGTTTCTCTGAATCAAATTGGAATAGTAGACTCACTATGGCACAGCAGGAGCAAGAACTGAATCTTATATCACAGACACAGGTTTTATTCATGTGAATTATCTCCTTTATATATGTCATGGTTTAACCCCAGCTGGCAACTAAGTCCCACAAAGCCGCTTGCTCCCTTCCTCTTGGTGGGATGCCAGAGAGAATCAGAAGAGTAAAAGTGATAAATCTCATGGGTTGAGATAAAGACAGTTTCATATGTTAAGCAAAAGCCATGCACAGAAACAAAGTAAAACAAGGAATTAACGCCCCTCTTCCCATGGGCAGGCAGTTGTTCAGGCATCTTCAGGAAAGCTGGGCTCCATTACACATAATGGTTACTTGGGAAGACAAACACCATCACTCCAAACATCACCCCTTCTTCCTTTTTTCCCTTTATTCCTGAGCATGATGTCATATGGTATGGAATATCACTTTGGTCAGTTGATGTCAGCTGTCCCAGCTGTGCTCCCTCCCAACTTCTTGTGCCCCTCCAGATTTCTTGCTGGCAGAGCATGAGAAGCTGGAAAATCCTTGACTTAGTATAAGCACTGCTTAGCAACAACTAAAGACATCATTGTAGCATCAACATTATTCTCATACTAAATCCAAAACATATCACTATACCAGCTACTGGAAAGAAAATTCATCCTATCCCAGCCAAAATCAGCACAGTATAGAGAGGAAAGAGGAAAAAATACAATGACAATATGAAGTCAGTAACTGGCAGCCTCCCCAAGGGTCTAGCCCTGCTCCTTATCTTCATTAATGATCTGGATGAGGGGCCAGAGTGTCCCCTCAGCAAGTTTGCTGATGACACAAAAATGGCAGGAGTAGCTGATACACCAGAGAGTCATGCTGTCATCCAGACATACCTTGACAGGCTTCTCATGGAGTTCAACAAAGGGAAGTGAAAAGTCCTGCACCTGTGGAGGAACAACCCCAGGCACCAGTCCATGCTGGGAGCCACCCTGCTGGAAAAAAGCTTTGCAGGAGAGGATCTGGAATCTTAGTGAACACCAAGTTGATCATGAGCTAGTAATGTGCCCCTGCAGAAAAGAGGTCCAATAGTATCCTGGGCTACATTAAGCAAAATATTGCCATGAGATGGAGGGAACTGATTCTTCCCCTCTTAGTACTGGTGAGGCCACACCTGGAGTCCTTGTGTTCTGGGCTTCTCAGGACAAAAGAGATATGTACATACTGAAGAGAGTCCAGTGAAGGTGTGTGAAGATGATTAAGTGACTGGAACATTTGTCCCATGAGGAAAGGCTGAGAGACCTGGGGCAGTTTAACCTAGAGAAGAGAAGGCTCAGGGGTGATCTTACTAATGAATATAAATACCTGAACAGAGGGTGCAATGTGAACAGAGATTCAAAATAAATTGTAAAAGCCCCTGAAGTAAGTTAGATGACAATTCACGTGTTCATTGTACGTCTAAATACCAAAAAGTTCATATAAAATTACACTTTTAGAAAGGAAATTTAGCTAGATTTGACTTCAGAAGTATTTGTGTTACAATTATTAGTGGACGCATGGATCAATTGTCTTTTCTGTATCTACCCAACTCTCATGTAAGGAGTATAATCATTTCTTCATGGTAACTCAGTAGAATTGCATAGTACTAATTCATCCCAAATATTTCCTTCAACAATAGCTTATGAACATTTATTTTTTAAAAAATCAATTTCAGTATTGGAAACTGTTAGGAAATATGAACATCGTGATTCTGTAGAACAATAGGTCCATGAACTAAAAGAGAACACAAAATAATTTTGTCTGACACTTGTTCAAAAAACCCAATTATTTTCTACTAACAATGAGTAGAAAACAAGATCCTTTTACAGTAACCTAAGTAAAACTTTAAAGTATCATTCATTTGTTATTATAAAAAACATTTTTGTACTCTAGATTTTAAAAAATATTTTATATGAAGAGTAAATATTTTAAAACATGCTATATTTATACCCATTCAGATGTAAGGAAAGTTTCGTATTTGTATCATTCCTGAACTTGCTACTAAGACTAGCTGTTGAATATATCAATTTGTGAAATATGCATAATTGTAAAGGTGCTAAAATATATTTTGGTGACAAAAACTTTATGAAGAATAGTTTCATTTAAAAAAAAAAAAAAAAAAAGATTCTTACAAATCATTTTATTTAGGTTCTTTTCCACTTCAGAAAATTTACAGAACTGACTTTTATATGTTCAGCAAAATCTTTCTTAAGGAGAAAAAGAATTACCCATTTGATCTGCTGCAATTATGTAGCATTTTTGCAATTATTATTTGCGTGATTATATCCATTTTATGAAGTTAAGGCCCAATTATAAATGACAGAAATCATTAAAACTTGTAGAGTCATGTTGTCATATAATGGAAATAAGTCTTACTATTCAGACAAATGAGTGAAATGAATATGTTCAGTCCCATGATGCCTTGTAAAATTTGCACTACTGCCCATGTAGGTGCAGTTAGTAGTATGAACAGATCCACTCACGCTATTGTATAGCTGTTACAGAATTAACAACAATGGCAGAGCTAGAAGAACAGAAAAAGGCACAGATTTGGGGGATAAAACAGGAAAATCCATATAACGTTTTCCTTGAAATGTTTAATTTTCAGAAACAGGAACCATTTCCAGCAATACACTTTTAAGATGGAGCATTAATGCAGGAGAAAGAGAATATATTACTTCTCCCATCTATTCCATTCTTTTTTTCTTTGGCTGTTTTTATTGATCTTTTTCCATATGCAAGAGATATTGAAATTAAGGAATATTTTCTGTGGCCATTACTTTTTATTTGCTCTAGATGGAAGTAAAATAAATAGAACACATTAGTGAAGAGAGCTATAGGTAAGCAAGCTAGTCTGCCTCATTTAGAAGGAAATTCATTTTAGTATGACAGAAATACAAACTTTGTATGTGAGGAAGAAGATTCTTGGGACTGCCTCTGTGACATTATAAATCTCTTTCTTTTGAAAGTCTGGTAGATAAAGTAAGTTTCATCTTAGGAAATTGGTTTTTTTAGAATTGGCTTTACATTTCTGAGTCATAGATTTACTGGTGAATGCAACTTCCTGTTACTCAGCATAGTGAAACCAGGAAGGTCAAAGAACAGGTACTGAACAAAATTACTTCAGCTGCAAAAATGGATGGAAATCGTGTCCAAAATCAGAATGTGACCTACCCCTATGTCATATTATAGGGCTTCATTAAATCAAAACAACGCAAAACTCTTCAGATTTACCTGTCTTCTGTTCCCACTCACACTGTTTGATTTTTATTATTACTTATGTATTTTTGAGAAAGGGTAAAAGTCATATGCTGGTATTTTTTTCCTAAGTGCTCTACTTCATAATATAGTCATTCTGACACCATTCTCTTCTTATGGTGCTGTCATCCCTCTTGCATTTCCAGCATGTATATCTGCAGGAGAAATATCTACTTTTCCGGCTTCAGCTCTTAAACTGTTGAGGGAAACAGTATCTCTGTATGTCATTTAGAGCTCTCTGGGGAGATCTATTTACTATCACTAAGAACAATAATAATTTGACATATGTTGCAACAAAATTATGCAGCAGGAAATGATAGTTTGTTCTTCGTGGGATTTATCAGGTATCCGAATGAGTTTGCTCTAAACATTATGAATATTGTCATGCTTTTAGCTTTTAAATCCTTCCAAAAGCAAAATCTAAAATACAAAGAAATATCAGAAAAATAGTGAACAGTTCTTTTCCACAATTTGTAGATCTTACAGTTGTCTGCATACTGCAAGATAAGGAATATTACCTGTGTCAATTCTCAGTATGAAAACAAATCCTACTCTATTATCTAAATGGTGCCAAATTAAAAGCAGATAACACAGCAGTGGTATTAACCTTTGGTATTGCATCATATGTAGAGAAAATCTGGCTGGCCTACTGCAAACAACATGCACATTAAAGTAGGACAAGGTGGTTTCAGGAAAAGTAGGATACCCTAGAAATTAAGTCCAGATTGTAGCATTTAAGACTGAAAGATACTTACAAAAGGAAAAAGAGAAAGACTTTTTTGTGTATAGCCTATTGCATGTTGGGGATTTTGTTTGTCTGCTTGACCAATTTCTGTTTTCCATTGATAAATATTTACCACAAAAGTTATTGCTTGAGTTATGAGTGTCATAGAGTTACACACAGAAAAACCCAAAGTGACTTTGATTAAAAATTAAATAAATAAAAAAGAAACAATACAAACTTTCTTAAAGACTTGTCTTTTCCATGATCAAAGTAGGATAATTGCCAAAGGATGAAAACCTAAAAAAACCCACAACAAACAAACAAAAAAACCCCACCTCAAAATAGGGTAAAATAATAGCCCTCTTTAAAAAAAGACATTTTGTAAAGCATTTTCTAACTAATTAAAAATTAAAAGTTACTAATGAAGACAGTTTTGTCGGTATTCATCTCAGTAATCTACCATCTGGACTATAAGCTAAGGCTTGTTGCAACCTCAAAACGGCTTGATTGAAAATGTTTGTAAAATCTAACACCCAGCCTGTATTTGTAAATCTTTTTCATGAAACTAAATAATAAAAATCTTGGTATCCTCCTATGATACACTCTAGACAGAGACAAATGTTGAAATTGCTGTTAAACAGGATCGTTCACTGACCAGACATGCTGTCATCTTCCCACATGCAGCCAGCAAGTATGAAAGCCTTTCCTGAGTACAGACACCTTCTGTTCCATAACCAACAATGCCTTACAATGCTCGATGCCTACTGAGCAGCTACATAGCTATTACTCCATTTTCAAGGAAGATGCTGTTAAGAGTATGCATGCAGGTAGCTAATCCTGACATAGGAAAAGTCAGGGTGCTGTAGGTAACAAAAGGAGTGCAATGTACTTGTATATACCCTGACCCGTGGTATCACTAACAAGATAGCAACATGAAAACAGCAGGATACTATATACAAAAGAAAGGGGGTGTCAGCTTATCAATATGGTGACCAAGAAAAAAAGGCAAAGGATAGACTGTGGAGCATGGCATTAGAGCTGTTGTTGCTCTGACCACACTCCCAGGTGGGTAACTGATGTCCCTGGTCAGGGCCCTAGAGTGCTCTCCCCATAGCTGGCAAAGGATGACCCCAAAGATGTCCAGATGTCCCAGCAGAGGCAGCAGCAGCACTTGGTTTAGCAATTCAGCTCATCAAGCTTCAACATCTTAGGGAGTAAAGGCAATAAAGGCGTTCTGAACAGCCAAAATACCCCACAACACAGTGTACTGAAGACTCCCATGTTTCAAAACGACATGAAGAGGCCTTATCTGAACCCTAAGGTTACCAGAAGCAATTTAACTGTGCTGGTGTGGCACCAGCCTCAGTTAAATTTGTTCTGCTGTGCAGAAATGCAGCAAGATTACCAAAGATACAAGTTGATCAGAGTAAATTTTACAATGGAGCGCTTCTTAGCAGCAACACAGAAGTTGGACACATTTGAAAGGAAAAAAAGGACAGTAATTCCCTCACACTATAATGCAGATTTCCTCTATTAGTAACTTTAACATTATTTTGCTTTTCCTTTATTGTGGCTAAGTGCTTCTATTGCTTAAGTCAAAGTGCAGTTGAAAATAAAAGGAACTATTATGTGAGGGTTTTTTTCTAAAAGGTCAACAGAAGTTCCTCATTGTTCCAGAATAAATGTTACCATCTGTCATCAGTTTTATGTAATGATGGATAAATTATCTTTATGTAGCTACATACTCTGTGATGTTCAGAGCAGTTGAAAAATTTCTAATGGTACATGTCAGTTCATTTTGAGTATGAAAGGGAAATATGAATCAGTCATAGTCATAAATCTAAAGTGATTTTATAGGAGTATTTAATAATCCAAACTTGCAGTAGTGTTATCCATGGGCTCTACCTCTCCAAGATAAAAATATTGAGGTAAATAGGGGCAAAGCCATCAAATTGCAAACAGACATTTGATTATCAGTGGTAAGACTCTGTGTATATTGTAGAAACAATAACAACAAAACCAACTACAGCAATGAGTACTGTTAAAGTCATTGAATACACTGCAGGAGTAACCAATGAATGATATACATAAATAACACAGAGCCAGATTTTTTCTGTCCTACAATACTTTAATTTAGCTGCAGTGCAGAAGTTAGTCGATGGAAGAAAGTTATGGTTTACTATTGCTTCACAGCAGAGAACAATCACTGAAAAAGGTGTTAGGTAAGAATAGAAAATCATAGCACTGTTAACACCCTTCCTTTAGTATCTCTGCTAACACAGATCTTAGTTGCTTCTATTCAACAATACTTTGCCCATCAAGTACTTCCATTATTTAAAAGTATAGGTGTGCCTATTTGAAGAGTAAAATATTAACACCTATAATGATCTGTCTCAGTGTAGAGATGGTTTTAAGCAAAATTTGTACCATTACATCAGGTTTGATCCAATTGTGAAATATATTGTTTCACCAACGTCATAAAACAAAATCTCATGATTGGTATGTTTTCATAAACACTACAACATTAAACATTCATATATTATCTGTTTCATGCTACTCATCTAAACTCTTGTTGTAGTCAGTGAGGATCCTGTTGATTCAGTGACCAAAAGTTAGAGTGATACTGTGAACAGATAACCAGCATTTTTTTCATTGAAGACAGCTGAACTAAGGTCTAGGTGATCCTTCTTCACAGGATCTCTGCTTGCTATAACAGCAGTTGAGATGTTATGGCTAGACCTGCATTAGCAAGTCATGCAAAACAGAAAGAATGGATCCACAGAGTGGGAGAACTGGTGACAGGGAACTGATGCCTTCACTATAGACATTACTGGTTTTCATTTGTGTCACTTCTATGCTAGTCCCATAAACTGAACAAATTTGCAGCTGGAGTATCTCCAGGAGAGTCCCTGAAACTTCCATTTTGGAATTCCAGATCTTGGAATACAGATCTGAGTCATACCCCGTGTTCAATTCATTTCCCTAAAAATAAGCAATGTGGCACCACTCCAGATGTTCTTGGAGGTCCACCTGGCCTCCAGCTGTCATTACAAAATATTCCAGGTCTCCTGTAATACCTGTGATTCCAATTTCAGAATCCATGTGATTCTTTCATGTACCCTCAGATGTGTCACAGTGATACTGAACACTTTCATAGGAATAACTGAGTAAAGACCCGTGTCTAGATAACTAAAATGGGAAAATAAGGTGGAGAGCAATTGTGTCTAGCTCACTCCTTTAACAACTTGGTGTTTTCTAATATTTTAGTGGCCTGGCTGTGTGACAATAAAGTGCTCCTTTAGGACACTTCTGTCACTGATTATGATAATCTGTAATTATTTAGTAGCTCTGAGGAAAAGACTGCACAGACGCCTAAGAAAATACCATAGAGTAATACAGAAAATACAGATGTTTGTTGTGAAATTTTAACCAACTAAAGTCTCCATATTCTTGGACCATTTTCCTATTTGGGAGCATCTATTGGGTATTAATGAAGGTCTAGCATAAGGTTCAGCATGTTCCAGAACTGAATGGGACTAAACTGAATAGGAGATGGGATCAAAATTTTATATTAACAGGGAAAGGCTACATATCTTAGTACAGGAAAATCTAAGACTAAATGCAAAAAGTCTGCCCCCACTGCAAATAAGCTCTCTATATGGGTTTAATAATATGGCCATCACATTTCTGGTAGATATATATTTGTGGTTTGGTTTTGTTTTGGTTTGGGTTTTTTTTTTGTTTTGTTTTTTAATTATTACCCATATATGGTTTCCAATTTCATATATTGCTGAATATAAGCTACATGTATAAAAAATTAGAACCTGTTTTTCATAACCAGGAGTGGAATGTATACTGTATCTCCGGAGTCACAAACCAATTAAACAAAGGGAGAAGAAAACAAATAAAGATTCCATGTTAAAAAGGACAGAAAAAAATTCTCAATTAGTATAAAGTAATGAGCAGAATCACAATTTACTTATACCCATCCCTAGCAAGTGAGAGAAAGTTGCCTACTGAGAATATAAATAAGGCAAATCAAATACCTCAAGATGTATCTGAAGAAATTTTTGTCTTATCAGATAATGAACTTGGGTTTTGTGATGAGCATGCTAATGAATTCATTTATAAAGTAGATAGCGATAATAAAGATAAAGTGACTCTGTTGGAAAGATATATCCCATTCTTTGCTAAAGTCTGATCAGGAATTAGTGACAGAAAAAAAAAAAAAAACCAACTATAATGAAAAGTCAGATATCTGACTTAATAACAAGAACTTACAACTTTGAAAGCAAACTTTGATAATGTCAATACTGAGGTGCTAAGAGACAAATATAAAGAGTTAACTATTTGAACTCGAACTTGTTTCTCGAACTCAGCGGTAAAGAAATACATTTAGAATGTGATCCTGCAAATTTTTGCAAGAGCAACCTTCTGCACAACTGTATATTCAACCTCAGGTTTTTTTGTAAGACAAATTTATATAGCTACAGCTTCTGTCCCAAATCTCTCATTGTTTCTATCATGGATAACTAATTTCTATAACACTGATTCTATCATGGATAAGACTCAGTATGTCTAAAACGCAGATTTTAGTCTTCTATGCTGAAATCCTCAACTTCCTTCTGTACCACTGTGGACATCATCATCAAATCTACAAGCAGATTAAACTTTGACTTTGATCTTTCTAAATTGCTATGTCCATTCTTTCCCCATTAAATATATTGAGCCTTTTCTAACTGTCAATATTATTTTATGTATATATAAAATTATATGTATATATTGTAAACATAAATTATATATATAATTTGTAATTATATATATAATTATGCATTTTACCAAGTTCATATAATTTTACTTTTGATTATAGCAACATCTTCTACTATGGTCTACATAAGCAGTTGTTCTTGCAATAACAATTCAGAATACTGCAATCAAATAAATTTTCTATGACAGAATGACCTTATTTCTTCTCTGACTGTCTTTCTAATGACTGATCTTCTCTGTCACATAAGCAACAGTGTTGGGTTAGCATTTTTTAAAGGCCAAAATGGCACCCAGCTGCTCTCTCAGTCCTCATCCTCAACAGGTCAGGGGGAGAAAATGTGATAAGAAAGTTTATGGGTTGAGATAAAGACAAGCAGATTGTATACCTGTTGCCATCATGGGTAAAAAAGACTCAGCTTGGGGAAAATTAATTTATTTATTGCCAGTTAAAATAGATTTGGATGGAAAGAAACAAACATCAAAGCAAAGCCTTTCCCCATCTCTCCTTTTCCAGGCTCACCTTTACTCCTTCACTCCCAACTCCTCTACCTTCCACCTCCACCTCACCCCACACAGCACAAAGGGGATGGGGAATGGGGGCATTATGGTAGACCATAACAGTTCATCTCCTTCTCATGCTTTTATACTGCTCCAGCATGTATTCTTTGCATGGGCTGCAGTCCTTCAGGAAAATCCTGCTCCAGCGTGGGCTCTCCCTTGGGTCTGAAGGGAAATCTCTACTCCAGCACCTAGAGCACTTCCTCTCCCTCTTTCTCTGACCTTGATACTCATACAGCGCGCTCTCTCTCTCTTGGTTTTTTTTTGTTTGTTTGGTTGGTTGGTTGGGTTTTTTTCCCTATTTCCCCGTTCTGTTGTCTCTACAGTATTTTCTGACCTTTTTAAAATATGTTTTCACAGAAGTCCCACCTGTTGCAGGAGAATATTGGACTTGCACAACTCTAAGAGAGTTATACCAAGCAAAGCCGTTTATTTTTCCAATAGTACATACTTATGCTCTCCCCAAAGCTCTTACTTCATAATTAGCAAATCAGCAATTTGACATTTATTAACCTTTTCTCCTACCAGCATAAGACCACTCAAACACTCACTGTGCAGACCAATCAACTTCTTGTTCACGTGCTGTTCACGCGGCGGTAACTTCTCACAGTTCAGTACTTTTCCACAGTTCAGTGTTGCAGCTGTCTGTTGTTTTTCCCTGCCACTTTGACACAACTCAGCAGTTTCCTACCTTTCTTCCAAGGCCTGTTTCTCATCCAAGCCTAACTGCTGCGCAGGGCTGACAGGCCGATGTGTCCCACACCCACAGTTTGGCCGATGAGCTCAGCTGTAGCCTGTGGGGGGGTCTGTTGCATGGATGGTATTATCCAGCACAGGGCAGCGCTTAACCTCTTTCTGGAGGCTACCAACACCTTGTCACCTAAATCCAATACAACCTCCCCTTCAAAAATATTTTCAGTCTACTTTCTGCCCACTTAGAGTCTCTGACTAGATATAGGTTCATATAATCAACCTCTATCTCTAACTGGATAATTTTTTCAAGAAGTTTTGGCTCTTTTGGGGATGGAATTACCCTATAAATATCACCAAAGGGATACTATGGTCCTACTTTATCGTGCACTTAAAATTCATTTTGCTTTGACATCCTTCAAAAAATAACTGGAGTCCAGCTTGTGGTTTCCATTCCCTGTATGTCCTCATATAGTTTCAAATGGGATAGAGTTAATTTCCTTCCTAGTAGGTGGTAGTGCTGTGTTTTGGATTTAGGATGAGAACACACTGATGTTTTAGTTGTTGCTGAGCAATGCTTACATTAAGTCAAGGACTTTTCAGCTTCTCATGCCGCCCTTCAAGAGAGGAGGCTGGGGGTGCACAAGAAGCTGGAGGGAACACAGCCAGGACAGCTGACCCAAACTGGCCAAGGGGATATTCCATACCACATGAAGACATGTTCAGTACATAAACTAGGGAGAAAACTGTCCGGGGGGCTGCGGGCCTGAGATCACTGCTTGAGAGCAGACTGGCCATTGTTCAGTTGGTGGTGAGCAATTGTTTTTCATTTGCATCACTTGTTTTTCTTGGGTTTTATTTCTCTCTTTTTGTTATTTTCTTTTTCATTGCCATATTATTATTATTATTGTTGATGTTGTTACTGTTATTAGTTTTTATTATTATTGTTGTTATTTTTAAATTATTATTTTATTATTTTATTTCAACTATTAAACTGCTCTTATCTCAACCCACAAGTTTTCTTACTTCTACCTTTCCAGTTCTTTCGCTCATCCCACTGCGGGGGAAGTGAGCAAGTGGCTGTGTGGTACTTAGTTGCCAGCTATGTTTAAAACACATGAATCATCCCACATTTCTTCACCTTCCCTGTCTTTCTTAGAAGTCCTCTCAGTCTATATCTTGTGTTTGTACAGCATTTAGCTCACAGACCTCCTTGTCTCTGACCAGGTTTTTCTAAGTATTATGTTAATATAACTATCATGCTAACCTGTGAGCCATCTTTCAGACTTCTTGCTTAAAATTAACCATAGAATTCCTTAGAGGGTTGATTGTTTATATTGTGTGTATCAAACCTCTATAAAATTTTCTGTTTTTTCTAAGTAACCTGGAACTCAGTGATCTAGTCCATAATCCTTTTATTAGCATTTTCTGAGTAATAATTTAAAAAGGCAAAATGCCTTATCTTCCCCTGATTTACATTAACATGTGATTTGGCTGCCATTGTACAGAAAGACCTTGGAATTATTTTTGAAGAATAATCATATAACAAACTCTTGTGAGATAGATTTTTCCTTATTTTAAGAGGGATCATAAATTTTTTTCAGGAAAATGGCAGCTGCCTAGAAGCAAGGAGTAATATTTCTTTCAGTGTACAACAGAGGACAAAAAAAGTAATCACAGTAGATCAAATTTAGAACAACGAAAACAACAACAAAAGATCATTTAAAAAGTCTTGTAATTAGTGCACTGGGATATAAATAAAATCTTTTAATTATATTTCGTTTAACCTCTATATTCTTCAGTAATATAACATGTTATATTTATAAATTCTACATGTCCTGTTAAATGACAATTATTCAATCTATGAAAAAAGCTATAAGAAAATTCAGCTGTGCGGCACACTTGATATTGACTATCTAAAAAAAAAAAAAAACAACAAACAAACCCTAATATACAATCTTAATACTGAATTAAATATTGGTATGTGCCTGAATTGTTCAATTTTGTCACAGTAATGTTGCTAATAGTATTCGAAGGAATATATTTACCCATTTCCTTTTATGTGACCAACTTTTTGGTTTGCTGTAACACAGTCTTTAGAGTCAACTAAAATGACATGGGTGTCTTCAAAAATGCTTATTAAACAAGGACAATGAGTTATTCCTGGATTAGTTCATCAGTGTATTCAGCAAAAAACATTGTAGCGTAACAAGCCAAGGGAAAGGGAAAGGGTAAGAAGGGAAAACTGCCCAATGCACTAGCTCATCATCCTCACCTGTGCATACTCTCCATTGCAGAAGGTGTGCCTCTGAATAATTTTTTACATAGTAACAATATGGTTTCATCAGGACTGTTTTATTACAGTAATTAGTGCTTATGAGAGTATACTTTTGTCACACACAGATTTTGTACACATCAATTGGCTGTTTAGCTTTTTGCATGAGCATTATGCTTATTGGCTACCTACATGACTATTATCTACTAGAGTTATCTATTAAGATTTATTCATTCCCTATCATAAGTTTATAAACTATGAATAAAGGGCTGGAAAGGGAAAATTCACATTTCAATGGCAATCACTTCCTACAAAAAAACCCAACTTTACAGATGTAATAAAGTTTCCTGACTCCTCCAGTGTGAGGCTACGAAGATAACAGCCCTTTGGGATAAAAAAGTAAAAGGTACTGCTGCAGCAGCAGCCTGAGGTTGTGTATGTAGCAGGTTGCATACAAAATGAAAGGCAAACTGTAGTGTTACAAGTGAAAGACTGCAGACTTATAAATGTAAGGCTGTTACCTTTACATAGGTTAAAGCACTATGAAACACCAACATTGGTGTGTGCTCGATACAAGATTCTGTTATTCCCCCTCACTTTCCCTGAAAGCCCACTGGTCTACTCCTGCAGATAACAAGACAAGAGTCCAACAGCCATCCCATTCGCCAGGTCCCACAAAAGTGATCTCATTTGTCATCTGTTATTTTCTGAATAAACGCAATATTTGAACTGGTACATACTTTTGCCCCAAACTACAAACCACAGTCTTAGCTTTGACTGGAGCTAAGTCAATAACTCAAATGTGCTGGTTCATTTGTAGCAGAAACAGATAATTTCAAATGGCTCAGGGATTAATTTACAGATACAGAAGACAAAAGGGGTGTCTTGTTGCTGGCTGTCTAGACAGGAATTCACTTTTCTTCCTTATAATATTGCTGATGCCTTCTTTGATACACCTCTGAATGGGGTTCTCTATGTACATAATTTTTCAGCATAAAAAATCATTCAAGTAAGTACTAGTCTAAAGTAAATGAGTTCAGAATTAACCCTAAAATGAATGTAACCCTAAAATGAATGCACTGGAAATCACTTTTGTTGTTCCTGAATGTAGTTACTATGCAGACAATGGGCTTTTTTTCCATTTATCTTGTAGACTTGAAATACAACCAAGGATACTTATTTATGATTATTCCAAAGGTTGTTTCCTGCTTAACAGGCATGGTACCAAGCATTTTGAACCATTGGTGAGGAAATATTTCTATCAAATGATTTTGGTTCCAGATGTTTTCAGAAACTAAACATAAAAGCGGTAACTAAGGGTAAGGTTCATACACATGAAAACATCTAATACATACTTATGGAGGAATTCTTAAATATACCCACAGTTTTACTAATTATTTTTCTAATGTTCTTGGCACATTTAAAAAGCTATTTTAAATTTAAAATTGCATGCTTTGTTTTTAAAATAGAAATAGGAAAACATTGTTCTTTTCCACATGTCCACAAATGTTTCTTCAGGCTTTTGAATATAGTAGCACACACTTTATTTAAGGAGGATATTTATAGTTATGCAGATAATTTTAAGTGATCAATGTTGCATAAAGAAAATGGCTAATTTGGAGACAAAGTCTACCATGCTCAAAATAGGTCTATATTGCCAAACACTATCTTCCTGTTACTCATTTCCAAAGAGCCTAGTTTTGCTGCAGTAGTCACAATGCACACTGATACTTCAACTGCTGATCTATCCCCATGCTGCACCCTCTTACACATGATTTGGTTTTAGTGACATTTGCTTAGTTATTTGAATTGTATCTAGGTGATTCTGCCCAGTTCAACAAATGGGAGACATGATGCAGAAACTTGTTACCTGCTTTCAATGCAATCAGGGGCCACTTCATGCATATATGTCTTGTTCTCCTACCACTGCAATGAAATCTGCTGCTATGTAAAGTTCATCCGTACCTACAGGTAGAAGCAAAACATTAGAAGAGCTGGATACAGTTACAGCACCTGACTATAGGCTGGCATAAATCCTTCACCTGTCAGATATGGGGCAGCTGGTTTCAGCATAAATACAGAGTTCCTATACTGTTTCTCCTCTGACAGCTAAAGGAGTATAAAATTGTTTGACTAGCACAGTGACAGTTTTGCAAGGTTGAAATACACAATTTTAAATATAATAATGGTTATCCAAATCCTACAAGTGAGCCAGAGAATGCACTTTGATCAATATAGTCTTTGGACTATAGCCCGAATATCAAAAGTGCATTCATGCTTTTGACAGAAAGCAACAGTTCAGTGCAAGAAGGAAAGGGTCATCTCATATAAGAATGCCATGTTTTAAGCATCCACCCCTTCTTTCTTTTCAGTGACACGCTACTGGAACATGTTCCTTTCTTAGCACAGCCTGGCCTATCATCAACAAACAGGGTGTAATATACATGTTCATAGATTGGTACTGAATGGGGCTAATTAAGGGTTCTTCTTACATAGATGTCTGGAATTAAAACAAAAGGCTCAAACCCTACAATTAACAGTGGCAAGTAACCCATAATTTTTCCAACTCCTCTACTAATTTTGAGTATTATCCACTGCACATTTGATTTCTTGCCATTTTCTTTGACCTCTTCGTAGCAGAGATTAAAGCTTCATTGTTGAGGTAAGAGAAGCACCATGTGGTTTCTTTACCACCAGGGACATACCACATTAAGTTCTCACAGTCAAACAGCTTGTGGGTTACTGCCCCACCAAGACATAGGGTACTAAACATCCTTCACCAAATGCATTGCAGAAAATGTACTTGAATTTAGTGGCCCTGATATTCATAGCTGTCAACTGCTATTAGGTGGGAATGCATGAGTTGGCTTAACACCAGCCTCTGGCCAGCTGTGTCTCCAAAATTATTTAATGCAGAATATGAACAATGTATTTTAATCACAAAGCTAGGGCTTCAGAATTCAGTATAGGAGCAGTATATGTCTTAGTTTGCAATTTCTACATGAACCATCCTAAAAAAAAGTGGGTAAACAGGAAATTTGTATTTGGTGCAGTTGTCTCTATTGACAGCATCCTGAGGGCCTATTGACCTGCAAGCATGCACACGTATAAGATCTCTTGGAATCTGAACTAGAGATTTCTAAGTGAAATGTGAACCATGACTGGTTTTGGAAGCCTGGGATTGGCAACCAGACTGGTATACTGGATTCAGTGCCTCATTTCCGGGCTACTTTGTGGTGTTTCAACTCCTGATACTATTTAAATTGTTTCTTTAGATCAAAAGATTGCTCTGCTGGAGTCCCGATATTGTTGAAGGATGATGAGGGAGGGGAGAAAGCCAAGAGCTGCTGGAGGGAAGAGAAAGAGCAGAAGTGTATTTCCATAGTTGACACTTTAAATATGACCATGCTAATACACAATGTTTCTTGACAAAAATGTATCACTCAAGGCATTTAAAGAAGAGCATTTAACGTACAAATATGAGGAGCAGTGCCAGAAGGATCAACAAATCTTTGCCAATCACTCTGTGAACTATTAGAAATTTATGTTGCCCTTTTCAGATTAATGTGCAAGCAGTGAGAGAAGAGCTTTCAGAGCCCTAACTATCCCCTGCAGTTCATGTGGCAAGACAAGTCAGGATCCTTTTGTAAGTATTTGGAACCTGCAAAATATTTAGAGGACATTAAGATGGAAAATGGATTGGATAGAAAACTGAACATGAGCAGGCAATGTGTGCTTACTGCCCAGAAAGCCAACCATATCCTAGGCTACATCAAGAGAAGTGTGGCCAGCAGGTCAAGGGTTATGATTCTTCCCCTCTACTCCACTCTCATGAGACCTCAGCTGGAGTACTTTATCCATCTCTGGGGCCCCTAGTATAAGAAGGACATGGACCTGCTTGAGCAAGTCCAGAGGAGGCCACAATGATGATCAGGGGGCTGAAGCACCTCCCCTGTGAGGACAGGCTGAGAGAGTCGGGGTTTAGCCTGGAGAAGGGAAGGCTCTGGGGAGACCTTATAGTGGCCTTCCAGTTCTTAAAGGGGGCCTATGGGAAAAAAGGGGAGGAACTCTTTATCAGGGAGTGTAGTGATAGGATAAAGGTCAATGGTTTTAAATTGAAAGAGGATAGATTTATATTTTATATAAGAAATAAGTTATTTACAGGAGGGTGGTGAGACACTGGCACAGGTTGCCCAGAGAAGCTGTGGCTGCCCCCTCCCTGGCAGTGTTCCAGGCCAGGTTGGACGGGGCTTTGAGCAACCTGGTCTGGTGGAAGGTGTCCCTGCAACATGGCAGGGGGGTTGGAACTGGATGATCTTTAATATCTCTTCCAACCCAAACCAATGTAGGAATCTATGATAATAAAGTTACAACTGTTAGAAGAGATCAATGGATCTTTTCAAGGCCATGCAGTCAGAGAGCAGAGTTCACTTTCACTCTCCAACATTCATTACACTGAAAAAAAAAAATGAAGGTTACATTAGTTCTTCTCACCTCTGAAGGGAGACAAAACAGTATATAACATTGACACTTGTCCACTAAAGCCCATTCAAGCTTTTTCAATCTTTTCAGTAAGGGACAGGGAGGCAGAATTCCTTCCTGTCAGTCACAATCTAAAAGCTTTATGTTGTGCTGTACCAGAAAGTGCTTCCAGGAGGTTAATTTTAGAGTTCACAAAAGATACATTGAGTGCCATGTGAAGACTGCATCCCTATATGTCTCAAAATTCTGCCTATGGTTCTGAGCTTGCCAGAAACTCATACAAACACACATATAAACTGAATTATACCTGCATAGTTTATTCTTCCTTAGCTAGAGTCTAGTCTGCATCACTAGGTTTTGATCCAAGGAGTTATATGTATTTCTATTTCAGACATGCAACTCAGTGAATCCCACAGCAAAGATCCTCAGACTCCTCACAGTGAAAGAGAAATGGCTTAGACCCAATTGCCATATTCCATCCTAACTTGAAGTAGCTATGTGGAAGAATGAAACCCTTTGCCTGGTATGGCAATGCAGGGTGTAGCCCCTGGGTCTCTGTGCGTCCTTGCCTTCCTGTGTGACTTTGAGCCCTTCAGCCTGACCTCATTATGAACTGGACTCCTGAGTCACAATATACCCCATATGCTTGGTATGCAAGTTAAGTTGTGTACCATATGCAAAATCATCGATGCAGTTCTTAAGAGTGATTTGTTCACAGATTGTCACAAATGTAGACACCCAAGAGGTAGCAGTTTATTTCAGGCTGCCCATATGCATGAGGGAAGTTTTTGACAGTATGTTACTCAGGCATTACTGACAGGGGACCTTCATCTTCAAATAGTAACGAAATATGAGTCATTCTGATTCAGAAATATGGAATCCAAGTCATTCATCTATGAAAAATGTCTTTGCATACTCAGGAAAACAACCATTAGAATTATAATTAGAAACTTTTAAAATTGCAGGTGTAAATTTTGTTTTTTAGAAACACAAGTATTTCCATATCCAAATGATTAACTGCCTATCCATGTCCTAAATTAAGCACATTAACACTGTTAACTTATCAGCCATATGGTACATCTTCACACATAATCCTTCC
The DNA here is from genome assembly GCF_003259725.1 of Athene cunicularia. Classification (NCBI taxonomy): domain Eukaryota; kingdom Metazoa; phylum Chordata; class Aves; order Strigiformes; family Strigidae; genus Athene; species Athene cunicularia. The sequence continues at coordinate 85,855,440 of NW_020799091.1, read as the reverse complement.
TAGCTCAAAGACAACTTTGTGTACATTTATTTGGAAGCCAAATAAGCATTCAGTTTTGCCACTTTATGTAGGAAGATCAACTAAAACTAGAATGTTTGGTTAATCCTTAGTTCATTGATAATAAATGTATCCCTTCTGTTAATTACAGGTAACTTTGAATCTGCTGACATACCTATCTTTCTTATGGATATTAAATAAGACAGTCCGCAGCATGGCATGTGAACTCCTAGAATAATCCCATTGATATCAATGAAGATGTACTGAAAGGCATATGACCAAATGGATTCGTGATGGCCATAATGCAGGCAGTTCTGCCTAAAATAATATAATTTTAAAAAACAAAGCCAAAATATTTATGAGTTGTTCAAATTATTCCTTCTCATATACACCTGCTACTGCTTTTAAAGTTGTTCAGTCTTCTTTATGGCAACTAACCCAAACACTTAGACATTTCGTTAAGATAATCCTGTTGATATTTGCCAATTGAAAGAACATAATCTATCTTTGCTCTGTATTTTGTTTCTTCCTTGGTTTTATGGCTTTACTTTTCTTCTCCACTTCCTAAATTTATTTAATAAACTCACCAGACGAATTACTAGGACTTTATGAATGTTCAAGTAAATTATATTTCCTTCTTTCTGACAGTTATCTTTTGACACAGTCATAGTATTTTAACAGATGTGTCAATAATTTCCTTAGAAAAAAATGTACTTTAACATTGTTTCAAATTACCTGTCACCAATGTAAATCTTGCAAGTTATAGCAACACCAAAACAATCTTTTTGTAGGTATATATGCCACTCCCAGCTGCTGTTTGAATATATATTTTAGCTAGATTCTTTTTCACTACTTTGTTAAATTCATGAGCCATGAGAATCCTTTGTTTGTTCTGGACCTGAATTCATTTCACTTAAGCAACTGCTCAGGACTGGGGTTCAATATGCCAATTATCGCATCACGTTTCATCTCACATAAATACTTTCCTCCGTATACATACACATGCCACACTTACATAATACTTAAATATTTTAATCTAGATTTTAGGACATAAGGACAATCTAGATATAGAAGATGAACCCAGTCTGTGACACACAATGCTGTCTCCACTGTATTGCTACCTCCAGAAATCAGTCTTCCATTTTCCTTCTGTTCCAGCAGATATTTAGACTTTCCATGCAAAGTGAAACAGCTTCACAAGGACACTGGAGCCTGGCTGCCCTGGTAGTCAGTAAGGGCTGGAGCTGGACGATTTGGATGGGCTTTAACTCCTCAACAAGGACACAGATCTGGTGCTGGTGAAGGCTCAGATGAACAATAGACCGGTAAGGATTATCTCTAAGATGAGTTTTGATCAGGCTTTCAGGAAAGAGAGTCCAAGGAACAGGGAGGCTGCAGATCCTGATAGAGACAGAGCATAGCACCTGGTGCACTGTCAGGAATGAGACAGACATTTGTTGGGGTCCTTTTAAGCATGAAGGAATTTTAGTAGCAAAAACTGTGACATACAAAAGATGTTGGGTCATCTGCAGTGTTAGATGATGTCTGAAAAAAAGGGAGTTTAACAGTTTTAGACACAAACAAACTGAAATAGGAGACAGGTAGGATTTAACTTTTTAAAATACAAATGTGAATCTGGTCTCAAGTTTTTCTTCTGGTACACAACAAATCAGTAAAACTCTCATGCTTTCAGCTTCTGGCACACTTCAAGAATTTGCTGGGTACTTAACATGGCTTGTCACCATTGTCCTTTAAAAGTTTCCACATCTCTGAGAAAACTAGGTACAAAATTATAAATAAGGAAAAGTCATGTAACATGAGTGTAATATATAAAACGTGGAATACATATGCATAAATTATATTTATTATTTACAGGTTTTGGAAGCTTGCCTTTACTTTTTCAAAAGGTGATATGGAAATTTTTATATCCAGCATATACAATAGTGTACATAATAATACTGTGCACAAATTTAATGAACTCTATGAAATGCTGTGAAAAGTATTTGTATGTTCTTGGGTAAAGCCAGATATTCAGTAATACGCCACTAACAGTGTCTAGCAAAAGTCTTTGGTGATAGTGTGGTGGATTTATAAAATCTAAGGAGCAAACGACCTTACAACTTACAAATTGTTTTCCACCAATACAACATACTGGGGGGAAAAAAAACAAAGAAGTGTGGAATGGATATTCTACCATAAGAAGAAATGAAATAATTAGCTGGACTTGGGCTAGCATTGTAATAGTAAAGTCAAGCATCATATTTAGTTGCTGATAGAATATATAATGTGTAAGTAAATGGGACCATAATATCTCCAAGTCTTGCATTGGTAAACCAAACCCAGACTAACAAAAGTCTCCACAATTGTGTTTACTGGCAATAATTCATTAAATGTTATTTTCTAAAAGTTATGCAATAGTGATTAAATGACTGGAAAACATTCTGCTGCAGTAAAATTCCCTAAAATGGGTGTCTTTAATTTATCAAAGATTATCTGATTATGCAGTATTGACATGGACAAATTAACTTCAAGTTTAATTTAACAGATGAGATAACAATGACATTGTTGAGAAACTGGAAGAATAAGCCAGAAAATATCAACGAAATTTATTTATTTTAACAAAAATGATAGTTAATCATCCCAGCTCTGAAAATGATAATTCTTTGGAAAGTTTAAACCAAATTAATTTTTTCTTACTAAAATTTCTAATTTTCTCAGAAACTAGTTGAAAGATAAAATCTTCACGAGTATATCATGTAGGAGGTCATCTTGACTGTCACAATGATAGCTGCTGGACCACCTATGGGTAACTATGCAATCATCATTTCAGTTTGCTGTGAATATTACTAAGAAGTGTATAGTACTGAGGCTCATCAAAATTCTGTAAATTACAGCTACATAGGCTTTTCAGGCAATCTGAGCTCTTCTTCCATACCTTGGTTTAAAAAAAAAAAAAAAAAAAAAAAAAAAAAAAAAAAAAATGAAACTTTGTGAAAGTATCCATTTTGTTGACCTATGAGCTACAGTGTCATGCAAACGATGCGTATCCTTCCCAGCAAGCTTTTATAGTATTTTTCAAAAATATTCCTAGATGTGAAAAGTACAGTCTTTTCATTACTTTGTTTTCACCTTCACAACATATCTTTCTGAAGTTTTCTTACAAAACTAAATATACTAATGAAATTTAGACAATCATAAAGAGCTTATCTTCAATGTCTTCAGAGATTTAGACTCTCTCATGTTTCTAATGAACATTCCTCTGTCCTATCCCTCTACTATAAACACTGAATCCCCATCTTTCAGGAATCTTTGCCATTCTTAAGTTGAACTTCTCTTAAACTAGGTTGGAAACACGAATGTAGAAACAATCTTCTCAATATGATGATCATATTAACAACAATGCACTGTGATTTTGAAGAATATTCTCAATTTTAAATTCCTGACTTTAATTTAATCATAAAAAGTGCTAACAAAGTGAGATGCTTCTAAAATCTTTCCCACAGTTGCAGCATCTGTGGGGGTTTTTAAAGCTTCTGACTCATATTGTGACTGTCCTTAAAATATCAGAGCTGATTAGGAGAGGAAAACAATTCATAAGGACATTTTTGCAAATGAAGTTGAAACATCCAGAACTTTGAATTAAATGAGCAAAATTTCTCCTTAACCTCCTGTTAGTTATTGTGAGTAAATTTATATTATCTTAAAGTAATCTGTGACAGAGGAACTGCTTGAATGTATTTATTGTAGGAAATAAAGCATGAATTTGTTTCCCATTTGCAGAAAAACATACAGAGAGGATTGAAATCTTCAATGACTTTAATATTTTTCTTACATCATTATAGTGTTTATATTAAGAAGGCAAAGACATCACACTGTCTCATAGTTAGCTTTATAAGAAAGTCAATTAACTGAACTAGAGTTGACTTTTCTATCTAAATTAATAGAATCTACTTCTCTCTGAGGGACCTTCCAACTATATACCTTGTATAAAGGCATATAAGGTATATAAGTCTATGGAAGAAGGTACTATCAAATAACAATGATTACAAAAAGGCTGTGAGGCTATGCAGGGTGGAAATCAGGAGGTCTAAAGCCCAGCTGGAAATTAATTTGGCTTCAGCCATCAAGAAAAACAAGAAATGTTTCTATAAATATGTTGACAACAAAAGAAAGACCAGGGAGAGCCTCCATTCCCTGCTAGACACAGGAGGAAACATGGTAGCAAGTGATGATGAGAAAGCTGAGTTGCTTAATGCCTTCTTTGCCTCAGTCTTTAATAACAAGACCCGTTGTACTGAGGGAATCCAGGCTCCTCAGCCAGAAGACAGAGACTGGGAGAACAACCCCCTGCAATCCAGGAGGAGAAAGTCAGTGACCTGCTGCATTACACAGACACACACAAGTCTATGGGACCAGACAGGATACACCCAAGGGAGCTGAAGGAGCTGGCTGGGGTGCTCGCCAAGCCGCTTTCCATCATTTACCCGCAGTCCTGGCTGACCGGGAAGGTCCCGGCTGATTGGAAATTGACCAGTGTAATGCCCGTATATAAGAAGGGTTGGAAAGATGATCCGAGAAATTACAGGCCTGTCAGCTTGACATTGGTGCCCGGGAAGCTGATGGAGCAGCTCATCCTGAGTACCATCATACAGCACATGAGGGACAACCAGATGCTCAGGCCCAGTCAGCAGGGGTTTAGGAAAGGCAGGTCCTGACTGACAAACCTGATCTCCTTCTATGACAGGGTGACCTGCTTACTGGATGAGGGATAGGATGAAGGGATTGAGTGCACCCTCAGTCAGTTTGCAGATGACCCCAAGTTGGGTGGGAGTGTTGATCTGCTCGAGGGTAGGGTGGCTCTGCAGAGAGACCTGGACAGGCTGGAGCCATGGGCTGAGGCCAACTGGAGGAGTTTCAATAAGGCCAAATGCCGGGGGCTGCCCTTGGGCCACAACAACCCCCAGCAGCGCTACAGGCTTGGGGAGGAGTGGCTGGAGAGCTGCCAGTCAGAGAGGGACCAGGGGGGGGGTTGATTGACAGCCGGCTGAACAGGAGCCAGCAGTGTGCCCAGGGGGCCAAGAAGGCCAATGGCATCCTGGCTTGTGTCAGCAATAGCGTGGCCAGCAGGGACAGGGAAGGGATCTGACCCCTGTACTCGGCACTGGTGAGGCCGCCCCTCGATTCCTGTGTTCAGTTTTGGGCCCCTCACTACAAAAAGGACATTGAATGACTCAAGCGTGTCCAGAGAAGGGCAACGAAGCTGGTGCAGGGTCTGGAGCACAGGTCCTGTGAGGAGCAGCTGAGGGAACTGAGGGTGTTTAGTCTGGAGAAGAGGAGGCTGAGGGGAGACCTCATGGCCCTCTACAGCTACCTGAAAGGAGGTTGCAGAGAGCTGGGGATGAGTCTCTTGAACCAAGTAACAAGTGATAGGACAAGAGGGAATGGCCTCAAGTTGCACCAGGGAGGATTTAGACTAGATGTCAGGAAGCATTTCTTTCCAGAACGGGTTGTTGGGCGTTGGAATGGGCTGCCCAGGGCTGTGGTGGAGTCCCCATCCCTGGAGATGTTTAAGTCAGGTTTTCATAGCATTTAAAAATATGGTGTAGTTGGGAACTGTCAATATTAGGTTCATGGTTGGACTAGATGATTAGGTTTTTTCCAACCTTGATGATTCTGTGTTTCTGTGAAAGATATAAATTCTTGTAAGAATTTTGTGCCCTATTCATGACTGAGGCTCCAGTGTGGGAATCTCTTATGGTATATTCTCATACAGTTTCATATTTTAACAATTAATAATTGCATTTTTGTGTCCTAGAAACAGAAAAAAAAATAGATAGACAGGTCAGTGAGTACCCTAGAATTTCATAGGTTATGTCTACATTAGCAAATAGCTGTGACTACCAGTTACAGATTTGTAGGGCAAAACAGCTGATAACCTGCTCTCTTCACTTTACACCCTTTTAGAGGGTTTTACTTTATATTAGTTTTTCACTGATTTGATTGACTGAACTCACTTTAGCTGTTGGAGCAAATAATTGGGTTTAGTTCTATCCTAGAAGAATCCAGTTTGTGTATTCTGATAATGGTTTGTGATGTGAAAATATATAATAAATGGAAAGGATCAAAAGGAAAGGATCAAAAGTGCATTTTTTTTTTCCAAATCAGTATATTGATGTAGAAGTATGCACACTGGTATAAGTAGGTAGCTTTTCAATTCTTCACAAACCAGACAATTAACTTGTTTGCTAAAACATATATAAATACAACAAAAAAAACAGATCAAAGCAGTGACTTCTGGGTCAGACTTAAGAAAAATCCTAAACTGCATTTTGAAAGAAACAGCTATTCACAGAGACATTTACTAGAGTTTGTTCTCACATAAACAGATGTAGTTTCAAAAGATGAATTTTGCTTGCACTAATGCAAAATATATACATACCTGTTGCTAAATGGAAGTGGGAGGGAATTCCTTTAGATTACTCTGCAAATAAGTGCTCAGCTAAAATAATTTTTTTTAAGTGTAGACATAAATAAAAATTACTCACTATGAGTTGTACCTGAGGAAACTGAATTCAAATATATAGAACAATATGTTTTCATTCGTAAACATGAAAAAGCATGAAGATATGTAAGACAAATTTTTTTTAGCAATTTTTTTGAAAAAATAAACCCAATGTATTATGTTAGTCACTGAAAACAAACAAACAAAAAAAAAGCACAGAGAAGAACTACTTGGATTAAAAAAGGTTGGTCATGAGACCAGAGAGAGTTTGAAGTAGCCATCTCTGACCCCAAAACACACAGTATCGATAATGGGTCCTCAGCATCACCTGTTTCACTCTATACACTCCTTTCTTTTGGTTTGCTCTGTATTCTAATATAGACACAGCTTTCCTCTTCCTTCCCCTTTTTGCCTTCTTTCTGAAATAAAGAATGGGAAAAGAAGCTGTCTTGAGAAACAGGTTTCTCTATCTGCAGATAACAGCAGCTTTGGGAAAGCTAGATATGTATTAGGGATTGTTTATTTATGATATATTTCTTCAGAAAATAATAAAAACATTGTTTTGTTTTGAAGAGCCTGACTATGCAGTGACAATTTTGTCTTCCCCACCTGCCCTTTGTAAAACTTTGGTGGGATGTTGTGCAGCTGTCCTTAGGATGGGTGTTGCACTGCACTGTGTCCCTTCCTCTGTTAGGTAGGCAGAATTGGTCCTTGCCAGTCTTTTCATAACCTTCCTACTCCTCCTACTCCCCCCACTAATTTTTTCATAAGATAGAGATATCTCAGATCTCACCATAATTGTTAACACACAGATAAAAAAAGAAATCACACATTCAAACAGAAGAGCAGAAGTGATAGTGTTTCAGAAGGCACGTGTGGTATCTGATGATGTCAGTGTAAAATCATTAGATTATCTCTCTGGAGACTGAGGAGCTTTCTGCATAGTTTAATGCAGAGATTGTTATTTGCATGTTTAGGTATTTTTATTCTGTGATTGCGTATGTAACTTCTGCTAGGAAAGAGACTTCTATATTTATTTATCTAGACTGATTGTTACAAGCTGCAGTGACCTTAAATATCTTTCAGTACACTTTAAGCACAAATCATACTTGTACAAATTTATGGAATGGAGCTCGATTTAACTTCTCTGATTGCTAGGTTTGAATAATAAAAGGTTATTTTATGTCCAGAAAGTATATAGATGTAGCTTTCATATTCAAGTGAGCCATTTACTTTTTACATGAATCCCATGAAGAGCAATTCCACTGTTTCAAGGAAAAACAAAAATAAATCCTCCAATTTTGCAATAAAAGATAAAATTCTGGACAAAATTTATTTTTCTATGCATGAACTTCAGAAGAATTTTGAATCTTTATTAGAACAAACACACATATCTGAATCTCTCTGGAGACTCCCCCCCCTCTCCCACTTACAATCTTCTCTCTGTCCTACTACCATGGCCTCTTGCTTTCTTCTCTACCTCCTCCATAGGACACAGGGTCCCTTTATACTGCAGCTTCCATGATCTGCCCATTTGCACTGCTGCTTCATACCTTCATGGTATTTAGGACTCTTCACGTGAAGAAAAAAGGAATACCTTCATATTGCATAGAAAAATGGGAAAATGCCTTAAAACTGTACACCACAGCTCACATAGTCATGCAAAAAATTTCCACACATGACAAAATAACATTCTATGCTTATTAGTACTATATTGATGCTGACCAGTCTTTTTACTTACAAATTCAAGATAAAAATCACATCAGAACTTGTTCTGTGTTTACCAATATGAAGCCTACCATGTTTCCAGTCTGCCTGCTTGGTGTAACTTTACTGCACTTTAATAAACATTTCTGTCTACAGAAACAAATTCAGTTTGCATTGTCCGAGCTGTAGTGGGTGTAGTAAAATACATTTGCAAGACAGATTTGTTATTCAAACTATGCATCAGTGACTCAGTGTGTGCATATAGTAAATCATTTCAGTGAAGAGGTATTATCTTGTCATGGCACTCTAGAATACAGTTGCACTGAATATCACATAATAACAACATTCATACTATTTTTTTCTTTTTCACCTTTTCTTTTTCACCTACTGTACAACAAATTTTATTCTTCAGCTCACTGGCATCTGTTTCCAGTCCTTGAAAAAAAAAGTGTAACCTCACTCAAGGGGCAGATGAAGATGGACACAAAATTTTATATTGCTTTCTCTTTTACAGAGTTTTTGATTAATCAATCAGGACTGAATTATCAGGGCACACATATCATTTTTGTTATGTTTTTTATTCTTATCGTGCATTTCAGAGGGATAGTTCCTAATAAACAAACAAGTGTTATTTCTTTGAATGTAACTATCTATTTTTTCTCCACTAAGCACTCTTAAAAAGAGAAGCAGACCTGTGGAAGTTTCTGTAAAGGTACTTTGATTAATTCATTCAGCAGATCAGCATAGCAAGTTTAAAAGGAAACTTCTCCTGTAACTGCTGAAATTACAAGGCTTTGTGTGGAGATGTTTTTGAAGGTTACATATCTGAAAAAGAAAGAAAATCATATTCAAGGCTTCCCAAAATGTCCAAGTGTGTCTATAACTTTGCAATGAATATGGTAACAGTAAAAAATTGAAGAAATTAATTTTAAACTAAGACATTTGCTATTGCCCAATAATACTCAATATTTTTCCTACATCCAGGAAAGATCATTTTGGTTTGAGCTTCAAATCATATAATGTTTATTTCCTGTTTTATTAATTTCATAATATCATCTCAGAATAGCAATGTACTACGTGCTCAGAACAGCAACACAATGTTTACATACGTACCTTAAATAAATTTAAACTCTTCAAAGAAACAATCTATTTCTTCCCACTGACAATAAAAAAAATGCAGACAACTGGCTCCAATATAAAATGACTATATTCAGTCAGACGACTAATTGTGGGTCAGGATCCTGGGAGCTGGCCCTCCAGCTTCTGTGGCATGAGAAGCTTCTTAGCAAAATATAATAGTGGGCATGCATTCACCTTATTCAAAGAAAACAAAAGCATGTAACAAATCCATGTGTATATTATTAATCTTTTGAAAGTACATGATAAGTGCTGTTGATATGTCACAAAAAAGCAACACATCTAACACCTGCTGCTCTTGGTGCTTCAACTAATTGTTCTGTTAGCAGACTGCTGCTGACTTCAAAGACTGGTGATTACCCAGCTAGTGATGGGAAGGCTCAGCAGAGGGAAGGAGAATAGTGGGGGTTTAAGCAATTAGCAAATGTTTTCTCGGTTACCAAAGAGGGTGAGAGCAGTATCTGAAGATTGCATTGCATTATATTACATTACATTGTTTTTTAAATTATGACTAGCAGTGCTGTTCTTACCATGCTTTTGTGGGTTTGTTTTTTGGGTTGATAGTTTGGTTTGGATTTTTTTAGCAGCCAGTAAAATGCTAATTCTCATTGTCTTTTTGGCAAAGTCACAGGTACATGTGTTAAAGCTGCTGTTTATCACCCTGCTAACATTTGATTAACTTAAAACTTTACTGAGTATTTGCATTTTTTAAAAAACTGATCAAGATGTGATTTGGCAACTCATGAAGCAGAAAGAAAATTCTGGTAAAAAAAAAAAAAAAAAAAAAAAGAAAAATCAATAGAAGTCTTTAAATACCTAGAGAAAAAACCTAGGCCTGTCTGTTTACATTGGACAGTAAAGCAAGAATAGACAACTGATCTGAAAGGTTACTGTAGATTTCAAAAGCTGAGAAGAGCCAAAGCACAGTTTTAGGATATAAGGTGTTTTTTGGTTTTTGTTGGGGTTTTGTGGTTTTTTGGTTTTTTTTTTTTGTTTGGTTGGGTTTTTTGTTTGTTTTGGTTTTGTGTTTTTTTTTTTTTTAATGCAGACAGGATTTAACTGCTAGGTTTTGACTTGAGTGTAACACCTTGTGAACATTAGACTATATCAGAGAAGTGCTTCAGCTCTTCTTCCTTGAGCTTCCCTTGATTGGAAACCCAGGAAAAGTGTTCCTGTTGCTACTAACACCATCAAACTGAAAGCAAATATTTGATCAAATCTCCAAATATTCTCAAGTCATTGTTTTCTAAAATGTCATACCACTCCTACAGTATCTGATATTCCTGCAGTACGCTATGTATATTTTATTCTACACTTCAGGAAACCATAACTGCCTTTGCTTTAATCCTGTCCTCCTGAAAAACAACTGCCAAAACTTTGACTGAGTTTTGAGTGCTCAGGCATTTTCTTAATTCAGACTCCAGCAAAGTGGAAGTAAACTGTGAACACAGAATGATAAGAGGTGATGGGAATAAAGAAAAAACAGTATACAAATAGAGCCTTTCCTGGTTTTACTTAACAGAAACTGGGTGACAGCTATAATGGCAATGGTATCATCTATTTCCTCCCTCATCTGATTGCAGTAACTTTTAGATTCCTGGAAAAAATCCCAAGCAGTAGTAGGAACATTTCAGTGGGAGAGATGAAGGCAGTGATAGCAGTGTAGTTCAGCAACTGAATTCTTGTCCACATGAGAAATAATGTGTTCAGCAAGTCCCTGTCCAGTTAAAATGTTTCTGCTAGAACAACTCCAGACATGCTCATTTTTCAGAAGATTTTTGTATGTTAGGAAAATTTCCCATTCTATTAATTCTATTTGAATACAAGTCTATTTGCTCTTCAAATATTATCAATACAAAAATTTTGAAATAGGACTTTCCTTTTGCCATCATTGGAGATACCTTCAGGACTCCACTTCTTCAAAGGTAGAGCAGAACACAAGGCCTTGTAGTCTCAGTAAGCAGAGAAAAGTAGGAAAAAGAAAAAGGGAAAAATTGGTCATAAGAACAAATTTCAGGTTAAAACTTCATTTTGTAAATAAAAAGTTTTGTCAGTTTAGGGGGAAAATAGATCTCATTATCTAAATAAATGAAGTTCAGATATACTATCCATGAGATAAATGCATGAGGGAATGAAGGAGTTAAAAAAATCTTCTGTATATTATTTTTTGCTATGTCATGATAAAAGCTGTTGGACAAGAAATGTGGAGATGCATAAGCTGGTTTTGAGACAGTACTATAAATTAAAGGATTGTAGAATTTATTTCCAGTGCTGTCAGGCAGCAAAACTGATGTTAAGAAACATGCTCTTTTTTTTTTGCTTTTTTTTTTTTTTTTTGCCAGTTTTGAAACAATTAAATTCTCAATTGTTAATGAAAGTGTGTAAATAATGTGGCTTAGTATAAATTTGCTGTACAAAATCAAAGGCAAAAAAATCAGTTATCACTGAATGTTATTGGAGCTAGGATAAATAATGTGATAACGTTCTCCAAAAAACACTCAAAATACAAACTCAAGGAATAATTGATTCAATATTTTCAATTAGTCTTGACCTTATAATTTAACTTTAAAACATGATTGTGTAGCAAGACTCTTTCCACTAACTTATTGCATATTGCATATTGCATATTGCATTGCCTATTATTTGAAAGGAAACATTAAGGTAGTGTGGATTTGTGCAAAGGCACTTCCCTTAGGATCATATTTAGCTTCAATTACAGAATCACAGAATGGTTGGAATTAGAAGATGTTGGGATTCTAGAGGACTTTCTGTGAGAGAATGGACATGTGAGCAATCCTGCATGAGAACAAGATTGGTAAGAGCCTCAGCCGAGCAAGAATGCGATAAGGATGTGACCCTGAATGAGGGGGGAGAAACTCGACGAGACAAACAACCCCCGGAAGGGGTTGGCATGTAAGAGGAAGTTACACGAGGCAGTAAGCCTGGCAAGGCTGATGGGGCACTTTTTATCCAACCATAAGAAGGTTTAAAGCGCGGGCTAAGTTAACTGTCCAGTCTTGAGGACTTGTATTGCATGTTACTCCCGTGTGCGGGAGAACATTATAAAAGGGCTTTCTTAGTTGTAATAGTTGTAATAAACTAGTTCTTAGTTGTAATAAACGAGTTGTAATAAACGACTTGCTTGATCACACTGGTCTTGTGTGTGTTCAGTTCTCCTGCAAGAAGATATCTCTGGAGATCATCTGGTCTAACCCCTTCTTGCTCAAGCAGGGCCACCTAGAGCCAATTGCCCAGGACCTTCTCCAGGCATCCCCAAGAATGTAGACTCCACAACCACCCTGGACAATCTGTCAGTGCCCAGTCACCCTCACTGGATGCAAAAGTGTTTCCTAATATTCAGAAATAGCCTCCTGCCGTTCATTTTGTTCTCATTGTCTCTTTTATGACTCTTTTAAATGTTTAAATACAATAATTTGGGACAGGATCAAAGGAAGAAAAATCCCTCAAAATTACAGTATCTGTTACTCTTCTCAAACAAGTATTAATTAATCATTCTTTTTATACAATATTTCTACCCTTTTCGCCAGCTTTTGGAGGTTTTTTTTGTTTCAGATTATCTGCTGAAATGAAATTCTGAACCTTGCCAGGCTAGATAATCTTTGCATGAATTTAGATTCAGATGTTATCAATTCCAAGCATATTCCAACCATATTTCCCTGATGTTTGATGAGACAAAAGAGGTTTTAGTATGTCCCTAATGTAACTCCAGTGACGTCAGTAGAGTTACAGAAAGGATCAGTTTAATCCATTTAACAATATTACCTAAATTAAAACAGAAATTAACAAAAAAAAAAAAAAAAAAGGTTTATGTTAGCAACTCATAAAAACTCTATGCAAAGTAGACATTTAAGAGCAATAATGTGACTGAAATAAATGCATCTGATAAATCTGAACTTTTGCTAAAATCTTTATCTAACATTTATGCCAAGAGTACTAGAGTATTGGATGAAACAAGTGCAAGTAGAAACAGATGCAGATGGCTCTTTCTGGGACTTGAGATGAATTGTAAATGAAATCTGAAACATTCTTTCTAAGGTGGCTACTTTTGCACCTATTCTTGGATTTGACCACTGAAGTAACATTAAAAATTGTTATTTATGTGAGTTTCTCGAGCCCACCATTTTAAGTGTATGTATTTTGAAGAGAAAATGTCTAATATTTTATTCCCCTGACTACCTGAGACAAAAGATGATGGGAAGCTCCTGATAAATACATGTTTTTATAATAATATCATTCCTTTCAGTTGGCTCCAACACTATTTTCACAGATTACAGATATCAGTAAAGAAATCTAAATTATCTATTTAAATTAAGTAGAGTTTTTTCCTAGAGCTTTCAGCGAGAAACATCAAGTAGTCATATGAGTAAGAGAGCATAGAAAGGAAAGAAATTTAAGCAGCCTAGGAAAAAAGGGCAATTCATCTTTTTTTTTTTTTTTTTTTTTTTTTTTTTCTTAATGCTTCATTGAGTTGCACAGTTCCTGTAGTGCCACCTCATTTGCAAAAACCTATTTATGCCATGGTTAATATAAGAGGAATACCTCTAACCATGTAACAGAAACATGTCTACCAAATGATTGGCATATCTATTGAAATGTACATGTACATTTAAATTTATTATTTTAATGCTGCTTTTTTTTTTTTTTCCTTCTATTTTAACACTGTGAAATAGTGACAGTCAGGAAAGATGAAATGTCCTTTTCCTGTCTTGTCCGTAAGAGTCCAATTCCCAGCTCTTGGAGTCAACCACAAAATACAGCACAAACAAAGGAAAAGTGAAAATTTTACAAACATTTTAAAGTAGTGTCTTCTTTGTGGATTTTACATTGAATTAGAAACTCTGGTTACTCATCTCCCTAAAAAACTTAGTCTTAATGAGTATTCAGAATTGTTACCACAGAGAACATGAACATGACAGGCAGTCAAAATCCCGCCCTCAGAGAAATGGACACACTTTATCTGGCAGAGGCTGGGACTGGAAGTTGCATGCAGATCCTGTGTTTCTTGTTATTGCTGCAGTGCTGTGAGCGCCACAAGCAGTATAACAGGAAACAGAATGTATGTCTCTCAGTTACATTAGAAGCAGCTGTTCTCATTTTAGCTCCCTCCATAAACCTGCTGCATGTAGATACATGCTATACACACAGTGGAATTATTTCTCCTTTTCTTATGAAAAAGCCGAAAATAAATACAAATTATTCTCATCCTTTTTTCTCCCCCCTTGTTAAAGAGGATAAAAAATTTAATCTTATTCTTCAAGTAGCATAACTGAGCTCTCCTGAGGCAGAGTAGAGAGCCCACAGCACATCATAGAGGTTAATCAATGCCAGTCAGGAGCAAAGCTGAGCCTTGCAGCCCTTGCCGAGCTGTGCACTACCTTTCCTTTGCTCAGTTACTAGACAGCAGTCACTAACTGCCTAGACCAAATCATTCTTGCAATCACACATAACATTTTCAACACCTACGCCTTTATCATAATTGTAAATAACTTCCCTCTCTTTTCAATTCTCTCCTGACATTTAGCATTACCAGAAAATAACAGCAAGATAACACTGTTTTTTTTTTTTTCCTAGAAAGGTAACTTGCTTTTAGCAGAACTTTTTTCAAACTTCCAGAGCAGTAGTCTTGTTTCTCCTGTGTTTTGTATAATATATTGACTCCTTCAATGGGATGAAATAATACTTCATTTTTGCTTCTAATCCTTTTTTCTTTGTCAGTATTTTCCTGTGCTGTTCCTGACTAAGGAAGCAGAAAGATTTGCAGACACTTTGGATAGAAGTCAAAAGTAAGAGGAAATATTTATAGCTGAAAACACATTATTTTAGGAAACCTCACACAGAGAATGGGTAAAAGGATAGAACTTTCCAAGAAGATTAGTGACACAATTTTTCCAAATCTAGAAAATGAAGTGCCATTTTCAGGAACGATGTGAACAAGTTTCCCAAGATCCCTCAAAAAGAATCTTTTGTTGTTCTCATCACCCCATTCTTGTGAATGTTCTTCCTTGATGGGGTCAGTGGAAGCACACATCAGAGGAAGCCTCCAGAGCCCTACAGAGGGACCAAAGATGAGTGGGAGATATATCCCTTACAGTTCCTTTGAAGCACAGCTTATGTAAGAGAGTCCTTCCTTGAGGAAGGAATAGGAAACTTGCCCTTCATAATAGCCTGCTGTACCCACACTGCAGTATTATACAAACTGGTATGGCGTCCTTCCATCACATATGTCTGCTCTGATATTGTATATAATGCTGTTAAGCACCGGTAGTCTGGCATGTCTGATATCCTGGTAATTGTTGTGTCTCCAGGGCCTCCATGGAGGCCAAATGAGTAGGCACTCTCTAGTTAAAATCCTTAGAAGAACTTTGATTTTGTATCTGAACATAAAATTCCTGAGTCTGAGTTCACAGCTATAAAAGCCTATAGTTTCCAGGCAGATTCCTTAGAGAAATCTGTCTTTCACGACCTATAATTGGATATTTTCTTTTTCTGGAAAATTAAAACCATTTGCTTATAAGAAGGCTCTGCAGAACCTTCATTTTGCAAGCAAGTATGCTGACTGACAGAAAAATTGTATCAGTTCCTTAAGATGATATGGGAAGTGTCTTTATCTGGCTTTAAATGTAACACAGATTTCTGGTTCCTTGCTGAAATCATATCAACTTCCTTTCATAAGAAAGGAGTTAATCTATGCTAAGCAAATATGCTGAAATGGCATCTTTGGGTGATGCTGCTCTGTATGCCTTTAGTAAGAAATATATGTCATCTCGTTTAATAGCTTTGCCTGCTTGATACACCTGATACATGCACATAAATCTCCTAGATTTTCTGTATGGGAAGACCTTTTTTTTTTTTTTTTTTTTACTCTGGTGGATATTGAGCCATTCAGAGGAACATGGTTGCAAAAGAGACTAAGAACTCGGTGTGATCAGGAAATTAAAGATTTCAGACTGTGAAACAAAAAAAAATTTTTTTTTTCCTGTAAAATACATAATATGTGTCCCACAGCAGTCTGTGACATGAGTAACTTTTCTTATTGGCTATACAATCCACATAGTTTATCCTGGTTTAAGTATTTTTAGTTAAAAGTGTGTATGTAAGTGAAGAACATTGACTATTATACAGAAATCTGCTATATAATTGACTGTGCAGCTTTAATAAAAAGATGCTTAAACTGTTTCAAACGGGAAAAGACAGGGTCATGGATTTTGCAGGTACTAGAGTGCTCGAAGGAAGCACTGAGGGTCAGGGCATCAAGGCATTTCAAAATGAAAAATGAATTGTTCCATGCCAAATGAACAACACGGCACTGACGCTGATCCACATAAAGAAGTATCTTTGGTGCAGCTTTGCACAGTCTCCCCAGGCTCTGGATAATCCAAAGAGTAGTTTACTTTGTGCTCACAGACAGGATGAAAAGAAGTATTGGGTTGAAAAAGTCCACAGTAAAAATGTAGATGGCATAGCACAGCAGTTTATATACATTACTGATATTGCTGCTCTCATCTTTGTGAGAGCTCAGGAAAACTACTCTGAATGAAGCCTGGATTCACAATGTCCCATCTGGGGTTCCAATGATTTTTTAATGATACTTGGAAATTCTGCTGCACAGTCAAAGGTAATACCTACTACCGAAGACAAATGGGAACAGTAGTGATTCTGCTGCTGGGGTGCCTGCCTTTAGTGGTGACAAATGGTAGAAATGACCTGTGCTGTACCATAATGACAAGGCACTGCATCATCCCTGAATTATTTTGTTAACTTTGGAGGGAAAGCCTGCTGTCTTTCATCCAGAATTGATCTGTGTGATGCAAAAAAAATGAGCCTGCTGATAACAAAATGCAATACCTCAAAAAAATATCAGGTAGGTAATAAAGATCCAGATTTTGCAACACAAACCTGTTTGAAGGTCTGGAAGAGGCAGCCTGTAGGAGAGGAATGTTTGGTCATTGGAGTGATAGAAAGAGGATGGATTTTGACAGTAGCTAGCAAAGATGTTTTCTGTGATGCTTTTTTTTTATCTTGATTCTATTCATAAGGTTAAAGGGCTAAATCCAACCCCATTTCTGCATAGTTTGAACAGTGAAAGAAAAAAATACCGTCTTTTAGTGTCTTCCCTAATTCTAACAAAGCAGGCTTTTGGGGAGTTTTAGCAACCTTATCCTCAAATCAGTTTTCTCGTGTATTTAAACTTCACAGTAGACTCTCTGCAAAGCCTGTTTCAAATTAAATCCTTTAAATCTTGTAAATGGGGAAAACATGAAAAGGTCTTAAGCAAGGAATGTGCTAATTAGAGTATAAAATAGAAACATGATTCAAGACACTTTAAGGAAGAGGAGGGAGAAAATTACTTAAGCACTATATCACTATGTTATGTCCCGGAATCCAAGAACAAGGAACAAGAGAATAAGTCTATTTAAAGACAAACAAATGATGCATATTTGGCCTTAAGATAGAAAAGAGCAATAGGTAGATTTAATGATAGAGGAATATGTTTCAGAAATATTTTCTTTTCTTATACATTATATATTCAATTATTTTTCCTTTATATTTTTGAAGGGATAAACTTAACTCTAAATTTTCTGACACATAGCTCTCACACCACACCTCTGGGCACTGCAAAAATATTTAGCAATGGCAAGTTCCTTGAATGTCTGTCACACTAAAGGTTGTTGTCCTTCCAAGAATCTATAGCATGATCTACTACTAAATTGAAAAGGCTTTATTGTAAATAGAGCCATAAATTGTGAATTTATGGAAAGACATATTTCTAGTCAAGGGAGTTGCCAAGTTTCTTTGCCAAGAAGGGAAGTAACATGCAGGGAGTAGCTGAGACTGCACTAAAGGTGGGTGTCACTCTGAGCTCCCATAAGATTGAGATAAGGTGGCTATTTTTTATCCTTTATGTAGACACAAGATCAAAGCAAAGTGTAGAAAGAACTCTTATGCTGCTGCATATAATCTTAGGAAGGAAGAAAACAAAAAACAGATTTTAACAGTTACCGTGTGGGATTGACACTTGCAGAAAAGAAAATGTCTTTGTTTTTTTGCTTCACTTTCAGTGGTTAGAATCTGATTCTTAATTTTATAAAAAAAAAAAAAAAGCCCCCAAAGAGAATAAGAAACTTTCTAAACCAAGTGGAATGGCTCAGTAAAGGAGATTGAGAAATATGAAAGGGTATGATAACAATTATTATAAGTATTTACCTGGCATATAGAATCAAGTTCCTCTCCAATCAGTTGTTAAATAATTATACAAAAATGAAACAACTTTCATGGAAGGAACTGTAGCAACTCCTCTGCAGAATGCCTGATCATCTAACAGGACAGTCATTAGAGTAGTTGAGGCTTGTTTCCAAGTTGGTAATTCAGTTCAGAGACAACTTAGGTCACTTGCATTTTAGGAGACAATCACGACTGTTAGGCTGTTAGTTATTCTGTGCTTTAAGCTGTGAGATATTCTCTCTCATTTTGACCAGGAAATTCCATTATGGAAGTAAAATCCTAGTCACAAAATCTGACATATTCTTGCAAATTTGCCAAATAGTGGCTCCAAGCAAGCAACATTTATAGTACCCAAAAAATGGTTTTCTGAAAATATCTGATTGCTTCTCATTGAGGTTTTCATCCTCCTTTTCTCTCAATGTCTTGGATATTCTTTGGAAGAAACTGACTCCATGAATTTGGTTAGAACCTGTGTTTTCCACTCTGATTTAAGTAAATTGTACCAGTGATAAGGCTATTCTCCTTCCCTCAAATCAAACTGTAGTATGGTTAGTAAAGGAGAAGCAGCCTGTGCTTTCTAATCCCTGTGCCCAAACAAAAGGTTGGGACTTCTCTTATATGCAAATTTCCCCATCTTTCTAAGATTATTAAATAAGTCAGAAAGTTAGAGGAAGATGTGAGGAAAGCAACAATTAAAATATTATCCATTCTGAGGAATGTAAGTGTTCACTCAAGACAACACACCCAAGACTTCTGGTGCCCAGAGAGAAAGAAAAGCTAACTGCAGCAAAACAGTTGGGACTAAATAATAGAAATAACTCACAGAACTTGAGAAGATCAAGAGGCCTGTGAAAGTCATTCAAAGGTGAGAGGCAACCACATCAGAACTGAACCAAAGCCTACCTCTCTAGAGCAGTCAGCACTTTTATCACAAAAGCTAATAATAAAAAATGTTAAATAGATCAGTACCATAATTCTGTGAATCAACTTCCCATCTAACTCTCCTACACCAAACCCATTTATGATAACCACAGTGTTTTCTCCCTAGTCATAACACATTACCTAACAGTCACATGTTCATAAGAGTGCTGTCTCAGCCCATGGACCTGGTAAAACCTTGCTGAGGACACCTAAATCATATGTTACCTTCCCCGGACTGCATCCCAAAGTCATTGAATGCGTTATCAATGAGGCTCAGGCTGCAATTCCATTTCATTTTTTTATATTGATGGAGTTTCAGCTCACGCACCCTTATATTTCATTTAACCAGGCAGCATAATATTAGAAAATGTAATTTCCTTTTCTGTATCCCCCATTTCACAGGTAAACCCCTCAACCCTTCCAAGAAACAAACAGACGAAGACAAATCAGACAGTGATCCCTAAAGAGCCTACAATTTTAGCTGAATAAGGCTGGATCTTATTGATTTCCACAAATATTACAAGAGGGTGCTTGGAAAGTTTAAACCAACAAAATCTTTTTTTGTCAGTGTAGATTCATAAATTCATACTAAATTTCCTAAAAGGCGTGACTACTGAACATAATCGTATCAGCTGTTTAATATTTTTCTGTTTCTAGAGACTGTATTTCTGACAGTCTTCACATTGAGCTTCAGGGATAATTTTGCATTAGACCTCCTTTTCACTAAATAAACCCATTGGTTCAGATGATTAGGTTCAGGATCTGTATTTGGTGTCCTTAGAAAGACCCGCTGTCATGGAGAGAAACAGCGTTGCCTCCTCCTCTTTCCACAGTTCAATAAAAATTCTAAATGAAAAACAATAACTAAGATTCTCCCATAAGTACTTGCTATTTTATTTGGTTTGAGAGGAAAAAAACAGAAGATTTGAATTTTCTTTATGTGCTAATTATATGTTGCTTTTAGTTTGTTCTCTTCACCAGACAAATGCAGATTATGCAACTATGTCTGTCAAGAAGCTGAGGGCAGTTAAACCTTCTCTCTCAATCTCATTTTTCCAAGGCAGGATTTTTTTTTATCCTTCTAATAACCCACACGGAACAACATGAATTTCTGTACATTAGTAGACACTTTCTTTCATGTTTGGATATATTAAAATGAAATCTGGACTTGTTTCAATTTAATTTGTTTTACAAATTGAATTTGCTTTTGACTTTGTAGCAAATGCACACCTTCTCCCATCTTTATCTTGTAGCTTTTGTATACAGTCCTCACAACTTTCTTCTTTGGAACAACCTTGCAATTTTCTAAAAATAATTTCCCTGCAGTTAATAATATTTCACTGAGAATTTCCCTCTGATCTTGAAGCATGTACATTTTAAAGTAAAAGAGTAGATTAAATAAATATGCAATTTACTTCATACTTCCTGTATGATATACCACCCAGTAATTTTTCCACTGCATAAAAATAAACCCATAACTATTAAATCTGGTTTTCATTCTAAGGTAAATTAAAATGCTCCATATTTAGGAGGACGGTAATGATTCTATTTTTTCCCCTTGTCTCCAATTTCTGAATCAACATGACATATATATTGGGGCTTACCAGATGCCAAAAGGGAAGAAGTGTGTGTGTGTGTGTGTGTGTGTGTTTATGTGCAGCTGGTGAGTAATGATTAATGATGATCATGATGATTACAGTCCTTGGTATTTTGGGGATTCTCACCTCCCTCTCAGATCTAGAATAGATAATAAATGCAGCACACAGCTGCACACTGCAATTTAGATGTCTTCTGCCTGCAGTTCTGTGATCAGTTTATCAAAGGCAGTTGTCTCTAAGTCCTGCAGACTTCTGTATGAAATTTGGGTGCTCAAAAAATATTTCACGTCTCAGGTTTCTCTATATTTTTCCCACACTGGACATTTACACTACTATTTGTTTATAAATATTAATTATTTTAGATTATCCCTTGATTAGAGACATTATGTAGTTTGTAATAGGTCTCCTAAAGATGTCTACAATAAGAAGTTGTTACAGATAAGCAAAAGAGCTTTGATTGCTGCAATGGCTGAAAAAGTCAGGTGGAAAAAGTAAGTTCAGACTCCTTCAGGCAAATGAGAGAATTAAATCTATCTCCCATGCCCATTAAACCATCATCTAGTTGATAAAAAATGGATGCAACTTCTTTCTCTATAGCAATTTTGAGTTATTTCCTAAACAGAAAATTCTGTAAAAAATATTGACTTCAAATATTTATCAGGTGTCATGTGAAAATAGTTCCAGAGTAACAGAAGAGGAATAACTTTTTTTTTTTTTCCAAATTTCCTATTACTGAAAATTCATTCAGTAGATCTACATTTCAGATATTTGACAGCTCAGCGTGTGCCATGCATACTAGGCAAAACAGCCGTCATCTGAGGACAGACTACTCTCCACTAAAACGAGTCCTGCAGAAATAAGTTGAAGTAACTGACTCATCTATAGTCCCTCCTCTCCAGTAGTTCAAAGCATTTGAGTTTTCCTCTATATGAAGAGACCATGCTGTTTCTATACGTGAAGAAATGAAACAAAAGGCAAAGTAAAGTTTAAGGGTTTTTTTTTTTTTAACACTTCAGTTATAATGACTGGTTCTCTTTCTCCTGATACCTGCTTGCTTTTTTTTTTTTTTTTTTTT
>NW_020799091.1:85826297-85833210 GCF_003259725.1 Athene cunicularia | reverse complement strand
TTTTTTTTTTTTTTTTTTTTTTGCCATCAATTTATTTCAGCAGTAGCAGATATAAAGAAATTTGCAAGCTGAGTATCCAACAGGTGAGATTTGGAGATATTTTGTCTGGATATTTCTACACAGAGTTAATTTTGTGTATACTTGCTCTGCAGCCCTGGAACAGTGCACATGTAATCCTGCCTTCCAGAAAGCTTCCCCACACAGCAAAGCCCAGAAGCCCAGGTCTCAGAAGCCACTACACCCCAGACTGACACCTTCTACTGGTATGAACAGAAGGCAGATTCTGCTATCTGCCTTAGCTCCCCTCTAATGGCAGAGGGAAAAGCCCTACTACTTAGAATTTTACTGATAACCACTTAACAAATAGTGAACTTCCTTACCAGTCTGTAACAGCAGCTCCAGGTCAGCACCATCATCTTCTCCAAGAGCTTGGTGTGATAATGAAACTCCTCAGAGTGGATGTTCATTAACTATCTGTATATTATCATCTTGATTCAGAAAAGTCTGTCATTGGTTACTGCAAGATATATTGCTTATGCTTGTAGTTAAGTGCAGTGTGCCTGTTATTACAATAGATAAATCTCCTGTTTCGCCACTAATATTGATACGATGAAAGATAAATCACTTTGAATACTTTTAAATACTCCAGCTTACATTATAATAGAATTAAATAATTTAAAAGTTTTGAAATCAAAAGCATTATTTTTCTTCCTGCATCAGTCACGTTGCCTTATTTATTTGGAGAAAACTAAATTAATTTTAAAAGTTTGCATACATCGGTGTTACAAAGTTTGGAAGATTCCTATCAAAATTAATGTAACATATCAACATAAATAAAAATGTGGACCTTTAATTCACATTTCTTCAAATAATATATAGGACACCTGTTGTGACTTGAGCCCAGAGGGCAAGTAAGCACAACACAGCCACTCACTCACTCCTTGCTCCTCAGGAATGGGAAGGAGAATATAAAACAAAATACTCCAGATCAAGATAAGATCAGGAAGGAATGATTCACCCAGTATGGTCACGGGCAAATACAGACTTCACTGGGAAAGGAAAAGAACATCAATTTAATCCAAACACCATCACCACCATCACTTAACAGAGTAGGACAGTGAGAAGTATAACCACATCTTAAAACCACCTCCCCTCACCCCTCCCTTCTTCCAAGATTCATTTTTGCTCCTAATTTCTCTACCTCTTCCCCACCAGAAGTGCAGGGGGACAGTGGATGGGTTTTGAGGTCAGTCTATTACCGGTTGTCTCTGCTGCTCCTTCCTCCTTAAAGGGAGGACTCCTCACACTCTTCTTTTTCTCCAGCATAGCATCCCTCTCATGGGAGAACAGTCCTCACAACCTTCTTCCAACATGAGTCTCTTCCTACAGGCTGCAGCTCTTCCCGAGCTGCTCTGGTGTCGGTCCTTCCCACACAGTAAACTACAAAAGAGGGGGCTTCCAACAAAGTCCCAGCCTTTTTCAGGTGCAATCACCTGCTCCAGTGTGGAGTCCTCCATGGGCTGCAGTTTAGCATCTGTTCCCCCAGTGATGTCCATGGGCTGCAGGGGGACAGCCTGCCCTCTCACTACAGGCTGCAGGGGGACCTCTGCTCCTACAAATCTCTTCCGTCTCCTCCTTTCTTCCACTGACCTCGCTGTTCGCACAGATGTTCTCCTCACAACTCCTCCTCACATTCACAGAATGACAGAATCATCTAGGTTGGAAAAGACCTTGAAGATCATCCAGTCCAACCATTTACCTAATATTGACAGTTCCCAACTACACCAGAACCCTAAGTGCTATGAAAACCCGACTCTTAAACACCTCCAGGGATGGGAACTCCACCACCTCCCTGGGCAGCCCATTCCAACGCCTAACAACCTCTTCTGTAGAGAAATGCTTCCTAATAGCCAGTCTTAACCTTTTCTGGTGTACCTTGAGGCCATTCCCTCTTGTCCTATCACTTGTTACTTGGTTCAAGAGACTCATCCCCAGCTCTCTGCCACCTCCTTTCAGGTAGCTGTAGAGGGCCATGAGGTCTCCCCTCAGCCTCCTCTTCTCCAGACTAAACAACCCCAGTTCCCTCAGCCGCTCCCCGTACGACCTGTGCTCCAGACCCTGCACCAGCTCCGTTGCCCTTCTCTGGACACGCTCGAGTCATTCAATGTCCTTTTTGTAGTGAGGGGCCCAAAACTGAACACAGGAATCGAGGTGCGGTCTCACCAGTGCCGAGTACAAGGACAAGATCACTTTGCTGTAAATTCCCACAACTCCTTCCATGTTCCCCTTCTTAAATATGTTATCACAGAGGCTCAGTCACTGTCGCTAACTGACTTGGCCTGGATGCAGAGGTGGGTCTGACTTGGAGCCAGGGGAGCTTCAAGAAGCTTCTCTCAGTGGGCCACCGCTGTAACTCCCTTCCCTGCTACTAAAAATCCTGCCACACACACAAACCGAACACAACACCATAGAGCTGTTGTATAGTATATCAATCTCATTTACCTTTTATTTTATATATGTCTCAATCTGCCAGATTCAAGGGATCACAGTCCCTTCGATTTAGTACTTGATAGTCCTTTCTTAGGCTCTTATAGTTGCCACATGTATCTTCAGGCTCTGAAAGAAATGTTTTCATTTTGCCAACAGAATGAGCTGGCTGATCGGATCAACAGAAATAGAGTGTCCTGTAATAGCTTAAATGAAATGTAATTTACTCATTCATTCATAGAAATAAAAGTCTTAGAGAAAGAAGGATCATTAATTTTTGAATTATTAAAAATTAATTAACTTGATACTTCTATTGTTATATATGAACATGTTCTTCGACTACAATGGAAAATAATGAGAGAACAATATGTAATTTTCAAGAACAGAGTCATAAGAATAAAGCTTGCATTTCTAGAAAACTATGTTAAAGAGAATGATTAAAAGCTTATGGGCTACAGAAACACAGGTGAAAAGGACAGGTAAAATACCAGTACACAGAGAGAAAAAAACAAGTTTCAGGTTTCCTTGTAGCTATTATTTCACATTACATAGTAAGAGGAAAGAATCTGTTATTCATAAACATTGGAGCTTTCCTTGGAGTGATTATAACTTTTAAATACAATTTGCAGCTTTCTTTCCTTCTTTTATCTGTAAAAGTGGTAATAACCTTAAGAATTTATTCATACTTCTAGACATTTATATTTTTTTCAAATCATATCCCTTCTACCTAGTGTATCTCATGGGAATGTTGAGTATTACAGCTGTATACTACTGTGAAAAAAGATGACACATATACTCATTTACTGTAGGAAAGTATCTCTACTCCAAACAAATGAAACTTAGAATTGCAGAATATATGTCCACAATAAAAAGGAAAAGAAAAATTATTCTAAGTTATCTGCACATCCATGGAAAGCAATAAGCCCTTCAGAGGTGCTCTAGATACTGTAGGAATTCTAAGGATAATAGTGCCCTTGGAAACAGTACTGGAGAAATGGCAAATGCAACTATAAAAGTAATAAATGGTGGTGGTGGGGAAGTCAGTAGAGTTTTAATCTAATAGTTATAGAGCAAATCCAACAAAGTTAAAGCCAGAAGATCTAACTCCATCCACAGTGTCTTCAATGTGATATTTGTCATGAGTAATGATCAATTATTAAAGGCATAGGCTATGAATATATTTCTTGTTATGAACATATGGGCCTGACTTACCAGTCTATCATATCAGTTTTTCTCAGTTATAATTCCACCCCTTTCAGTAGATTCAGATTGATTTATGAGTGGTATATCACAGTAGTATGTCAGTAAGCCTAACCATTCTCCTAAATTAGAACATGGTGAATTATTTCTCCCTCCCCAAAACAGACTAAATTTTGGATGTCCATTTATTATTTTATTCTGTTTGATCAAGTACTTACATAAATAAGAATATGGCAGAGGGATCTGAGTGGGGTGGTTATTATTATTTTTTATTGCCATCAATCCCAACCTACCTTTACAAAATCACAGAACAGCTGGGGTTGGAAGGGACCTCTGGAGGTCACCTGGTCTAACTCTTCCTGCTCAAGCAGGTTCACCAAGAGCTGGATCTCCAGGACTACTCCAGACAGCATTTGAATATCTCCAAGAATGTAGACTCCACAACCTCTTTGGACAGCCTGTTCTAGGTCACACGGAAAGATATTACAAATATCACACTGAACTTGTGTCGCGTCCAGCTCAGACAAGAGGGACAAGTGACTCAGATTTACAAATCCCCAATTGAGTGGACAACAGGTCTCCAAGTCCAAGCATTTATTAACTACCCACAATGTACTAATTGAACACACAATAATTGGCTAAGTATATAGCAAGTTGTGGCAAGCAATACCATACACCTTGCATTTCTTAATGGAAAAGGGAAAAGAGGGAGATAGAAGGAATGGGGGAATACAGATCACCGGTCTGGGTTCCTGCGCTGATCCCGCCGGCAAGGGTTCCACGAGGCCGCTGTCTTTTTCACTGGCATCAGTCTTCTTCGCTTCACTGCTTTCTCCAGGCAGCCGGGGATGTGGGGGTGTGTGTGTGTGTGTGTGTGTGTCAGAGAGAGCTCCCTTTATTCCCTCCCCTTGATTTATACCCACTTTCTTTGGGTCCTTCCCCTAGGTCGACCCACATACTTACGTATCCCATGTACAGGGAGGGGTAAGGTTTCATGGGATGATGTAATCAGCATGATCATGACAGCCTTCGTTAGCATATTGAGGGGTGTCAACTTTAATATGCATTTCATGGATAATGAAGCAAAGTTCATTCACCGGACACATGGCCCTTGAAATCTGCCCAGGTGCCCCAGGGCAGAGCCGTCCTGTCTCCACAGGGCTCTCTCCCCCAGATACATCGGGCAGCATTATCAGCTTCGGCCTCCACAGAAAGCACCCTGTGACTCATGGTTTTGTCTTGCGAGTGTTTGAGGCAAATCTTCAATCAGCCTCAACTTTTGCTTTCCCAGGCTGTTTGTCTTTGTTTCTCACAGGCCTGGTTGCTCGTCTCTCACAACTTGTGGGCAACCAGTACCTTCTGCTATCTCTGATGTTACTGATTAAGTTTTAGTGGTAAGAAGTCAATAGGTTAAAAAAAAAAAAAAATCAAAGTGACCAGTAAGGAGTTTAGTTCACCTGAAATTACCATTTGAAACTCTTTAGCCACAAACTTCTTCATTTTAAATTTCCAGTGAGAAAGCACAGATAAAAGAGCTAGATAAAGTTCCTCTTGTATCAAACCTTTCCATTTCCATTCTATCAAAGTAATTCAAATCAGATATCTTATGATTTTCTTTTCCCACACTGAAAGGATTTTGGTAGCAATCAGAAAAGTGCGTGAGATAATGTGAAATAGAAAATAACTCTCCTTTTTTTCAAACAGTCAACTCTTTGCTTTACTTCTAAAATTCCAAAAAGGCAACTAATCTGATATTGTTGCTATGAAAGCAAAAGAAGATAATTCATACTGAAAATCTGAAAATTGTGATTTCTGAAAGAATTATCACTCCTTAATATTTCAAAAATATTTCATAATTTTAAAAAATGTTCAAAAATCTAATTTTTTGTAATTTCTTTACCTCTTTCTTTTGTTTCTTCTTATGAAGAGAGCATCTGAGCAAAGACAAGGTCTTGAAAATGAATTATTTTCACTTTTCTTCAGTGGAGAACATAGTTTAAAGGTTAAGAAAATGCTGTAATTGTGGAAAAAAAACCCCACCCGGATTTTAGATTTGATTTTCCACTTAAAAGATTATCCAGTCTCTTTGAAATGAACCTAGATAATCTATCAGACAAATCTAATCAAATCATGCTAATTTCTGTGGTCAGGCACTAAATTAAACTTTGTAATAGCTGATTCTAACTCCCCAGATTACTTGACTAATCTTAATTTTGGCATAAATCTAGATCAAGATTCACACTTACAAGAAGTTGTTGCTGGGCTGCTGATAAATAAATTTTCCCTGTTATAAAATCAGCTTGCCTATTTATGCATTAAGGTAGTTGGCACCGAGCAGTTCTGATCACTTCCCATAGCCTGTATTACTTGGGACAAAACGACTCTTGGTTTGTGAGGCTCCTGAAAGTGCAGGAAGCAGCAGAACACCTTTCCTCCTGTACGTGGCCTGCTAGATGTAGGTAGTTGTCAGGTTACAGACTCCCAGAAAGCAATGATCCTTGTTATCATGCTGTCTATGATAGTATATATTAAGAATATCTTTCTTCAGACCAACACACATCTGGGAAAAGCCTTTGAATCTTACAATCCTTTCTTTATATCTACACCGGTATTCTTTTTTTTCTCTTTTCTTTTCTTTTCTTTTCTTTTCTTTTCTTTTCTTTTCTTTTCTTTTCTTTTCTTTTCTTTTCTTTTCTTTTCTTTTCTTTTCTTTTCTTTTCTTTTCTTTTCTTTTCTTTTCTTTTCTTTTCTTTTCTTTTCTTTTCTTTTCTTTTCTTTTCTTTTCTTTTCTTTTCTTTTCTTTTCTTTTCTTTTCTTTTCTTTTCTTTTCTTTTCTTTTCTTTTCTTTTCTTTTCTTTTCTTTTCTTTTCTTTTCTTTTCTTTTCTTTTCTTTTCTTTTCTTTTCTTTTCTTTTCTTTTCTTTTCTTTTCTTTTCTTTTCTTTTCTTTTCTTTTCTTTTCTTTTCTTTTCTTTTCTTTTCTTTTCTTTTCTTTTCTTTTCTTTTCTTTTCTTTTCTTTTCTTTTCTTTTCTTTTCTTTTCTTTTCTTTTCTTTTCTTTTCTTTTCTTTTCTTTTCTTTTCTTTTCTTTTCTTTTCTTTTCTTTTCTTTTCTTTTCTTTTCTTTTCTTTTCTTTTCTTTTCTTTTCTTTTCTTTTCTTTTCTTTTCTTTTCTTTTCTTTTCTTTTCTTTTCTTTTCTTTTCTTTTCTTTTCTTTTCTTTTCTTTTCT
>NW_020799091.1:85792109-85826247 GCF_003259725.1 Athene cunicularia | reverse complement strand
AAAAAAAAAAAAAAAAAAAAAAAAAAAACAAAACCAGACTGGGGACTCTTCACAGCTTTGGAGAGAAACTATTGCTGAATTTAGGAAGAGATGTGGGCCAGCAGCAGATGCCTTACTACAGAAGAAGGTTCTTTTCACAAATAGGATCTCAGTTCACCCTTCCTTGTCACTTCTGAGCTTTATGGACACTGAGAAATCCCCCTGTTCATGGGATATGGGCACCCCAGCTCTGACACTGAAGCGTTTTGCCTCCTAGTAGCTTACCAGAATATCCTTGAGGTCAGGACATACTGGCGTATCAATTAACTTCTGCTTTTCAAAAAGGTAAAAAATTTTCCAATCTGAGTAGAATTATCCTGCTTATTCTGGGCTGAATGGGTACCAGCGAACCTCCTGTCAGCGTGCAGCAGGTATGAGCTGTCTGATGCTGTTGGGGAGGGGATAGGTGGGGCCATGGGACAGGATGGTGCAAGGACCTTACTCCATGGGTCCCGAGGCAACCAGAAGAGCAAGGCCAGTGACAAGAGGCTGTGGTCACTCTGCAAGTCTGTCATGATGAGGCAGGTCCATGATCAGGCTAAAAATGTAAAGTCAGCAGGTCAGACTCCAGGAGGTATGAGACCAGGCACAGAGTACAGCTGAAATTTTGCAGGAACTCCCAAGCAAAGAGAGGGAGCCTCTGCTGAGGGTTCTGCCCAATTTTCCTCACAGTATTTCACTGATAGGCAAACCTTCTCAAACAGATATCTCCTATCAGAAAGCTGCCTTGGACAGAGACAACATTTCCCTCTGGGACCTCTCCTCCCAAGTAGAGAAGCTAGAGGTGGTATCTTATATCTCCAACAACATTGAGTAACACCACTTTACAGTTCTTCCTGAACTCAGACATTCAGGGAGAGCTGACTTCAGGTGGCACTGCAAAGTATTTCCAGCCAGCTCATCAGGAGCTGTGAGAGGCAGGGGCTAAGCGGGTCTGATCCTGGGAACATCTGCAGAAATTAGGATTTCTTTCGAAACTGGTAATGTCCAGAAGAAAAAATCTGGTAATTGTTGCTGGTTTGAGCACTGAATTAATATCTCTACATAAATTTGTGTGTGTGCATTCTCTCTCACACAAGAGCACAGAGTACTTTTATGAAGAGTTGAACCATTTTGGATTTGTCCCTCTATGAAGATCGTTCATATTTTAAAGGTTACTTTAAAAACTATAAAAGAAAATAATGTACCTAATTTTTGAAATTCATAGTTATTCTTAAAATACAGGAAAGTTTTATCGATTAGATTTAAGGCATTTCTGTTGAGAGAAAAAAGATTGCACACTAAGAAATAAAATTAATTTTTTTTCTTCCTTCTTTATTTAATCAAAGTCTTTATTTTTTCTGTTGAAATAAGGCCTAAACACACTTTAATTCTGAACACACTATATTAACAAAATAATAATCAGAAAATCTTTAGTTTCCATAGTTTGAGGCTGGGGATGAGGGTAGTTTGTAAAATGGCCCTCTTTATTTTAAGTTTCCTCTCCCAGTCCAGTAGTTTTTTGACATTTTTCTTATTTTCTTGAAGAATATAAATTCATTAGTCTTCCCCAGAAGGATTTTTTAAAATTGTTGTTAATTTTTTGATTTTTTTAAATTGTTATTTGATTTCAAAAGCTTAGCTGGATATTTCAATAACCCCAGATACAATATGTATCAGAGATAAATGTAACAAACGACATACTGAAAATTTTCTTCTCTGTTTTTCAGTCTTTTAAACATTTGTAACAGTGTAATTTAAAAATATAGTCTTTTACACACACACACACACACACACACACACACACACACACACTTCATATTTTTATTTAGGGATTGTGTTTGGTGTCTGGAAAAACATAATAAAAAGAAAAACATCCATAAAAACTTCTGAAATAAACAGAACATTAGTTAACTAATGTTTCGAATTTTCTAGCAGGAAATTATAAAATGAACCTTTGATGCTACATCGTATCAATTTAACATAATTAGAATAGCTGACGACAGAAAATCTCATATAAATAGCAGAATACCAATCACTTTAAGACTCCAGCTAAAGGAGTCTTCATATTCCTCAGATGTACATTCCTAGTTAATTAAGAAAAATAGGTCTCTCTTCCAAAAATACTATTGCCACCTTTCTTTCTCTCCCTAAACATATGAAGAACAGTGAGTTCTGTGAAGCTAATAGGTACTACAAAAGAATAAATTCCATTCTTCATTCCTTACTATCTCTTTTAGACCACTCTATGTATTGTGGCCTACAGACTCTAAATCTATCCAAGAATAGCTTGTAGTTCAAATCACATGCCAACCCAGTGGAGTAATATATACATATGTTTATCTCCTATGCACAATATTTTTTAGTTACCCAGACCTTGTGCTTGAACTTACCGTGCTGCCTCCCTAGAGGTGGCTGTAGACTGTAGGTGGGTGAAGCTGCCAAGCTAAAAGAGTTTTGTTTAATTTACTGTAGCCATAAACCAAAAGGAATAAAAGCATGTGTAGAGGGTCCACATTCTGCAGTCACCTCATATGAACCTCTCCAGTGTACTCAGCAGAGAGAAAAGTGTCTTCATTCAGTGAGAAAGACAGACACACAGGCTTTGTGCTGCCAGATCCTTGGCCATGACTGTATTATAATGGAACACTTACTCTGATCTTATTCAGCTCATCTTAGTCAACTACAAGGGAGTTTTTAATCATGAACTCCATAAATCTAGATGTCTGCACTGAACATATACAAACACAATGTGTATTCTTTCCTTTTCAGGACTTGAGCTAAGTTGAGAAGAACTGAAAAGAAACGAGAAGAGATCTACTATATGACAGAGGTGTCAGAGTCCAACACCCTCTGACCAGGTTTTTCAGATGTTCCACATCTTGGAAGTTGTTTAATGTTTAATACCAAATTTACATTCTTAAAGTATTTGACCTTGCATGGGATTTAGCAGAGTGATACAGCCATCATGATACAAGTACAGCACCTAAATCACAAATGCAGCACTCGGAGCATAGCAATTGCACTATGAAGTTGACTTGCAATACAAACATAATTCTCATTACCAGCTTCTGTGATATGCTCACTGCCATGACACCAGGCATCCCCAGTAGCCAGAAAGGAATACACAGGTTGAAATCAGCTCAGGACTGGTACCTGGAGTTCCTCCTATTTGATTTTTTTTTTTTTTTTTTTAGACTCTGTCTTGAGCTGAGCCATGATACACACCCCAGTGATACTCTGGATAACTTAGGAAGAAATATACTTGCATGTTTTTTTTTAATAACTCAGAAATGTGTCAGGTGGTACCCAAATCCAGTGTGCTTTGTAGCCCAGAGAACTCCTTGTCCCACAGCAATCTCTCAGGCCTGGGTTCTTCCCAGCCTGGCCCAGCCAACAACAGCAGCTGCTGCAGCAGTCCTCTGGTCCTCCAGCAAACAGCATGTGTGCGTGTTCCCGATCGACAACTCACACTACACAAAATATATATACATATTTACGTTACTACTGACCACACACATCAATATGAATAGACAGACTCAGCACATACATGAACAGAAACAGCACCAATAACCTCAATCCTGTTCCCCACTGATCCAGATGTATAATGTGGTTTCTTCCCCAGCAGCTGGGCTCAGACACAGGGTCTCTCCATGAACACCCCAGCCCCTTGTCCTCTCCAGCTGCTGGGACCTGCCTCATGATCCTCCATGACCACAGCCCCACTCCAGCTGCTGGTGCAAATTCCCTTGCACAGATGTACACACAAGCAGATCTCACCCCTTGGGACCCCTAGAACCAATGGTCTCCCCAGCAGCTGTCCAGGAGTCCCTCAGTCCCCAACAGCCAACTTCCCTCTGACCTTGCCCATAGAGACATACCTGGCTCCCAGGCCAATTCACTGACTTGCTGGCTAGTCCAGCTTGATCTAGCACTAACACACTCACTTGCACAACCGCACTCACTCCAGGTGCTGCACCATGGAAACATGGATGTCTGGCCCCTGCTCTGACTCTGGTGGCTGGCGTTTCACAGAATCACAGAATCATCTAGGTTGGAAAAGACCTTGAAGATCACTTAGTCCAACCATTAACCTAATATTGACCGTTCTCAACTACACCACATCCCTAAGCTCTATGTCAGCCCCACTGAAACACTTCCAGGGATGGGGACTCCAATGTCCTTCATTCTGGTCTCTCCAGCTCCTGGCACCCAGGCATAACTCTCCAGCTCACCATCCCAGCCCTGCTGCTGACACCAGATCCTTGCTCATTCCATTTGCTGTTACCACAAAATGATCCCTCTGACTCATGGTCTGATGTCAGTTGCTGGCACTTAGACCTTGTCATGGTTTAACTCCAGCCAGCAACTTAGCACCACACAGCCTCTTTGCTCACTCCTCTCCCCTCCCAGTGGGATGGAGAGGAGAATAGAAAAAAAGTAAAACTCATGGGTTGAGATAAAAACACTTTAATAAGTAAAATATAAAATAAAATAAAATAAAATAAAATAAAATAAAATAAAATAAAATAAAATAAAATAAAACAAAATAAAATAAAATAAAATAAAATAAAATAAAATAAAATAAAATAAAATAAAATAAAATAAAATAAAATAATAAAATTAAAATAATAAAATAAAATAAAATAAAATATTTTTAATGAGAAGGAATATAATAAAAAGAGATAAATAAAACCCAAGAAAAGATAAGTGATGCAAAGTGCAATTGCTCACCACTTGCTGACTGGTGCCCAAGCAGTGATCCACCTCTCAGCCAACTCCCCAATATATATACTGAGCAAGATGTCATATGGTATGGAATATCCCTTTTGCTAGTTCAGGTCAGGTATCCTGGCCATTCTCCCTTCCAGGTTCTTGTACACCTGCTCACTGGCAGAGCATGGGATACTGCAAAGTCCTTATTTTAGGACAAGCACTACTTAGAAACAAGTAAAACATCAGTATGTCATCAACATTATTCTCACACTAAATCCAAAACACAGAACTGTACCAGCTACTAGGAAGAAAATTAACTCCATCCCAGCCAAAACCAGGACAGACTTCTATAAATAAAAATGCACGCAAAATAGAGAGCGCCATGCCTGGGAGGTGTTGGACATGGAGTTTCATAAGACAGGACAGAATGCTGTGATCAGGTCCAGACAAGTGTAATGATCTGCCCTTACTTACTAGCAACTGGCCCTTTTTATCCACTTTTCCCTCTTTTCCTGTGCTGTTCCTTCCCAAATCACCTAAATCCCTCTCCTTCCCCAGCCTCAGTTCTCCCCTAAGCATCGCGTAAATCTTTTGTAATCCCAAAATGTTTATCCTCTTCATCCCCAAATGTCCATACCCCTGAGCAACCACCCTTCTCAGTCTGAAAGGTGATCCAGTGTTGACTCATCTTGACAGGTTTCAGTGCTGGACACTGGGGCTGAGGCTCTGCTGGGGCAGACCTGAGAGGTGCCCAAACAGAGTCTCCCTTCCTATGCATCTGTAATTTGGGTTACCCCCTGACTGCCATTGTGCCTCTGGGCTTCTCTGGGCATGTGAAGATGGACCTTAGATGGGATGAAGACACCTTGGATAGGCCTGGGAGTAGCTGGGCAGGGAAAGATTTGGGCACTTCCCTGAAACTTCCCTAAGTTTTCAGCCCCTTTGCAAGAAAAACATTGTTATTTTTGTAAGTATCAAAGCAGCATATTTCACCTAGAAGTTGTTCCCAGAAAAGATTGAATGCTTTCTCTATTGGTCTCTTTTTAATTTTTTTTTTCTCCTGTAAAAATAAATAAGAAAATTTTAGCACAATTAAGTTTTGCTAAGGATAAAAGCATCTGAAAGCAACGTAGAGGCAAGCCACTAAAGTAACAGGCTGTTTTAAGCCTTCTGTTCTATAACTTCTGGATGTCAACTTTTATACTATTAAAATCAATGTATGATTTTAAGTAAAAAATTATCAAATACCGTGATCACAGACAGCTGTAGAAAATCACCCATAAATGGAAGAGTATGTGAAAAGCACAATATATTTGCATGATATGTTTGCACAGCTGTTTTTTTTTTCAGTGTATTCATCTACAGCAGTCTACTGCAGCTAGCCCCAAATGACAAAAATGAACTGTCATCTTTTTTAAGCCAACAGATAAGTTTAAAATACAACTTACTAAGTTTTAATGTCTCTCAACTTGGTCATCTGATATTTGCTGAGAGCTAATATTTGCAAATGAACCTGCTAATGAACAAAAATGTGTCACCTGCTCTTGTCCACTAGATTTTCGGTAAGCTAAGTAGACCATAATGACTTTGAAAGCAGACTTACAGTAGAATCTTTGATAGTTTTGGTTCCATTACATTTGAAACATACTTGCAAAGCAAGAGCTTTTTGTCTGTGGTCCAAAGGGAAAGATACAGTAAATTAATTTTATTTCCTATATCACTTGCAGTCTCTTTTAGTCAGCTGGCTAACACCTATTACTACAAATCATTACAAATTTAGCTATGAGAGGCAGGTAAGCAAATAGAATTTAGGAGAGGCTGAGGTAACAAAATTTATAAAAAAATACAGATTGCTTTCATACATTGCTATGAATACGCATGAATATTGAGTCTTACCACATTATCTGCAAAATATACTCTACTTGATGCATAGGAACTGCTCTTTGCTGCACACTAAATTAATCTAAGCTTTGCTGTATGATAGTTATATCCCTCTAACAGAGGACTGAAGAGACTGGCATGTGAATAAATTGAGAGAATATTTCGTGAGCAGAAACACTGAACATCATCCAGAACATCAGTTATGATGATGTTAAAAGACAGACCAACATCAGTTCCTCACTTTTGGAATTTTTTTAAAGTGTAGGCTATTGACAGTAAGGTTTATTTTCCATGTAGGTAAAGTTAAGCATGTCTTTGCTATAGCATACCATTACCAAACATTGGGGTCTCCAAAGGCTTATGTCTGGTATGCTTTATATTACAAAGGGCTAGTACCAGAGAGACTTCAGAAAGAATACTTATGGCTGCATATTTCATATTGCTTGATGAAATACTGCAGGAAAAGCAAAAAAGCGAAAGTGTGAAGATTTGAAGATGGAGTCAGTCATGCACTTAATAGTAACATATGATAACAAAATTCCGGTCACTGTCAAATATCATTGTAGGGTGTAATTGCTGAAACCATGAGATATAAAACTTGCTTTTGGCTTCCCTGCTAATATTCACTCACCCACCAAACTGCAGGTAACCCTTATATGCTTTACTTTATATTCATCTACTGAAAAAAATCAGATTACAAATATCTGATCTGACTTCTTCTCAGGATAAGAATTTTCTCAACACAGAAAAGAAGAAAAGAAATCTTTAATACTGCATGTCTCCCACAGCTGAGCTCCTGCTGAGAAACTGTATTATACTAAGTCAGTCAGGTTATATAAATCATGCTATGTGAACAAATATGAAATGATGTTTCAAGCTGTAGCAGAATGACCCCGATCATCACCATTTTCAGACATACCTCATTCTTACATAGTGTTTAATTTAGTCACGAAACCTTAGTACTTAAATTTTAAAAAGAAAAAAACAAAACCCCGAAACCAAACCACCACTGAGGATAATTAAGCATTGGTACAAGCTGCCCAGAGAGACTGTGCAGTCTCTGTCTTTAGCGGTTTTCAAGCCCCTACTGGATACAGCCTTGAGGAATCTGATCAGACCTCCCAGCTCACCTTCTTTGATCAGGAGGTTGGACTAAAAATCCCCTGAGGTCCCTTCCAACCTGAATTACTTGGGGACTGTATGTGGAAAATTTAAGACTATGAGTGAAATACTTTCAGTGGTTCAAAGAAAGAAAACCTCTCTATTGCTTTTGGAGTTTTTTATAGTTATGTAAAATATTTTGACATAGACAAATTCCAAAAAAGCATCTGTATGAAAGAAAATGGGCTGCAACATTGTCAGCAATGATTTGGCTAAAATTTATTTTCTACTAAACAAGGTTTTGTACTATCCTGGTGCTAGAGAATAAAATAAAAATCTAGACCTGAGCATCTTACTGGCTGAACACTTTGTGATGCAGGTTCTCTATTTAGCCAATAGTTTAGCACATTTTTATATAATCATGGTTGAATATTCAGACCAAAATATTATCAGACTACAGTAATATTTCTTGAGCCCAGGAAAGAATTAAAAATTAAATACTAGGGGGAAAAAAAAAAAAAAAAAAAAAAAAAAAAAAAAAAAAAAAAAATTAGTTTCTAGGTTAGAGATTTAGGAATAAAATGTATCCGATGAACCATTGTAGTTTGTTGCTGTTTCAGGCAGGTAAGCAAAATGCTAAATTTAAATTTTAATGAAAAGAAGCAGTGGAATATTTTCTACTTACTGAGCTAAGGCCAAAAATGCAAGTTATTAATACACTGAAAAATCTGAGTGAAATATCCCTTTCTGAACTAGTAGTAACACAGTTTGACTCTGTAAATACCACAGCACAGACATGGAATGCAGGAGCATGAAATGTTTATTCTTTCCATTCTGGAGAACACTTATCTAAGATGATGTTATTGAATTAATAAAACGCAGGTTTTGATATCAGAAAATTACAACAGCAACTAATTTTTATTCTATTCAGAATTCACCTTATATTTGGCTGTGAGAATAATGAGATTTGAGCTCCCATAAGAACATTCAGAAACAACCTCTTCAAGTTCTTTCAGGCATTATTAGCAAATAAAAATTGTTCGAGTGTATCACAAAGCTGAAAGCATATGAGTCTGACTCCAAGGACTCTTTCACAAGTTGCTTGGTGTGTGTGCAGGATATTCTGAGAACTGATTCATCTCTAAAGTAGCTGGAAAACTTCCCCCTAATTTCAACAAAGGATGACTGCCTTTATAAGATTCCACTTATTGTTGGCAAAAAATAAATAGTCTCAGGTTTCTTGTTCAATTAAAAAAAAACAAACAACAAGAAAAAAAAAAAACAACCCACATGTTTAATATTTTCAAACTTCAGCAAGATTAATCTTAAGGCAGAGCTCCTACAGCTGTGTAGATCTACTCTAATAAACCTACTCACAGTTTGTATGCAGGCAGGAATTGAAACAGTGTTTCTGTGGAATTGAATTCCTGCTTCCTAAGTGAAGAATTTTCAACATTTAAGAACAAATGCAGCACTGCAATAAATAAAGAAAATTATGGCCCAGAGCATGCAAGTGATACATAACAGATCAGATACTAACTGCTTAATAAAATTCTATTTATATGAAAAAAAATAATTACCATAAAAAGATTAGATACTTTTCATTGAAGTCTGAATCTGAATGTTAATTCTAAAAATATTCAAAACAAAATATCAAAGAAAATAATGATTTAGCCCGGTGAATCATAAATATGGATAGTTCTGCTGCTGAATGTCATTATGTTTCTGGAACTAACTAAGCTCCTAACTGACATTTTTTATGCACAAAATAACTAAGGCATGTAATGATTTTAAAGTGTGTCCATAAACCCCATTGACTTCAGTGGTATTTTGAGATATGTGTAATGTTAAACACACACTGAGCAGTTCTCCTGAACATGGATGTTTTCTAGTAATGAAGTCTAAGAGGATTTTAATAACTTCGGGTTTATTGATTTAATGGAAAGTAACTATAATTTTATCTGGTTATAAATAGTATCTGGATTAACAGGGCCATAAAAGAAACAATAAATTTAAGGAACTCTGAAATCCTTAAAAAAAAACCCAAGTACTTGAAACAAAGAAAAACCAACCACAAGCCCTTTTTAAAACCGACTTGTGCCCTGGGGAATCTTCCTACTGTTTGTAATGAGAAGTGTTTTGTATTTTATTGAATAATTAAAAGTAAAAAGAATTCTAAATAATTAATTCAAAGAATAACAGAAGACTTTTTAATGCTGAAAAAAGAGGTGGGAAATTCTAGGAAAAATCATGAGAAAAAGTGTGTGTTTTTCAATGACAACTGTTTCAAAAAAAAACCCCACTTAATTATAGTTAGAAGACCATGACAATACATGCATGCTTTTACATCACCTTTTTCCCTTGGAATCAATTTGTGCATGTACTCATGTTTTTAATAGTGATCTAGAGAAACTCTATAATTGCATTTCATAATACATCAAAATTATGTCAGGCCAGAAAATTCTGAGAATTTTAGCTTTATGCTCACATTTTTCTCTTGTTCATGTTTATGTAGACATTTATGTTATTGGTTACAGATCAAGACAGCTGTTCAGATATGCTAGTGCAGATATGTATTTGAAGAGTACTCAATGTTCTGTATTTATCTGAGAAATGTCCCACTTCTTATTTCAATAGTCCAGATAAGATTAGAAACCATTGACTTGATTCAGATGACCTGTGCCATACATAAACCAAAAACATATCATGTGCTCAGAGGTAAGAGTAGTGAGAATAGTACAAGAACAATTCATTATTAGAAGCAAATTTATTAAATATTGCTAACTAGTAAAAATAATCAATGCATAAACCCAAATATTTTTGATTTATGATTTTAATAGAAATAAAATATTTGTAAATTATTTTTAATCAAGATCACGTCATCGTTTTGATTTAGAAGATAGCTTACCTCAACCCTTATATCAATAGAGTAGGGTAGGCAATAAAAGATAATAATGGAATAGGAATTATATGCCAGTTTACTTCAATCAATTTTGTACTGAGAAAAAGATGAAGAGCACTGTATCCTGAGGAAACATTCAAGTACTAGTTAACTTAAAGCTTGTAGTTCTTGAATTAAAATATGTTGTATTTCACAAGAACAATCAAGTGACTTACAGTTTTATACATTGCTTTTTTGGGGTAGATAGAGGAAAATAAACATGAAATAAAAATGTTCTTTAAACAGTTTTAATTATTTACCAATATGAACTGAGCACCTTAATTTCAAATTTTAGATGTTCTGTGGTATTGTCAATAGGTAGGCTATTAGATATCATTTTGCTTGATAATATAATTTCATTTTTAGTCACATGAACTTTATACTAATACAGTTACATTATATTTTTATATTTTCTTGTTTGAAGTAAGGCAAACGAACATATCCAGTCTTAACAGGTATTGTCAGAAGTTCAATTATGTAATAATTCTGAAGTATCTGATTTTACACCTTATTCTCATTGCAAAGTTTCTTGTTGGTTGTGTTTTTACATTGTTGCCTGTAATTCTAGGCTTCATGAATTTTCAAAAACTAAGTTTTGGTTAGCTGACTTGCACTGAAGTGTAAGAGGAACAAATAGGGAGGGAGTTTTAGTCTATCATTCATGGAGAAGATACTGCTTCACATGTTATTTTACTGTTGTATTTGTTTAGTGTAAGACTTGTGCATCTTGCTCCACTGGGCATAGCTAATAAATACATCAAGTTTAGGTTGTTCCACAGCTTATTAATTCCTCTTCCTGGCATCTGGCAGCCACTGGACAGAGCAGCTGTTATTTCTCTCGAATGGTTAAAAGTGTAAGAGATAGTTCAGCCTCAGCAATCCTTGGGTTACTTTGCTTACAACTTCCTCTTTGCCACACACACACAAAGTGAGAGAAGATGCTCTTATTCTTGGTAACTCTTTTGTGTTTACCATAATGTAAGTTGTCTGTTAAAAATTTAAAAAAAAAAAAAAAATCTAATACGCTATTGCTCTTGTGTAAAAATATTAAGCACAGCATGTTGGGGTTCAGAGAAAATGTCAGTTATTGCTAATGATGCCTAATGGAAAAGAGATGATTAGTCAGAATACACATGGTGTAATCATGGGTGCGGCAACAACTAAAACTGTC
Source organism: Athene cunicularia (assembly GCF_003259725.1). Classification (NCBI taxonomy): domain Eukaryota; kingdom Metazoa; phylum Chordata; class Aves; order Strigiformes; family Strigidae; genus Athene; species Athene cunicularia. The sequence continues at coordinate 85,814,419 of NW_020799091.1, read as the reverse complement.
AGCTTAAGTTAAACTGTGACAGTTTGTGACACTGAAACTATCAAAAACTATTCAGATACAAAAGTTGTGTTTCAATTCTTCCCACTTGCAAAGGAAAACATGCAAAATATTTTCACAGAGACTAAAATTTCATAACCTCTGAGACCTCATGATAAAGTTAAAAGTTTTGTTCTCCAATATAATACGGAGAGATCATCATGAACGATTACATGCCACAGTTGGTCCAGTTTGCCTTAAAAAACTAATGCATAAACTTGCATCCTGCATGACAGGCATTGATGTTTTAGAACAAATTTCTAAAGCTGAAATTATTCTTGGTTCTTAATAAAATCCACTGTAAATTGGATGCTAGACCCAGACAAGATTTTTGTTTTGAAATATCTATGATGGATTTTTTTCCATCTTCAAATGCAATTGAACTTTCAAAATTCCTGTGAGAAGAGAGAGCTTGCAACATCATATTCATAGTTCTTCAGTCTCTGAGATTAAGAAAAGTGTGTTTACTATTTTAGAGATTATTGCTATCTAATCTGTCATACGTTTCCAGTGCTTTTGAATTCTTTTTTATATGACAAACTAACCTAAACCACTCCAACAGTGTATCTGAATGAAGAGATAGAAGTATATCTGAAAAGTTCACAAAGTCATTAAAATAACACTTTTTCCTTTTTCAGGACCATACTGAGGTGATGATATGCATGAGTTTTAATCTAATTAATAGGAGTGGCAGCTCCGTAAGTAAGATAAGCAATGCATGAATATGCAAAAATCTTACTAAAATAATTTAATGTCCCTGATGACTTGTGTTTTTGTCTGATGCAGAGTTTTCCCTTGGCAGCTTCCCAACACATTTTGTATCCACACTGAAAGATGTTGAAAGGACAAAGATCTGCTGATTCAACCAGTATTTTGTTAATCAAGTAATAGTTTTAGCTGTACTTAGCAATGAAACTAATTACAAAGTCCCTATCAACCTCCTTACTTAGACATCACTACACACAGGCCTGAGCATACAGGAAGTATCACCGCTTTTTACGTAAACTATGGTTTTTGCAGTTACAGATATGCCATCTGCAAGTTAAAGAATAGATCACATGTTCAGCAGTACGCTTTCCTGGTGTAAGATTTCTGTTGGACAGGTTCACAAGGATAATCACATTCTCCACCTTTTTAGCAGTTTCAATTAACAGGAAATTTGTTGTAATATGCTTCTGTAAGTTTTCAGTCATCCTCAAAAACAAGTGAGAAGGATGTAAACGATTTTACCAGTTACAAATTCTCCATTCCTCAGCAGTTGCAAGCCAAAGATAAACAGGTTTTTTACAGGTGGTATAGCCAGAATGCTTTACCATGAAACTGTTTCCTACAGGTGGCATAATCAGAATGGTTACTCTATTAAATTGCTATTCAATAGAAAATTCAGTTTTCAGATGAACACGTGTATGGAAAGATTTCCACAAAAATTTTAACATCAGACTTCTATCTACAAAAGGGAGAAGAGCTTGAAAGCTAGAAAGTTCTCCAGGAGGGCATAGTGGTTGGAACTTATCAAAATGGAGATTCAATTTGGAAAATTCCCATTAGTCTCCACAAGAGGCAGAGAATTTTTCAGGCAGGAAAGCTATGATAGCCTCCATAGGTCAGCACTTTTGTTTCCACCCAAGAAACATCAGTTAGACTATGCAGATCATGGAGCTATTCAAATGTAATAAACACTTTGTTTGTTTATTTGTTTTTAACTATGCAGCCTTCTGATTTCAGCTACAGCTGAAAATGTGAAGCTGTTGTCACTAAAGTGATCATGAAGAGTACAATAGGGTATTCTGAATTTAACCAGTTCTGCAATGACTCAAGCAGCAACAGTTTTACTAAGAAAAAAGTTCTTAGCTTCTGGCTTAGACAAGCTGTATTTTTGATTACAAACGTAATTTTATTTTAAGAGCATTTAAAGACACCAAAATGAACAAAACCTGTTATATGTTGCTCTCACTTAAAATAAGAAAAGATTTTACTATTAACATTTCAAGCCACTAAACTCATTATTTTTGTAAAACAAGAAATTCTAACATCCACAATGGGACAATTCAGATCTGTTGGACACATGACCAGTAGGCTGCCACAAATTAATTCATCTGGGAAGTGAATGAATTAGCATAATGAATAAGGGGTTTATAGGCAATACATGTACCTAATTATAATGAAAAAATATACGTGGCTGTTAAACCGGACAAAAATACCAAAGGCACTGTTCTTACTAGTTTCATATGTGGAAATCAGCATTTGTCAAGAATAAATATATATTTATTTCTGAATCTATATCAATAATTAAGCTTTATTTTATGATTGCCAGCTTAGTTTATATCCATTTTTTGTATCAGGAGCAGCTAATTAATAATTTAGTTGTAACATATAGATTAGAATACCATAATGATTTATGAGTTATGAAAGCTATTAAAGAACAAGATCATTGCTACAAAAGGGAATAAACTAGTTGTCACACTAAAAGTAGAAATGTCTGTCTCACTGACTGAGAAATAGAACAGTCTTTAAGATGACACAGAGCATTGTCAGCAGGAATTAATACATTTATATTTTCATTTATACCTACAATAAAATTCTCTTGCCCTGGTAGCAGCCTTTTGCAGATTGGAGATGGATGAAGGCAATTATGAGACAAATTGTTATCCAATACTTAAGTTAAGCCTTTGTTGTAACTCCCTCAGAGTTAAAACACTCTGTTCACCAGATTCTTGTATATATTTCTATGTTTCCTCTTTTTATGGGATTGGAGCTTGATAACTAAAGATACACAAGTTCTCTGCTGAGGTGCTCAAAGCTTGCTTTTTTTTTTTTCATGAGTCCATCAAACTGAAATATTTTTTAAAATTTCTATCAGGAATATTCTGGAAATCTCCCATTATCGGACCATTTCTGGAAATACCAGGATGTTGCAGGATTTTTTCTTAAATGTTTTCACTCAATAGACGACTTTTTTGAAATTCTTTGTTACAAAAGAGAAAGATTTCTTATTTTGTCTAATTAAACTTAGGGCTCAAGGTCTCACTGTGCTACTGTTCCTCTTAGACAAGAAGAGAGTTCTGAGACCCCTCTCTTTTGTATGTGCACTTTTTTTGAGAGGAGTAGCAATGTCATCTCTACATTTAACCCAAAATGATAGAATCCTTTCATGTGCAAAGTTGCACTTTGTGCACAGAGCAGAGGAATTTTTTTGGATGTTTAGGAATAACTTAATCTCTGGTACATATGAAAAATTTGTCTCCTTGAATCAGTAGGATGCAAGTCAGGAAATCTTTTTCTTCCTCAGTGTCTTTGGAACACCTAATAGGCAAAACCAAAGTTAAAAAAAAAAAATCCATGCACATGTCAAATATGTTCAGAAGCTTTTAAACTTACACTTAGCAACTCATCTCTTCTTCAGAGCGGAAAAGGGGAACAGGAATATTACTGCTGATGAAAACAAAGTTATAGTGCATCAGTTGTGTAGGTCAGTTATAGATACTGATAATTGTGAAGATTTTGTTGAAATTTATTATGACAAATAATAAACAGTTCTCTGTGTGTCTTAAGATGGCGTGTTGAACAAAGCCATAGTTTATGGCTGTTGAAACAGAAAGAAGAAAATTAGTTTCATTACACTTTAAACTGAGGCTCTGGAAAGTTTTACATAGAAATGAGACAGCTCCCCATGTTAGCAGTGCTGCTGTTGTGCAGCAAATAGCACATTCTGATAATGATACATTTTATTAACTTTATTTTCTTAGATTATCTTCTGCATATAGGCAAATATATTTTTAGCTAATCAGATCCTTATTTTCTTTAAAGGAAAGCCACTCTATGAGATTGCATTTAGGGAGAAAATAAAAGCATTTAGTAGGAAACCATTCTCATTGCTGCAGATTATTAATGTTGAAGTTGTGAGCTTCTTATCAGGAGATCTTCCTGCTTTAATGACCAGACTATTATTAATTTTGGCACATATAAATCAGCATTAACTTTCTACAGCAATGTTTGCTTCCTGGTTTCCTAAAGGGCTGTTTTCCTTTTTATGGTATACTCAAAGAATTGAGATAAAATGGAATCCGGGGCAGGGGACTACAGAGGTGGCCCCCTGTGAGAAGCTTCTCAAAGCTCCCCCATCTCCAAGTTGGACCTTGTCACCTCTGTGACAAAGCTGAGCCAATTAGCTGTGCCTCTGCAATAATATATTTTAGAAAGGGAATCTGGGAGAAGTTAGAGTTGTGAGGAGGAGTTGCGAGGACGATGTCTATGCAAACACCAAAGTCAGTGGAAGAAAGGAGGAAGCGGGGGAGTGTGCTGGAGCAGTGACACACCTCACCCCCGCAGACCGTGGTAAGACAGCAGATGCCCACTCTCCACCACCAATGGAGGTCCATGGTGGAGCAGACGCCAACTTGCACCCTGTAAAGGACCCCACACCGAAGGAGGTGACTGTGCCCAAAGAAGGCCGGGACTCTGTCAGAAGAAGCCCCTGTTGTTGCAGTTTGTCGCTGGGAGGATTACAACATGAGGGGTGGGGGACCCATGCTGGAGTATCTCATAGAATACTGCAGTCTGTGGGATGGAGAAAGTTTATGGAAGACCATCTACTGTGAAAGGGGGAACCATGCTGGAGCAGGAGAAGAATGTAAGAAGCCCGTCCTCCAAGTAGAAAGAAGCAGCAGGGCTGACTGTACCCCCCATTCCCTGCCCCCTGCACTGCTGAATGGGAGGAGATACATAAATTGGGAGCAAAGCTGAGCCCAGGAACTAGAAAGGGGTGAGGGAAGGTGTTTATAAGATGTAGTAATGCTTCTCACAGTCCTACTTTGACTATTGTGTCATTCTAAGGGTCCAGATTAAATTGATGTTCTTTTTTTCTTCCCCTAACAAATCTGTCTTTTGCCCATGACCATAATGGATGAATCAGCCCTCCCTGTCTTTATCTTGATTCCTGAGCCTTTCCTTTATTTTTCCTTTCCCAGCCCTGTGGGGGGAAGGGGGTAGTGAGTGGCTTTGTAGTGCTCAGTTGCTCTCTGAGCTCAAACCATGACAATAGTTAATGAAATTAAACATGTACAACCACTGATTTCTTAAAAACAATAAAATATGTTCAATATTTGTTGTGGGTTAACCTTTACTAACAGCCAAACATTCACCTGGGCAGTCGCTCACTCCACTTTGTATATTCTTGATTGCAAAATAATAGGTGGAATCAATGAATGAGAACAAATTTAGGTAGCCCTTTCCTACCTATTACATGTTTTTACCTTTCTTTGCTACATTTAGCAAATTGACAAGAAATCCTAGTTAGTTTCTTGTGACTATTTTTGTACCATTTAAAGTGCCTAAATTATTTCTTTTACTACATTAAATATTATATTATTTTACCATATTTATACTGTCATAAAGGGAAAAATATTATCACCTGCCATACCATAACCAGAAGTTTCAGATCAGCTGGAAGAGATAATATCTTTTATTTTTCTGATACCTCTGGAAAAAAAAAAAAAAAAAATCTCCTGTAAACATATATACCTATATTATTTCTGAAGAAGAAGTTGCAGTCTTCAAATTAAGAACATACTGAGAAAAAGGGAATGTGTGCCTGGAGTCTTATTTCCTTTTTCCAACTGTACTTGGACTAGTTCCTTAGATAACATGTGTCTTCTTACAAACCTTGGGCCATCACAATTACAGTACTGTTATCAAGAAATTTTACAGATTCTAAATGCAAATCAATTGTTATGATTTCTTAGTAACTTTAGAGAATAGCTGAGAACAAAGAGTAATGCCTAAGATTTTCTATTCCCAGAGAGACTGTGAAGAAACCCAAAGATTCATATGTATTTATTCTCCCTGTCTAAGAGGAAGATATTAAATTCTGCCATTCCATCCCAAATTCTGTCTTTCATGAACATACTGGCTGAAATCCAGTGCCTAGGGAGAAAGAGCTGAGGCTTAAAGGTCAGTTCACCAATTCCCTTCAAGAAAATAGGTTCTTGCTTTTACTTATTTTTTTCCTCTTGCCCAAGGAAAGCAAGCTCCACTCAAGAGAAAATAGTACTCTGGGGACCTCTGTAATTCCTATATATAAGACCAAAATACTCAGAGGACCTTTGTAGTTCTTGTATATAAGACCAAAATAAATGGGTGCACTATTCAACTGCTGTTTTCCATCAGTCAGAAAATGAAGTGCTATGGCTTGGAGGTTAGAAGTTTATTCAACAGTAACTCAGTTTGTGAGGGGTCTCACAAACTTCAAAGGGATTTCAGCAATGGCTCAATTCTACCACTTTTCTAAAAGAAGAAAGACCTTGATCTTATTCCCATTCAAGGCAAGAGGAAGGCCACAATAGGTGACTTTGGACTTTATATTAGGCTTACATTAAAGAAGAGTGCGAAGGGGTGATACAGGCCAAGAATAACAGCTCAAGGGACCTTTTAACTCGAATTTGACTTTGGTCAAAACACTGATACATTGGTATCATTACCCAACTAAAATACCTTTGCTTAGACACAAGACTATATGGCCTAAGTACATACAGCAATATGAAAAGTCTGACTAGACATAATAACTAATAACTGAATCTCTGTCCCACACAATGAAAATTGTGTAGTTAACATTTAACTTTAACTAGACTGGTAGAAAAGGAAGTATCCTACTTATAACAAGCCTTTTGCAGACTTTAGTGGTACTTGAGTGCAACATTACATTGTGGACCAGGGTTGGAATAAGTGAGCAAACCTTTGCAGAAAATGCAAAACCTCCCCAAGGGAATGAAAAGTGAGAAGAACCACCATCACAAAAGACAGCTGGTCAGCAGCAATGGGACCCCATAGGTGGTGGAGGGGAAGAAGATAAGGGGTGGGTTCTCTACAGCAATAGCTGAGGTAGCAAAACATTTTCTAATTATTGTTTGTTCATTCTTTTTAGTCTGGTTATCAGAAAATCTTTGGACAATGTTTTGGGTTTTTTTCTCCTAACATGAATCATTTTTAAAATACAAGTCATAAGCAGAAGTAGGGGTCCCCCAAGGATCCTGTGCTGTGCCTTTCTTAGGAGTCTTGGTGCCCAAGTAGTGTGTCAAGGTGCTGTGTAGGCAGTGGCTCCCTGGGGCCAAGACAATCGGGGACTCTTCATGTGGGGGACATCATGGCAGGGCCTGGCAGCCAGGGCCCATCTCACCCCTTAGCCAGGAACAGGTCAGCCAAGGGGCAGCGGGGCAGCCCCAACCAGGGACCTCCCTGTGGTCTGGGACATGGGCCTGTGGATGGGGCTGGGGGGGGCTGACATGGGGTCCTGGGCTATGGGCAAGGATGGGGGAGCCCCAGCAGGGCTGGGCAGGGACAGGCGTGCTGGTGGTGCCCTCAGGGCCCAGACATGGTGTAAAATATTTCTCCCTTGGAGGATAATTCTGAATTATGAAAATAATTTGTCATTGATAATATAATGGTATTAAATCCGTATTTAACTAGTATTTTTTCTTCTTTGCTATTGAGTATATTTTGAAACTTTTATTCATTCTTTCCATTTTATTTTATTTTACTAAGAATTTGGCATCCAATTTGGCCGCTCCAGTTAAAAAAATGTAAATAATAAATCTTTCTGTTTTGTTTCACCTTCAATCTCTAAATCAGTAACTGGAAAAGTATTAAATTTACATCTGAACAGACTACCTCTGTAATATACTAGTGATCATTTACAAAGGCATATGGAGAACTAATCCTTAGCCTTAGGAAAATCATACACAAACCCCAAAGAGTAATTTGGTAATAGAAAACACAGTTTTTAATTTGCCTTTCCAAAAGACTATCAGCTCCTGTCCATTCTGTAGGCTAAACAACAGATAACCAGGTTGCAAGAGGGGATTCTGTAACATCAACCCTCAGAGTCTGAGGCAGTTCTTCAGCTTGCATGGACTCTCTGTGGTACCTGCTGAGGATGAGCAGCCGAGTCCCCCAGGCAGTTCTAGGGTCCCAGAGGACCTTTAGGCTTAAAGAAGCACCACTAAAACATGTCGGTCTCCTGAGTGAATTCATTGTTCCTGTTTGCAGTCAAATTTCCAGTCTCTCTGTTCAGGATTACTGGTAATATTTACCAAGCCTCCAGCTAGGACCGCAGCTGACAGACTGCTGTCAGCACACCCCATCCATTACATGCTAAGTTCAATGTTTTTTGACTGCTGCTCTATTTTCTGCCCTTAAGTCCATAGTTTTATTCTGCTTGACCCCTCCAAAATCTGCTAGGCTGAACACAAAAGCCCAATAGCACACACAACAGGCAGACTTCACAAAACTCCTGCCTTGCTGTTGCTATAATGTCTATTCATCACTAGTCTTTGCTTCATAAATTCAGAGCTTTAAAAAATTGTATTTATGAAAAATGAAGTGTCAGCAGTACAAAGGTTCTTTCTGGGGAAAAAAAAAAAAAAAAAAGTCAATTGCTACCACAGGAAAAAAAATAAAAACAACAAAAAAACACACAAACAAACAAACAAACAACAAAAAAACAACAACAACAACAAAAAAACACCCAACCACCAAAGACCAAAACCAAACACAAAATCCCAGCATTTTCAAGGGGGCAAGCATCACTGCAAATGGTGCAAAGAGGTCAGTTTATATTAATCTCCTATGGTTAGCCAAAGCTGTATGTTATATGTTGAATTTCAATCTTAATTTAAAACTAAAACAAAGTCATTGGGGAATCAGTGGTCAGATATTAACGTATGAATTGACAGTGGTGTTGCTTATCTCAGAGACTGCTAATAGTGCAGGGTAACCCGGTGAATAGATGTGTCTTGTCCAAATGTCTTCCCACTCAGTGACCCAGAACATGCTAGAGATACCACAATCACATAGTGGCCCGTAATTAAGTCAGGTATTCAGATGAAATTTAACTCTAAAATATGATTTGTCCATATAAGTTTCTCTCTTAAAAATTACACATTTAATCATTTTCCCCAATGCAGTTCTTTGAAATATTATTATATTAATTATTTTATAACTGAAACTATTACATTAAATAACATATCTTTTCATTAACAAAATATGTAGAAAAGATAAAATACTCTGCAGTAAAAACTTCTGAAATAAAACACCGACTGAAGAAAAGTAGAGTGAACTCAAACATGAAACCAAGAAAAGGATTCCATTAGGATTTGGAAGAAGCTAGAATATCAAGTAAATGGGCAAAATATTCATTCTGGGAGTCTGCTTAATAAGGTCTTCTATTTCTAGTGTATCTTTAAGGGACTTTTTTAAAACTAAAACTTATACATTTTGTAATAAATAGCAGCTGATCAAAAAGCAAAACAAAAAAACCCCAAAGAGTATTTTCCTGCTTGGATAATGAAACTCTTACAAATTGAAATCTCAGTATAGCACAAAAAAGTTTCAAACACAAAGCTTTCCAAAACATGCTCTAGCAACTGAGAGATATAGGAATTTGGTTTGATACTTTGTTGGTAAAAATGTCAGGTGAGTTTATAGATGAGAGAACAGTCAGGTACCGAATAAAGCTTAATAAAAATGTTCATGAGCTATGCTTGCTTTGAAGATAAATTATTTTAGTTACTCTTATGATGGCATGACATACGAATTTTAAAAAGGGCCAGAGGATTTAAAGACTATCAGTAAAAAAAAACACTTCAAAATGTATGTTATTAATGATGTATTTTCAGTAACTTAATTAAAATAGCATGTAGATAATTCTTCATAGATTGCAGAGCCTTTGTCCAAACAGGTGATTGCAGAAAAAAAAGTTTAAAACAGATGTTCAGTAAAACATGTCATGTTCAACCTACCTAGATGCATTTACACATGAAGAACTGTGGCTTTGTTTTTCTAAGTTCTTGTTAGCATAACCCTACAACAAAAAAATGACCAAAATAAGCATCTTTGCTTCAGGTGATGTGACAGAATCATGATTTTGGTGACTGCAGACCTAAATACATATCTCGTTGTACTCATTTTACATCACTGGCTGCCCAATTTGGTTACCCTTCCTCATAGCGTTGACATTTATGATCATATCTTTATGGATGAATGAGAAATGAAAAATAGGTGTAAAGTTTCAGGAATTCAGGTGATCAGAGTGGCATAGATTGTGATATCTTATCTGCTTTATTCTCCTTGGGTTTTAGTCAGCTTTATAATTATTGTATATCAGCTGATAAGCAAGAACTAGAACATGGGGGTTTTCCTGGTAAATTAGTAATTATCAGAAAAAGTTAATCATTTCATTAATTCTTCAGGAAATGATCCAGACTACAGTTACTAGTGTTTCCATCACTTCTGCAACCTATTTGCCTTTTTCTTACCTGCCACCATCAACTTGCAGACTATGTTGAAGTAAGAGACATGTTCATGGTCAGGAATTGCTGCTGTAGCTCAGGAATTAAAGCACTATCGAAGTAGCAAACTGTAATTTTAGATTTAGTCTATAATATTGTGCTATGGTTGTAATTAGTAAATTACAACAGAGCTCTTATGGGAATCGCACAGTACAACCATATGATTACTGAATTTGTTCACTCATGATTAATATTATTACACTAAACATAAAAGGAAATGATTAATGATTTATCTGGAAATTGCTTTATACAGCTGATAATGGTGAAGGATAGAAGAGGGTAAGTTCATCTATGTGCTTGGAAACTAGTTTACATAGATCAGGGGAACCAGTATTGATTAATTTGCTAGAGAAATAAAACAAAAATAATTGTCCTTCAAGAATAGTAAATACATATCCATTATGTCACGTTATTTCCAATACTTTTACCACAATACTTACATATAAGGAAAAAAAAGCATTAATGTTTCCTTATATTCAGCTCTTGGATGTTGCAGCCTCCTAAGACATTTCATACACTAAATTTCTGGCTTGCGGTGGAAGCAAACAGCAAATGATAATGTGGTTTAGAAATAGGCTTGTCTATATATTAAATTACATTAAATTACATAACCAAACTGTTTTTCCAGTAATGGTTTGGCTTTCAAGCGTTTATACATTAAATAATAAGATGGGTACGTTTTGTATTATATGTCCCTAGCTAAATTGCTATAGTTTTAGAGGCCTTAGGACAAGGTGGTAAAAGTCATTACATCAAATTTGCATTGCATTTCTCATGAAAAAACAATGTCCTTATCTTTCACTTTTCGGCTGAAAGCTCTTTTAAGAGTAAAGTAGAGACTAGAGGTGAACTTAGTGTTCATCCTGATTAACATGTTAACCCACATTAAACTTACTGTAAAAGGTAGTCAGACCTGGTAGACTTTGGGACTCAGGGGAATTCTCCTTACTGGCCCTGCAGGGATGACTTTAGTTCCTCTCAGACCCAGGGGTGCAGAGACTTCCTGTGCCCAGGTCCAGCCAGCAGTGAGGTAAAGAACACATTCCTGATACACTCACACGTACGCATACACACACAGAGATCAGGATGCAAGCTCACTAGTGGTTTTGGATGCACACCCTCACTCTCTGGATTTATAGTCTGTGTTGGGTTTGTGTGTGGCCCAGGTTTTGGGAGTGGGAGAGGGGGCTACAGAGGTGGCTCCTGTGAGAAGCTTCTCAAAGCTCCCCCAGCTCCAAGCTGGACCAACCTCTGGCCAAGGCTGAGCCAGATAGCCATGGTGGCCATGCCTCTGTGATAAAGTATTTAAGAAGGGGAACCTAAGAGGAGGAGGAGTTGTGAGGGAGATACCTATGCAAACACCAAGGTCAGTTCAAGAAAGGAGGAGGAGAGGTGGAAGGTGTGCTGGAGCAGAGACTCCCCTGCAGCCTGTGGTGAGAGGGCAGGCTGTGCCCCTGTCTTCCATGGATGTCACCGCTGGAGCAAATGCTGACCCGCAGCCCATGGAGGACCCCATGCTAGAACAGGTACTGCACCCGAGGTCTGTGGGAAGCCTGCACTGGAGCACCCTGTTGCTGGGAGGACTGCAGACCTGTGGAAAAAACTTGTGTTGGAGAAGTTCATGGAGGACTGTCTCCAATGGGAGAGGTCCCACACTGAAGCAAAGGAAGAGTGTGGGGAGTCCTCCAGAGGAGAAGTAAGGAGCAGCAGAGACAATAGGTGATGAAATGACCACAACCCGCATCCCCTGCCTGCACCACTGGTGGGTGAGAGGCAGAAAAATCAGTATCAAGACTGAGCCCTGGAAGAAGGGAAGGGTTGGTGGGCAGGTGCTTTTAAGAAATGGTAATGGCACTGTCTTATTTAGTTTCATTGGTAAATGAAACATTGGTGATGTTCAAATTAAATCGATGTTCTTTTCCTTCCCCAGACAAGTCTGTCTTTTGTCCATGATGATAATTGGTGAGTCATTCCCTCCCTGTCTTTGTCTCAATTCCCAAGCCTTTTGTTTATTTTCTCCTCCCCATCCCTGAGGGAGAAGGAATCAGTTACCCTCTGGGCTTAATCTACTACACAGGCACACCCACATCCATACATTCCTTGTATATTATCATGGAGTTCAAGTACATCTAAAATCTTTGCCCAGATCTCAGGCACCTTACCCGGTTACTGGGTCAGATCTTGAGATGTGAATCTTTCCAAGTGCTGGTGTCCTTCTACTATATGCTAGTCCAGCCTGAAGTCTGCTGGTGGTTTACCTTCACGCCCTCCCACAAACGAAATGGTTGCCACCAGTAACTGGCTCCCAGACCTATGGAGTCTTCAGACCCACAGTTTTTTCTCCAGTGGCTGACACTCAGACCTCTCATACTACTTACTGACTAGTCCCTCTTGAAGGTCACTAGTGGTTCACACATTCATACTGAAGGGCTTGACCAGAAAAATATACCAGACAGCAATATATTGGCAATCAACTGGCCTTTCTTGCTCCAGCGCCTCTCCACTTCCCATGCTTGCTTTCCCCATCCACCTTGACCTCTCCCTTTCTCTAGCTATGTTTCATCCCAGATAACAGCCCATCGCACCTCACTTCTGTTACATCTGTACCCAAATTTGGTATCTCACAGATTATGGTTACTGTGGGTCTGCTGGCCTTGCAAGATTTCACTTCTCAGAAGATCCCAAATTGACCCCTCAACTGTTTCTGAGATGTCTGTCTCTCACCTCACTCCCCCTTAACTGTCTGTAAAATCTGGCCATTTCTCACAGCTCAACCCATAACACTTGTTAGCTTCTCACTCTGTTATTTGCCATGTCCAGCAATTTCTCATGCCATGTCCAGCCGCTTCTCATGGTGAGTTTAGTTAGCTAAACCCCAGGCCATGTCATAACATGTGACTGTGTGCCAAAACACCTGTATTCTGTCCACTCTTCACAGCAGTTTCACCTCATTCTTGCCCACTGAATTGAGATATGAGTGTACATTTTCCCTGCAGGTCAGAAGAGAGCCAGACTGTATTAGTCATTTTTAACACTTACTGCTCAACATCAGAGACTTTTTCTCATCCTCAGCTGCAAAGCCTGCTTGTGCCATGTGACAGTTCCAACAGTGGAGCATAAAACCCATTCTGTCAACCACCAGGGCACAGAAAAAATTGAATAAGCCAGTAATAAACTGAACATGCAAGTGAAGGCAGGAGGGAGGATCTGAGTCTTTTATTTACTTCTGTTTTCTAAATATCAAACACACGATTGTTAGAACATGAGGTGAATTATTAAACAATACGGCTTCTCAAAATGCCTTCATATTCTCTTTTTAAAAGGATATTTTAATGTGTATGTTGTATTCAGAATGCAAAAATTATGCTGGTTGTAGGTAGGGAGAAGCAGATCAAAATTTGTGTATGACTAGGGATCTATATTCCCAGAACAGATGGATAGTCTTCTGAAATATCAGTATATATCACTGGAAACCAAGCAATGCAAATGTATTAGTGCACAGGAGAGAATGAAGAAATAGTAGCAATATACTAACTGTATGCCTTAAATTTCAAAAAGCATATATCATGCCTATGCTTATATAACAGCACTAAAAAGATCATATAGAGTTAATTTATTGGGGGGGAAAAAAAAAAAAGTGCTAGATAATTAGAAGTTTATATAATCAGTTCACGTTTTGAGGTCAAGATAAGTTTGGAACCCAATTAAAGAAGATAATTTCCTTTTTTGCTGACAGTATCATCTAGCAAGATTTTCACTGAAAAAGCATCCATGCCTTGGGTAGCCTTTCTTATTGCTAACCTGAAATGCCATTTATGATTTAATAACATGCATACACAAATTAATGATCTTCTTTAAGTAAGACTTCTTGGCTTTAGTCTAAGAAAAAAAATAAGATCTTCATTTCATCTGAATCAGGATATTCTGAAGAAATTTATATTTTCCTCAATGTTGTTGATCTTTCTTCAAATAATTTGATTAGTAGTATCATCCATATTTGAGCTACTACTCTTAAAAAAATAAAATAATCACAGCTGCTATTGTTATCGTGCTAAAAAACCTGATAATTCAGAGTCTCACAGAAGGCACTGATGTGACATTAAATGCAATGAAAAGAACTGAAATCTGAGCAGATGCAACAATGTGTAAGGTTTGGAGAGTTCATTGTCCTGATCTCTTGCTCCATACTTATCTGGCACATCGCACCACCTCAGCATTTTGGTTAGTGTCTGCACCTATTTGAATGTAGCATCATGTTTTTAAGGCAATCAATACTGTAGAATAGTCTGTTACCTCCAAGACATAGCAAATCCTCAACAAACTAACTGGATTTTTTCCCCCACACTTTATGGTTAGCCTCATTATTCCTACAGTTTAACATTGTAAGCAAACCCATATGCTGTTGTCTCTGGACAAGCCATGTCCAGAGAAATGTACAGAAAACAAACAAAACCAGCCATATTTTTAGAAATGAATGCTGGGGTGTTTTTTAATGATGCTGGAAATTCTTCTTAGTTGCTTAGCAATTTTTTCAGCTCTCTCTGAACTCCAGGCTTGGAGCTGTGATGCTGACCCTGCACCTGCCTATGGAACTGCAGATGGCTGATGTAACACAGGCTATTGACTTCAAAAGAGGAAGGAGGAGGAGAACCAGATTGCTTGTGTGAGATGCACACACATTTCCAAAATGCTAATTATTTGTTCCCTAAAATATTATCAAGTCTTGTGCATTTACAACTGGGATTCATCTTCATGCATCATTAAAGTACTAAGGTATACCTTTGGCGAAGGAGGGAAATCTAGTCAGAAATTACACACTTTTAATTGTACACAAAGTGACTTGCAGTGCTATTCAATACTATATTCAACTTCTTTCAGTGAATTGAAAGAATCAGCTGCAGGAGGGAAAAACAGCATATAGAGTAATTTAAATAATGACTCAAGTATGTATCTCTTTTTTATAGTGATGAAACTGCACCCCAAAGTAAACATACATTAAATATACTTGTTGCCATTGAGACAGATGTGACAAACTCTGAATTGTGCAAAATGGCTACTTTATTGTTCTAACAAGCCTTTTTATAACTTTATTAAGAGTATGTATCCATATATGATTGGTTTAATTAGAGACTAACAGTTCATCATCGGATGACCTCTTCTCTGTTGCAACCTCGATAACCTTCCTTTCCTTGTGGTCAGGCAGTTCCAGTCTGGTAGTTCCTTACTCTTGTTTACTCAGTTCTTCTCGGGACTTTCAAGCTTCTTAAGGGTACACAGCTATCTGCTCAAGGTCAATATCAAACTTACATTCTGATCCCTCAGACCAGCCAAGGTCTCCCATCTATACTCACCATCTTTAGCTTTTAAAAAATACAAAGGAATTTAGCACTAACTAAAGGCAATGTCACTGTCCTTATGAAGTTAACAAAAGACATCAGAATATTTAATTAAGAATAGTGGACTATTAAAGGCCTAGAAATAGAACAAAAATTGGTACTTTTCCAAAGATATAAAATGGCAGAGCAATAATAGCGCTGCCAAGCAAAACAATGGCTGTTTTTATTATAGAAGATCATATTCTGAATACAAACACACACGCACAAACATACATACATATAATTAAAAATATGTAAAACAATCTCTTTGAACCTTGTTAATACCCTAATGTATTTTAATATAGACATTATTTTCAGTTGATGATCAGAATTTGTCAGTATATTGTTAGTATATGAACAGAAAAGCTTAAAAATGTAGTTTGTTACATCCTGCAGAACTTCACAAGTGTAGAACTTAAGGCCAGTTAATATTATTAGGAATTTGAAATAATCCTGATGAATCTGAAGAATGCACTTAATTATTTTAGGTTAAATTCCATCTTGAAAAGTAAGACTTGTTCATGGAAACTATGGGTTCAGTTTCCTTCACTACCTTTCCAGTAAAATGGAAATGGTGGAGAGAAGCTCATGTCTAGGGGCAGTAAATCAACAACTTTTATCTTGCTTGAAGTAAAAAAAATATATCACCATCCACTGAGGCATGTCCTACATCAAAGACAATATCTAAATTATAGGAAATACATGGTTCAGGTACATGCTGTGCCCCACACTGGGTTAAGAAACAAGGCCATTGTTCCCCATTTGAGGGGAAAAAAAATCCAGGTGTGTAAACCACAAGTGAGCTCTAAAAGACCTGTTCAACTGCTTAATCCAGGAAATTTGAAGACCAAGACATGTCATGGACTACAAATTGCCCTTGGTCTAGATGCAGTCCATAAAATGGAACCTGATACATAAAATTTGAAACCTGCACATTTTTCTATGTAGTTGTTGTACCTAAGGCCCTAGAATACTGAACTTCAAGACCAGCCTGTACAGCTACATAGTCCTTTCACTGGTAGATTCAGGATACTTGAACTTGACCTAACTGTTCTTTTATTACCTTATTAACTTTTAGAATGTGAGTAGTTTCTGTACTAGAAACTTTACTAGAAAGCCTCCATGCTTAGGGTGCCCAATTTATTTCTGAAGTTTTGGCACCCATAGTATAAAACACCCATAATATAAAGGATTCCTGTTAAAATGTTATGATCTATTTTATGTTAAGATAAATAAATTAACAGCCTATTATAATCAAAAGTTTTATGACTGAGATAAACAACCTTTACTTTTCATTACCCTGAACAGTCTTTTCTTTGCTATTCACTCAGAGTGAATTTACTTATCTTTGTGTATTGGGCTTGTACACATGGCAAGGTTTTGGTAGCAGGGGTTGGGGCTGCAGGGGTGGCTTCTGTGAGAAGGCACCAGAAGCTGCCCCCACATCAGACAAAGTTAATTCCAACCATCTCCAAGATGGCCTCACTGCTGGATAAAATTAAGCCTATCAGTGATGCTGGTGGCACTTCTATGATATTTAAGGGTAAAAACAGGAGCAGTGAAGAGAGGAATGAGAAAATGTGAATCAGCTCTGCCAGACACCAAAGTCAGTGAAGGAGAGGGATGAGGTGCTGCAGAAGCTGTAGCAGATATCCACCTGCAGCCCAAGGAGGACCCCACGACTGAGCAGGTGGATGTGCCCTGAAGGAAGATGAGGCCCTGCAGCCCACACTGGATCAGTCTCCTGGCAGGACCTCTGTCCCATGGAGAGGAGCCCACACAGAAGCAATTTTTCTGTGGCCCTTGGGGAACCCACACTGGAGCAGTCTGGGTCTGAAAGGCTGAACTCCCTGAAAAGGACCCAAGCTGGAGAATTTCTTGAAGAACTATAGCCCATGGGAAGGACCCACATTGGAGACATTCATTACAGACCCTACACCAGAGCAGATTAGAATGTGAGCAGGAACGAGAGGCAGATACAACATGTTATGAAATGACCACAACCCCCATTCCCCATCCCGCCCTCAGTGGGAGGAGGTAGAGAAGGTAGGAATGAAGTTGAGATGGGAAAGAAGGGAGGGGTATGGGGAAGGTGTTTTTTAGATTTATTCTTACTTCTCATTTTCCTACTGCATTATTATTTGGCATTAAACTAAATTATGTTCCCCAGTCAATCCTGTTTTGCCCATGACAGTAACTGGTAAGTGATGCACCTGTCCTTAGCTCAGCCCATGAGCTTTTCCATCATATTTTCTCCCACTGTCCTGTTAAAGAAGAGAACTTATAGAAAGGCTTAGTGAGTACCCAGCAGCCAGTCAAGGTCAACCCACCAAATTGTGGAAAGTGCAAACATAAAGTATATACTACAGAACATATGTACCTTCTCCAAAAAAATTGAGTGAAATCATGATTCCACTCCAATTGCAGCTCTACAACAGGTTTCCATGGCCATCTAAGTGTAAGGGAAATAATGCAATCTGAGTAAGCAACCCAGCTCATACAGAAAGAATAGGCATAAGTAACCTATGACATTTTTGTAGATTAATTCTTAAGGAATCTGAAAGAAAGTTGCTTCAGATTCAAGATTTTTTTATTTTTCTTTTTGAAATAGTGCTTGACATATCAACTTTTGCCCTAACACAGGAATAAAAAATGGTAAATTTTTTCCAGAACATTACAAAGTGCTCTGTCCTGGCAAGAAAAACTTAACAATGAATAAGTACATCCTTTGACTGTAGGATCTTCTAAGATCACAGAAGCCATAACCCAGTTTGATATCTATGCATATCACAAAGGCATTGTGTAACCACCCATTTTTAAAAATTTATGTATTTATATATTTCTGGTGTTTAATTATTTGTATGTGAAAATATACCATATCATCATCTGATGTAATCAAATATTTAGGCCACATCAGTCACTTTAGCTCTGTCTTTGACAACTTGAAAGGGAAAAAGAAAGTGTTTCTTTTAAAGGATTTTAAATTTAACATTAAATAATAAATGCAAAAATGCAGAGTAGAAGTTGAGTTATTGGTATCAATTTTATTTACTTTTTAGCAAACAAAATTATTTTATCAAACTTGTGTTTAAAAAATATTTTTGAATACTATAAAAATAACTAATGTAAAGATAAAATTAACAACAAACTTTGACAATCATTTATTCCAGTCTAATCATGTTTTTCTCATTTATCTTGTACCAAGGAACAAATATAAATTTTGTACTTTAAAAATATTTTTTCAGTCTGTTTTTACTCATATTCCATATTTTCTGATACGTACAGAGACATGGTTCATGGAATATCATGAAGACTACGTAGAATATTCCTCCCTTTAACCTATGAAAAATAAATTATATTCAATGGATTTCACTCATGCAGCTCAAAGTCATGCATTCTGTGAAGTGTTATGGGCAAAATTTATGCCAAAGTGCTAATTACAAAGGTGGCAAAATATTCTCAAAAGAATACAAGTTACTGGTCTTGGTACAAAATTTGTTGTGTGAAATCTAGTGACAGGTGATACAGAGATCTTACCAAATGAATGAATTCTTCTTATTCTTAAATTCTCGGAATACTTGAACTGATGTTATTAACATCAGTTCCTTGGTAATGTTCTGATAATTCTACCAGGGCATCTCCAACATAATTAGGTTTCCAACACAGAGTACTACTTCTTTTGAATCTGGATGTTAAACAGAATTCAGTTTTATATTTACTGGTTCTCTTTATCTCCACTCCAAATTATGAGTTCAGTGGTAGAATCAAGTAGAACACTGTAATTCTTTAGAGTACATTTTAAAAATAGAAACATGTCCTAAATACATTGTTTGCTGATCTCTTTATATCTCTGCAAACATCAAAGAAATGCAGTAGACGCTGAAAATAGCTCTTCACCTTTCCATACACTGGCAACAGTGCACACCATCCCATCACATATAAGCCTGCAGTTCATGTGTAATCTTATATTTTCCATTTGTAGGGTCAGTAGCTAATTGGCATGCTGTGTGTGTCAGGAGAGAACAAGCATCACCTGCCAAGGCTAATTACTGTTGCCCCCCTGACTGGATCTCAGCTTTAACTGCACATCTCAATTTCTCTTTCCAGCAACAATCAAAGGTTTCAGTTTTTACTGAAATCAGTAAGGTGAGAGGCTATGTTACTTGATGCATCCAAGGAACCACAGAACACTGAACAACAATCAGATAGGTCTTTTGAGACTACTTGCAAGACAAAATATGCTTGTGTTATTTAGGTTAACCAAGAAATTATACATGGCATATGGAAGTTTGTATTAATAAATGGCTAAATATTGACACGACTTTGGAAATAATGTACCACTGAACAAATATTATAAATTAACCAAAATATCATGTATTTCAGGAAGAATTTTGCTTTGGAATAATGAACAGAGATGCCAATGATTCTTGGTTAAGGCTCCTGCTCAGCTAAATTTTTGGATTATAAGGCTGTTTCATGCCTACATCCTTCACATCAAACAGCAACTGAAATTAAATCTTCCTTCAT
The DNA here is from genome assembly GCF_003259725.1 of Athene cunicularia. Taxonomy (NCBI): domain Eukaryota; kingdom Metazoa; phylum Chordata; class Aves; order Strigiformes; family Strigidae; genus Athene; species Athene cunicularia. The sequence goes on along the minus strand of NW_020799091.1, from coordinate 85,794,141 downwards.
CAAAACGCTGAAACTGAACATTTTAGCATTCACCAGGAAAGCCTAACCGTTGTTTAGCAATCATATTACAATATGTTTTGCCATTATTTTTCTTCCTGTTATGTCAAAAGCCAGCAGGTTTACAGCAGAGAGGGACAGAGCTAGACCCACATGCTGGTGCTAGCTGAGATGCAGTGGATAGTGAGAAATCAATTCGTTAATAAATCATGTGTCCATACTGTTTGCAATATTTATTTCATAACAAAAACAAAATAAAACTTTGCCAGAGTAGAAATCAAACTTTTCTGCTCAGAAACCGAGGTAAGAAGTGTTTACCACAGACTCATGCAGATATTCATCTGGGTACCCCCTTTTCATCAGTCACTGCAACAATCACTCCTCTGTCCCTGACTTCAGAATTAGTTGTATTCATAGTAAGAGAAGGACAAATCTCAAAGAATGTGTAAGTGTCTGATAAGCCTCTGAAACCCCTCTTTTGGGGGTTTAAATATGATATAGAGTCATTGAGTCATAGAATCATAGAATTATAGAATGGCTTGGGTTGGAAGGGACCTCCAAAGATTATCTAGTGTAACAGCCTTGCTATGAGGAGGGATATCTTCCACTAGATCAGGTTGCTCAAAGACCCGTCCAACCTGGCCTTGAACATTTCCAATAATAGGGCATCCACAAGTCCTCTGGGAAAGCTGTTCCAGTATCTCACCACCCTTATAATATTTTTTTTTTATGTCCTATCTAAAGTTACCTTCTTTCAGTTTAAAACTATTGACCTTGTCCTGTCACTGCAGGCCCTAGTAAAAAGTCTTTCTGCATCTTTCTTATAATCGCCCTTTAAAAATTGATAGTTTGCCATACGGTCTCCCTGGAAGCTTCTCTTCTCCAGGCTGAACAACCCCATCTCTCTCACCTTGTCCTCATACAGGACGTGCTCCAGCCCCCTGATCATCCTCATGGCCCTCTTCTGGACCCACTCTAGCAGGCCCATGTCTTTCTTGTGCTGGGGTTCCGAAAACTGGATGCAGTACTCCAGGTGGGGTCTCACCAGACTAGAGGGGGAGAACCACATTCTTCAACCTGCTGGCCACACTTCTTTTGATGCAGCCCAGGATGCAATTTGTTTTCTGGGCTGCAAGCACACATTGCCTGCTCATATCCAATTTATCATCTACCAATATCCCCAAGTTCTTCTCTGCAGAGCTGCTGTCAGTCAGTTCATCCCCAAGTCTGTACTAATATTAGGGATTGCTGCTACCTAGGTGTAGGACCTTACATTTAGTTTTGTTAAACTTCATGAGGTTCACATGGGCCCACACTTCGAGCCTGTCAAGGTCCCTCTGCATGGTTTCCCTTCCCTCAACTTCACCACTCAATTTGGTATCATCTACAAACTTGCTGAGACTGAGGGTGCACTCATTCCCAATACCTATGTCACCGATGAAGACATTAAATAGCATTGGTGCCAGTATGGACCCTTGAGGGACACCACTTGTAACCAATTTCCATTTGGACATTGAGCTGTTGACTGTAGCTCTTTGGAGATATATATAGATATAGATAGATATAGATTATAGATAGATGATATAGATATAGATATAGATGATTGATATATAGATGATATATAGATGATATAGATAGATAGAGATAGAGATAGAGATAGAGATAGAGATAGAGATAGAGATAGAGATAGAGATAGAGATAGAGATAGATAGAGATAGAGATAGAGATAGAGATAGAGATAGAGATAGAGATAGAGATAGAGACAGAGACAGAGACAGAGATAGAGATAGATAGAGATAGAGATAGAGATAGAGATAGAGATAGAGATAGAGATAGAGATAGAGATAGAGATAGAGATAGATAGAGAGAGATAGATAGATAGATAGATAGAGATAGAGAGAGATAGAGATGATAGATAGAGATAGAGATAGAGAAAGAGATGAGATAGAGATAGAGATAGAGATAGAGATAGAGATAGAGATAGAGATAGAGATAGAGATAGAGATAGAGATAGAGATAGAGATAGAGATAGAGA